>NC_083701.1:65138928-65470714 GCF_033118175.1 Dama dama
ATGTTTAGCTTTATCACATAATCTAAAGAGTTTTTTAAACAATTTATCCTGATTCGCTTGACATGGCTGAGTTCTTTAACCTCTCTAAACCTTGCTTCCCTAGCTGTAAAGTAGGAATAATACAAATCTTTAAAGTGTATTGTGAGAATTAAATGAGATGAAATAACATGTTCATCACTGTCACGGTCCCTGGCACAGAGCAAGAACACCTAAATGGTTGACATTATTGATTACACCATAATTATTTTAAGACGACTTCAAATGCTGCAAACAATTCTCTCGAGGAAAGCCTCACTTGGGGGGCTGGAACACGTAAGTGGGTTTCACACAGCCCACTGCCACAGGCACAGGTTTTGGGTACTATGTGCTGCCAGTTTGAATTAGAGGGAGTATCAATCACAAGCACATGTTATTTAGAAATATGACAAATATTCTAAAAATGTTGTTTGGTGAGCTTAATTTAAAACAGCATGAACTTCTTCCATCTGAAAACATCCATATGCCATGAAGTAGCTAAGTTACATTTTCATTTCAACAGTAGGTTGCAAAGGGGGTAAAAAAAAAGTTAGAGCTCAAGCAATCACAAATACACAGGCCTCTCTAAATAACTCTGCAGTTACTAGGTTACCAGGTAGCACTGGGTGAAAATAAATTTAGGTGTTTGAACTGATGCTGCCCATGTACCAGAGGTGAGTTTTGTCCTGGCAATGGCTAATTGAATGAATGATTCCACTGTCAATTGCATTTACAGAGCTGGTAAGACTGGCCACACGATAGATCTCTTCCCAGGAGGGTCCAGAATAGAGCCTTGGAGGAAGCATCAAACTCCTGGCATATTTCATGTAGAAGTGAGAAGCTTATGCTGGGAACAAAAAGCATATCCTGACATCACATTTGAGCATAATCTCTGTAGAGAAGGTAAAAAAAAATCACCAAGAATGGGGAGGGGATGACAAAGGGCAGATATCAATAGTTTATGCTATTGTAGACAAATTTAAGGGTAGCATTTTCTGAAGATCAAAGAAATAACTAAATGGCTTATCAAAGGAGCATTGTTTTATCTCATTCAACTCTATACTCTAACAATTTATGAATCTCAATGTCCATATGTTCCTCCAGTAAACTGCAATGAGGTACAGCATGTTTCAACACTGTCTTTGCCCCTCTTCTTCCAACAGAGCAGTTAAGACCATGGGCTCTAGAGGTAGAAGGGTGAGATTTGAAGTGCACCTCTGTTGCCCACCAGGCTTCCCAGGTGGTGCTAGCAGTAAAGAAGCCACCTGTCAATTTAGGAGATGTAGGAGACATGGGCTTGAACCCTGGGTCAGGAAGATCCCTGGAGAAGGAAATGACAACCCACTCTGGTATTCTCACCTGGAGAATCTCAAGGACAGAGGAGCCTGGTTGGCTACAGTCCATAGGGTTGCGGAGTCGGACATGACTGAAGCGACTTACACGCCCACATGTCGCACTCTGTCATTTACAAGGAAATTTCAGTAAGCTGCTTGGGCTCTCTGGGCTCCCATTTCCATGGATCTAAAAATGAACATTTACAAATGTTCACAGCATTGATGGACCCGCAAGCATGAGGAAAGGGACTCATGCAAGGCACCCAGCGCAGGCTCCATCCACCTAGTTTCCTAATCATTCATCCCAGTGTTTCATTACATGTTTAGTTGTTAGCAGGATGTCCTGATGAAATGGTGTCTGTCCTTAGTACAAACGGATCTCTTGATGGTATTCTCAAGCAACTGGGGGGCAAGGAATAAACTACCCTGCCCTTGTGGTAGGCGCCTGGGAAGGGGGAAGAGTGGGCAGACTTCAAAAATAAAAAGGCTCCCACCCCTGATCTTGCTCACCTCTACTGGGGAGAGGGGAGGATGCGCCCACAGCCCCCTCCCTCAGCTGAGAAACACTGTGCTCTCCTAGTGGCAGTTACATCCTTTGCGTATGTTTCTCAAAAGACTTGAAATATGGTAGAGAATCAACAAATCAATGGTTGATTTGCTTTTACTTAGTAACAGAATGTGATTCAGAATCAAAATAGTTCAGTCCCTTACAGAGAAAGATATTAGTTGTTGTGATCAATACATAGTTAAAACAAATTTCCAATTGATTATTTTGACTTTTACAATTTAATCACATAAGCCTATTAAAGAAGTTTACTCTCAACTATGTATAATGGATAATGTAACTGTCTTCCTCTCAATGATGAGTATAAACAATGAGCACATTAAAAAAAGATTAACCTTTACTGCATTCTTCGAAGGTCAGAACCATATAGAGCTATGGACAAGAAATCAGGACCAGAATTAAAGTCATGCTTAAAAGTTAACTATAAAACTTCTGGTCAGCAAATTCACATCTTCATGAACCTCCTTTGTTCCAAACATGTGGCTATTAGAAATGAAATTATAAAAACAGAAAACCAAAAGGTTGCAATTTGGCTCCAAAAACCAGATAAACATCTCTGTGGACTAGAAATGGATTAGAATCACAAGGCAGTGAGTGAGTTTGAAGCCAGGGGACCTGCAAGGCTCCAGATGTAGAAGCCAGCCATGACTGCTGGGCTTTCTGTTCCTGTAGGCAGATAAAAATCTAAAATCCCTTCACTGGAGAAAGGGGAACCTCAGCCAGGCTAACGGTGTGAAAGCAAGCGAGAGGGCTGAGTTCAGGAGAGGAGGCTGAAAGCAAAAGAAACCTGCCAAGAGGTGAAGCTTTATGAAATAGTTGAGCCTATGAAGGAGACATGAATAAAGATGTGATTCAAAACCAGGCACTGAATCAAGCCATTCACTGGCCTTGTAACAGGATATGTGATCCTCGTTATCACCATTGGCAAGAGTAGCTGATACAACATAATACAGCCTGGTTCTCGACTGGCAATGTCCTCGGACAGGTGAAAGCAACCACAAAACAGAGAGAGAGAGAGAGAGAGAGAGATAAACTGAACCCAGAGGGAGGGAACACAATACAAACTGAATTTTAAAACATCCTACTCAAAAAGAGCTAGCAAACCCAAATTTCAAAACACACGAAGGAATAGAGTGCTAAAAATGTCAACAAAATCAACAACTGAAAATAAAACCTCCACCCCAGATTAATTTGTGGAAAGACTATATAACGATTTTTTAAAAATTATGCTTAGGGTGATCAAAGGATTAACTTTCTAGAAAAAGAAAAACCACTAAAATTGACCTAAGAAGAAATAGAAAACCTGGAAATATCAATAAACATTAAGAAAGTCAATCAAGAATCAGAAAGTATCCTCCATCTTACACACACACACACAAACTAAGCCACCAGACTCAAGAAGTTTTACAGGTGAGTTTCACCCAATTAAAAGATATAGAATATTCTCAAACTTAGCCAACTCATTTATCAAGGTGTTACACTGAAACCAAAAAAAGACAGGGACAGTAAAATAAAGTAAATTATAGACCAACCTTATTTCTGAATAGAATGCAAAAGTATTAAACAATTAAACATGATGCACAACTTCCTCCAATTTTAATTGATAAAATTAGAAAACAACAGACAAAAAGCTTCAGTCCAAAATGTGAAATATAAATTAGTGATTATGAAAAAAATGAAATCCATGATACTTCTGATTATAGACATGGGGGGGTCAGTAGATCTGTGCACACAGACATGGCATTTGGAATGACAAACTCCAGGTTGTTATCCAAAGATTAAAGAATTAATTTGAGCAGAAAATGAGCATGCTACTTCATTTACTCCTGCTCCACTACCCACATACATAAAGCCTAACAGCATGGTACCCTAGCACCATAGTTTATTTATTTGTGTTCGTTTATTCACACTACTGCAGTATCCATGAAATATTCAACAATTTAAAAAGAAAACAAAACAACAATAGAACAGAAATATAGGACTGTGTGTTCCCAGTTGTCTTCTGTGCCAGACAGGGGCCCTGAAGCACTACGTGCCTGCCCTGTCCACAGGCTTCTCCTTAGGAAAGCAACCTTGGGAGTTCTTCACATACAGAGCTGTTGGAGCTCATGCCATGTGTCAAGAGAAACCAGCTCTGCTTCCAGGGCTACAGATAATTATCTCAAAATCAGCTTCTAAATTAAAGTAACATAGGTAAATCAGACATGAGAGAAGTTTACCTTTGACCTGGCTTGGCTCAAAAACCTATTCAAGAAGGTGAGTTGCACTGCATGGTGATACATGAGGGGGGCACAGAGAGAGGGAAATGGGAGGGAGGGGTCTCCTACACCCTACAGGGTTCATCTTGGTTTATCTTTCAACGTTCTATAACACAGTCTTAAAAGTATAGGGGCTAGAAATTTCTGTAAAGCTAAAAAGCAAACTACATACCCACCATCCATATGTCCTCATTACACCCCAGGTTAATCTGGGCATATTCCATCCCTTCTATGTTCCCACAATTATCTATCCCATCCATCTAAATATATTTAGAAAATGCTATACCACTCTAGAGAAACCTGTTTAGCTTTACCCACCATTTCCAAAATGTTTTATCCATGTACTCTGCAAGCATTTATCAATCCACTGTTAGATATCATACTGCATATGTAGTGAGGATAGAGCAATGAACTTGACGGATATAGCCTCTGGCCTTCTGAAATCACATTCCAGTTGAAAGACAGGTGATGACCAGGTGCACAAAGATAACCCCAGACAGTGACATATGCTGTGAAAAAATAAAATCGTATGATGTGACAAAGAATGGTGAGGGGTCACTAGCCAGAACAATACCTCTCCAAGGAAGCAGAGAACGATCGAAAACTGAATGGTAAGAGCTGGCCACATGAAGATCTGGGAAAGAAAACTCCAGCCAAAGGGAGCAGCTGGTGCAAAGATCCAGGGGTTGGAATGAGTTTGAGTGGTTAAGTCTTTCTTCACAATAACCTGTCACCATTTAGCAGAACAGTGAATCAAGGAACCACATGTAGGAAATATTCGAAGTACCAGAAATACTGGTTTAATCTGAATTTGGGAATTATAAATGGACATGCTGATTTAGGAAACTATGGAAATTACTTAAATGCTCATAAACAGATCCATCTGGAAATGATAATAATTCTCTTTCAAGTAGGGAAATGCAACATATTAGATCTAGAAGTCACAGGAAGGGTATGATATAGCAAACTGAAGTGAGATTTTCTAGGATTATTTTTCTAATCAGAGACAGTCATCAAATAATATTGTTTTGGTAATGAAAGTAACGTGAATGCCTAATTGTCATAGAAGTCTTGGGGAAGGGAACCAATAGGAAAGGATATTTTTTTGGGGGAAAAAATCTATCTACAAGGGAAAACTGGGGAAGAAATGGGCACTGAAGACGGAATCAAATGGAAGAGGAGCTGGATAAACAGAAGATCAAAGCAGACACAGACCACTTCATGGTCAGTGGGAAAGGCGACGTCATTGAAAGCAGCCTCGGGGGGCCGTGGTCTGTGGCACTGGGGGTACCAACTGGGCAGCATGCCCCTGGGATGCTGCAGAGCATCCAGTGAGTGAGCGGCCACCACTCGAGGCAAGTCACCTGGGAGTCACTGGGTTGACTGCAATTCAGTGTCACAAGAGATGGGCAGAGAGTGAACTCGGGGGAATGTGAGAGCAAACTAACGGTGTGGAGAACTTCCTCAAGAAGAGGATGCAGTTTCGGAACACGGGGAAATCAGTTAAGGAAGAATTCATGCAGTGCAAACTGTATGAAACGGGGACAAGTGAACAAGTTAGCGAGGAGGGTTGTGTTTTGGGTTTTATGGACTGTCGTTATTACAACAGATTACCTTTGAGAAATGTAAGTTCCTCCAACTTCAAATCTAACTTGAAAGGGACGCTAAGCTGGATTTAAGTGCAAAAGATAACCATGCTGCTGGGGCCTCTTTCATCTTGAGAAAAAAAAAAAGCAAGCTCAATCAAATCATTTGTAGGATGGAGGGTTCTGATTAAATCGATTTCCTGACTAGATAGATTTTTAAAATACAGTTGTCAATCTTTCTTAAAGATATCAGCTAAGATCAGTGGAACAGAACAGAAGCAGTCCTGAAGAAGATCTGTATGTGTGTATGAAATAATTAAGTGTATTATAAAAAGATGGCTCATAACACCAACATACTATGTGCATTATGAAACACCCACAGCAATAGAAATTTGAAATGAGATAAACCTAAGTTTTACATTTTCCCCCAACATCCTCAAGGGCCTCCTTCTACCCACTCGGAGACTTCTGTGTTCTCTACCCACACTGACCTCTGCGAGGGTGGGGCCCATGGCTGCCTTGATTATTCTCTGCTGCTGCTGCTGCTAAGTCACTTCAGTCGTGTCCGACTCTGTGCGACCTCATAGACGGCAGCCCACCAGGCTCTGCCGTCCCTGGGATTCTCCAGGCAAGAATACTGGAGAGGGTTGCCATTTCCTTCTCCAATGCATGAAAGTGAAAAGTGAAAGTGAAGTCACTCAGTCGTGTCCAACTCCTAGCAACCTCATGGACTGCAGCCTACCAGGCTCCTCCGTCCATGGGATTTTCCAGGCAAGAGTACTGGAGTGGGTTGCCATTGGCTTCTTTTAATTATTCTGTAATCCCCAGTATCCTTAGAGTACTCAGCAAGTATTAGACCTCCCTTGAGCCCTTTCCTTCCTGGGGGGAGCTGACACTAGACACAGGTGATACTAGCTTCTCCATTAGCTTTCAATTCAGTTCAGTTCAGTTCAGTCACTCAGTCGTGTCCGACTCTTTGTGACCCCATGAACCGCAGCACACCAGGCTTCCCTGTCCATCACCAGCTCCCGGAGTTTACCCAAACTCACGTCCATCGAGTCGGTGATGCCATCCAGCCATCTCATCCTCTGTCATCCCCTTCTCCTCCTGCCCTCAATCTTTCCCAGCATCAGGGACTTTTCCAACTAGTCAGCTCTTCACATCAGGTGGCCAAAGTATTGGAATTTCAGCTTCAACATCAGTCCTTCCAATGAACACCCAGGACTGATCTCCTTTAGGATGGACTGGTTGGATCTCCTTGCAGTCCAAGGGTCTCTCGAGAGTCTTCTCCAACACCATAGTTCAAAAGCATCAATTCTTCGGTGCTCAGCTTTCTTTATAGTCCAACTCTCACATCCATACATGACCACTGGAAAAACCATTCCCCTGACTAGACATTAGCTTTAAGCAGTCTAATTCTATAACCTCTGGGGCTAGAGGCACTAAAGAGAACTTCTCCACACAGTGACAGAAAGACAAGCATGGGGTGTAACGAGAGTCCCATAGCCTGAGGCTACTGCTGAAAGTGAAGGAGAATTTTTATACCCTCTAGGAAATGCAATCCATTAAACCATTAAAAATAGGAATTTGAGGTATTTCCCCACTACCCTCTGCCACTGGAAGAATTTTTAAAGTTGAAGAATAAATATGGGAACACTGTAACCTTTCAGAAGTACAACTGTTTAAAAAGAGCATACTGGCAAGCTGCTCAAATATTCTAAAACAATGAGCAGCTTGACATTTTTCAAACAAATATTTTAAAACTCAGGTCCACATGTGCACTGAAAATTAATGCCATTTGTTCAACAATAATAGACTTGATTCATATCCACTCTTGTACGTTGGATTATATTTGCTGATTTCATTAAACCTTCAAAAGGTTACAGCTGGTTGACATATGAAAAACTCTACACCTCTAGAAGAAGCAATTTTTGTACCAGTCCCCTTTGTATAAAGCCTCTCTTCAGAAAGAAATGATAAAGCATAGGACTCTTCTCCTCTCTATCACAGATTATATATTCAAACTTTTTCACCTACAGATATACTAACAAGGAAACAGAAACAGGTGGTCATGAACAAACGGGACTGAGAACAAGGCAGGTACCATGGGGAACTCCTAGAACTGCTTGAGGGGACTTTGAAGGGAGGCCTGGAGACCTGGGCTTCTAGAGCAAGGGTCATAGAATGGAAAACTGATCATGAATGTTAACGAGCCCATCTCAGCACTTGACTAGTGGGGCCAGGTGGCATTTTGATCGTACACAGGACTCTGGAATTCAAAGTCAATTGTCTTCCTAGCTCTTCTTTCCAGAACACTAAAAAAAACAAAACAAAACAAAACAAACTTCAAAAGGGATTTTGGCAGAACTAACAGAAGGGCTGTGTAACTACAGAGAGATTAGAGCCAGCCCTTAAATATGCTTTATAGAGCTACTTGAATCGGAAGAAAATTCTTGACCATGCCAGAAACATATTGTGATCAGTGTGGGTTAAATTAGAGTTTCCAAGATCATGACAGTAATTTCTGCAATAAGATCCTTACCAGTTACTAATGTACAGAACCTTCCAGCCTGGAAGGCCTAGTGACACAAATAGCTATTACACTGTCAAATCCTGAGTGACAATACAAGTCCTGGAATTAACCCCAACATGCATTAAAGGATGCAGTCACTGTATCTGCCTCCTAGACACATTTCTGAAAAACCTTAAAAAAGGGGGGGGGGGCTACAATACTTCTCACTAGTGGTTGCGCTGTAGGTCTATAATGCCCTCTTTATGTTTCTTTCTCTTTAGAAAAAGAAGGCTTCTTCAGATTCCTAGAGTTTCCGTAACAGTTTCATTTTAACTTACACAAACCAAGAGGACCGGACTGCTATTCTCTAGTTGTACAAGTTCCCTAACTTCCTTGTACTTTGGTTTTTTATCTATAAAAGAAGAATAACGATAATAATACTTAAAGTAGTGGTTATTATGAGGATTAGCTGAACATGCGAATCATTTAAGACAAAGCCTGGATCACGGTAGTTAGTTATCAATTATTTGTATTATTTCAGTGTTTTACAGATTCATGAAAATAGCTCAAACCATGATATGGTCAAACTTTCAATTAAAAAAAAATAAACTCATATATGGCCATTTATTTCTGGCTGTGCTGCGTCTTCATGGCTGCACGCGTGGGCTTTCTTTAGCTGTGGAGAGTGGGGGGCTACTCTTTGTTTGGGGCGCTGACTTCTCTTGTTATGGAGCATGGGCTCTACAGCACGCAGGCTCAGCAGTTGTGGCACGGGCTTAATTGCTCTGTGGCATGTGGAATCTTGCTGGATCAGGGACCCAATCTGTGTTCCCTGCATTGGCAGGTGGATTCTTAACCCCTGGACCACGAGGGAAGCCCTCAAATTTTCAATAATTTACTTTCAGATTGTTCAGCTCTTGTATTTAAAGTTCCATCCTATGAGTATCTCTTATTCTACACTGGAGTACTAAAGGGTTTTCCAAAGGAATAGAACTTGGGTAAGTCTGGAAGGCTAGCATCTCTCAATTGAAGACAGCAGCTTTCACTCAAACCAGAGGACAGTACATGGGTCTGGTGAAAGTGAAAGTCACTCAGTCGTGTCCGACTCTTTGCAACCCCATGGACTGTAGCCTGCCAGGCTCCTCTGTCCATGGAATTTTCCAGGCCAGAATATTGGAGTGGGCAGCCGTTCCTTTCTCCAGGGGATCTTTCCAACCCAGGGATTGAACCCAAGTCTCCCACATTGCAGGCGGATTCTTTACTGACTGAGCCACCAGGGAAACCCAAGAATACCGGAGTGGGTTGCCTATCCCTTTTCCAGGGGATCTTTCCAACCCAGGAATCAAAGCGGGGTCTCCTGCATTGCGGGTGGATTCTTTACCAGCTAAGCTACCAGGGGCTGGTGAGAGTCTTCCAGAAAGTGGATCTCCAGTAAGTAATACACTTAACGCCCTCTCAGATGGAGTTCAACCAGGTTAGATAAAGGAATATCACAGGAATTCCTGGTGCTTCAAGTGGTGACACTAAAATAATCATATTCAGAGTCCTTTCCTGAAGCAGAGAAAGAGCAGAAGGGAAGAGACAAGAGGCACCAAGATGGTGTTTCTCTAAGCATGGTCCTCAGACCGCTAGCTAGCATCAGAATCATCTGTGACATCTGTACAAACGCAGATTCCTGGGTCCCATCCTGGACCTACTGAATCTGAGCATGGGTTTGAGAAGTCTACATGTTTATTAGTCACCCAGATGATTCCTGTGCATGCTAAAGTTTGAAGACCAGCACAAGATACTTGACTCAGGTTGTGGGACTAAGTCATAAATCTGTGCTGTTGGTGATGAACCTTCTGTGTCAGCTAGAGGAACTGTGAATTGGTGTAGCTCTGGCTTATCTCTCCTACACCCCAAGTGTCCCTTTCATTTGCTTCATCCTTGCGCCTTATCCCAGCCTCAAACAGAGAACCTAACTCAACAAATCGTACTGGGACCAAAGGAGGCAAATGGGCAGAGCTTGCCATCCTGAGAACTTGGCTCCAACAATGCTGACTCGGTAGTATTCCTTCCTAAACAGAGCTTTTGGCAAGACTTAACACTTTGGCAAGTGTTAAGTTACTTAGTCGTGTCTGACTCTTTGTGACCCTATGGACTGTAGCCCGCCAGGGTCCTCAGTCCATGGGATTCTCCAGGCAAGAATACTGGAGTGGGTTGCCATGCCCTTCTCCAGAGGATCTTGCTGACCCAGGGATCGAACCCAGGTCTCCAGCATTGCAGGCAGATTCTCTACTGTTTGAGCCACAAGGGAAGCAATTTCTATTAAAAAAAAAACAAAACAAAACTACTGAAGTTCAGCCTAAGACAGTAAGGCTTGAGGAAGGAGGGAAACAAAGAAAGGAGAGAGGGGGAGAAACCTAGAGGTGGGAGAAAGAAAAAGAAAGAGAGAGAAAGAAACCACTCGGCTCCTTCCTTAAAGGGATGAAAGAAGAGAATGAAATATAGAAAATGTACCAAATTAAAAACAGTGAGAGAGAGAAAATAAAATATACCAAATAATTGCTTTTTCTGATTTACTTGTGAAATCAAGTTAGGCAGTTTTTAAAAAGTCTATATTAGGTTCTCCTAACAAGAATAGCCAGATTCTCTCTCTAAATTATAAATCAATGTGAACCTGTACGTTTTTTAGACATTGCAAAATAAGTTATCTTCTCTAGAGAAAAGGAAAGGAGAAAGGATGGGGAAAATAAAGTATTCTAGCATATATATATCACCATCAAAGAAAACCAATATTTTGACAGAAGCGTGAATGGATAAGCATCTTCATCTTTAAAAGTGAGCCGCCTTATTCTCTCTTTTTATCAGTTCAGTTTTCTTATATTCGCATATTTAAAAATATTAAAATGCTTACATTTGATCCACAGGCATGAGAATACGACATCCCGATGTACAGGACACGCCCAGGTGTGAAACTGTGCGTGCCCTCCTACCGTGAGGGCATGGAGGAGTGCTGCACACTTGCTCCAGCAGAACCACGGATCTCAGTTATGTTCCCAGCAGGGAAGGGAAAATGTCACCTCTGATAGGAGCAGGGTGGGGAACCCGGAGTGGATGGCAAATTCTCCAGAGTCCCACAGTGGGCTGGCCAGGAAACCCTCAGTTGCAAGCATCTCGATCACCCCATCCTCTCAAACCCATGCTGAGGCTCAATCAGCATTATATTAACATTAATATAATTAATATATTAATTAGCATTACTACTAATACGCATAGCAACCACACTGTCTAGCGTTCAGGCGCACTGCCACGCTGTGGACAGAAGCCTAGAGAGAACGAGATCATTACAGAGTGTAAACTGGGGGAGTACACAGGCAGCTGAAAGCCTGAAGAGGTCTGCTTTGCACGCAGGCCGGCCAAGACAAATGGCTAAAGAACCGAGGGACCCCGGCGAATGCAGCTGGGTCTGGAATGCAAATGAAGTGTACACACGAGAAAGGTATCAAGGCTATAACAGTGAGAGTGCAAGGCCGGCAGGAGTTCAGCCAATCCCAGCAGCTTGTTAAAGGCAGTTCTCCCCTGGCCCACGAACGCGCTTCCCGATCGCAAAGTGCCGTAAGCCCGTCTGCAGCAGAGGCAGCTCCGCACTCCATCCATTACCCACATTCCATCCAGCTAATTACCAAGCACCAGACGGACTTCTATGTGAGAGGGCTGAGAGCAATTTGGTAAAGTCCCTGTGTTTTCATTAATGTGAATTTTTCAGCCTTTCTAGGTCAGAGAAACGCTGGGTGATTACAAGCTCTTACTTGTACGAAAAGGGGGAAAAGCAGGCTGGCCCATTATAAGGAGCTAATGCCAGTTCCCAAGATTTGGGGAAGGAGGACGAAGTGCTTGAAAGAATGCAAAGGTTTAAGTAAAATAAATTGATAGGATCGTTATCATCTCCGAAAGGGATTAAACAAGAGATAATACAAGGTGTTCGGAATATTAAATTACAGAAGACTAACTCCAGCAATTACAGGTGGACTAGCTGATAAGGAATTCAACTTTGTGCAGTTCTTCCTAAATGACAGCGCGCTTAGTCACTCAGTGGTGTCCAGCTCTTTGTGACCCCATGGACTGTAGCCCACCAGGCTCTTCTGTCCATGGGATTCTCCAGGCAAGAATACTGGAGTGGGTTGCCATTTCCTCCTTCAGGGACTCTTTCTAACCCAGGGGTGGAACCCACATCTCTTATGTCTCCTGTACTGGCAGGTGGAGTCTTTACCACTAGAGCCACATGGGAAGCCCTAAATGACAATGAATGAAGAACTGAAAACTCTTTGTAGTATTCCTCATTCATTCAGCAAATGCTCAGTACAGCCTACCTCATCCCAGGAACTGAGGTGGGCTCAAGAACACAGAAGTCTTTCAATTTCCTCCTGGTACTCCAGCAGCCATATAGCCCCTCCACATCACCCGATCTGGAAGTTACTCAGGGATTTAGTTTGTCTTTTCCACTAGGATTTTAGCTGGTCAGTTAATGAATACATGAGGAAGGGAAAATAGAAGAGAAGGAGAGAGAGAGATGGTGGGAGACACAGTTCCTTTCAAAGAGCACATCATCTAGTTTGCTGTGAAAATCAAGGCGGTCTGGTGGTTGGTAAAAGGGGACCATGGAGAACTGTTGGCTTTCTTCCCTTTGTGAGCCAAGTCCTTCACATGAACCATAATTTTATGTGGAGCCCTATCAGGTCACATTCATTTTAGAGATGTGTGCATGCTCACTCAGTTGTGTCTGACTCTTTCCAACCTCATGAACTGTAGCCCGCCAGGCTTCTCTGTCCATGGGATTCTCCAGGCAAGAATACTGAAGTGGGTTGCCATTACTTTCTCCAATTTTTAGAGTTGAGAAGAATTTAAAACTGATTTGGCATATTCATTTTCAATGTATCAGTATCAAACTGGGTAACAGTCAGGGAACAATGAGGCAAATCAAATAGGGAAGGAAAGGGAAACAATTTTTACTGAGAAAAGTAGAATTCATGTTTTAGGATAGCTAGTTAAAAATATTTATTATGATAACAGAGTCAGACTCTCATTAAACTTTCATTTGGCATCCCTGAAAAAATTAAGACATCTGAAATCATCAAGCACTGGGGAGGACAGGGAACAACCAGACCCTTACGTACTTCTGGTGGGAATGCAAACTGGCCCAATCCCATTGAAAACAATTTGGCATCACCTAGCAGAGCTGAATATGTGTAAACCCTTTGATCCAGAAATTCCACTCCTAGGTATATGCCCTAGAGCAACTTTTGCATGTATATACCAGGAGACATGGACAAAAAAAATGCTCATAAGCCGCACTGTTTGAAACAGTAAAAACTGGAATCAACCCAAAAGTCCATCAACAGTCAAATGGGAAGGTAACCTGTGACAGTCACACGATGGAGTATTATAAAATGTGGAAATAAACGATGCACAGCTGCACACAGCAAAATGTATGCTATTTTTTTTTTTAAGCAAATTCTGGAAGACTACATACAATTAAAACAGTTTTGTAAAGCTTTTTAAAAAGCAAAATTATAGAATATACTCTTTAGAGATACATATATGGGAAAATTATTTAAGAAAAAACATAAAAGGATTAACACAGAAAGTCCAGACTAGCATTTGCAGGGTGAGGGGATAGAGAGAGTCCAGGAAAGTCAAGGGGAGTCAAAGCCCAAGGTAGAGTCAATGAGACTAGTGATCCTAGGCTGACATTGTTTCATTTTACAGATGACCATTTCATTGTTAGGCTTCCTTATATGAGATCTTAGATTGAGATCGTTTCATTATACATACTTGTTTCATTATAATTGCTTCATTGTTAGGCTTCGTAATGTACATAGGTGGTACATATTCTGTTATACACGTCACCTATGACATATATAAAATATTTAAAATTCTGATACAGCACCTCATGAAATACTACATAGCCATTAAAATAAGTTACTTAGATCTATATCTTCTGATAGGAAAAGATCAAGACAAATTGTTTAGGTTAACAAAGAGCAAGACAGAAGAATGCCATGGGACACTCCCATTTCTGGAACAAGTTAGCAAGGATACTAAAAGTTTGTATAACTATGTGATAAGTATATATTTGTATTGAATCACTTCTGTTTGACCCTCTAACCCACGCTCCATCCTGTTCTCTGACCAAGGAGGCTGACCTAGATGGATGGCATCAATCCATCTTCCTGCCCCATGCCCCAGGCTTCCCATAGGGTTCAGTGGATGGCGGGGGTGGTGGGGAGCTTCAGCAGGAGAGTGGAGGGAGCAAAAAGAGGGCAGTCTGTGTGTGTCTTCCCAGACATGTGCCTCCCAGGACGTGCAGCTGCATCTCTCCACCAAAGGTCTCGGCACCGTCAGAGGGTCGTGTCTGCCGCACATCCCGTATGTCCAGGTATCCCTGACACTCCCTCTTTGTGCCCTTTCAGGCTCGAACTAGTAAATACTATCTCCTGTGGCTTCCCTCCATCCTCTCATGCTTCATAAATTGTCCCTTTATTAAACTCAAAGGATCCTAATTTGATGGCTCCACCCATTTCCTGCCGTGAGTCCAAATGACACAATTATATATGGACAGTATTCTTGCCCAGAGAATCCCATGGACAGAGGAGCCCCGGGGGCATGGGGGGTAGAGTCCATAGTGTGGCAAAGAGTTGGAAATGACTGGAGCCGACTTAGCACGCATGCATACATGCCTAGAAAAAGGACTAGAAATACACCCAAGAAAGGTTATCAGTGGTTAACACGGGTGAAAAAAGCTAGAATTAGAGGAAGAAGGAAACACTAAGGCTTCGGCCTCTATATTTTTGTATTGTGTTACTTATTTCTAAGAGGCAAGCATACATGTATTTGAGCAAAATGAATTTTATGAGTACCAGAAACAATAACGGTTTAAATATAGAGCTAAAGGACCACATCAGGTCCTTTCATGTCTGTATCCCTGGCCCCCAGCACAGTGCCAGCTACACGGTAGGCGCTGATAAGAAATGCTGACACTAATCCAGGGAACCTTAGACGTAAAGGATTTCTCAGAAGCAAAGCTAGATTCTACAGAGTTAAGTCATAAAAGGGAAAGAGTTACGTTACCTGCTAGCGTAACTCCGCAGGGGCTTCCTGGAGGTGTGGGCGATGGGGGTCCCATGACTACAGGGGCAGGCAACGACTGGGTGTGAGCCCGATTCCTGGCCTGGGCAGTGCCCATGGTTGAGGCCCTCTGCAGGCTGAGCTGAGCCATGGCCTCTGGGCATGAGACCGGCACCTAGCCACTCTCAGGCACGTGCACCGGTCTCTCCAAGGCCTGAGAGACTGAGTGCTACTATCTCCCCTCTTGGTACCCAGGGTCTGGATGCTTCTCTGGACTATGAACTCCATGGTTAAACCCTTTGGCTCTCAGGTGGTGATGTCTAGGCTGAATGCCATCTGGGTAGCTGACACTGGGGGTGGCCATCAACACGTGTCTGAGCCCAGGAGGGAGATTAAACCCAGGGCCAGGCTCCCCTCAGGTTGGCCCACTCAGCCATGGAAGACCAGGTCTGGTTAACTCAAGTTGTCCTTCCAAACTCACTTCCCCTGAGAAGCTTTCCCTGATTCCCGGAGCTTGGGTTAAGTGCTCCTCTTCTCTAATGGTCACAGACACTGTGTGCTTCCTCCATCGTAATACTGTTATACCCTACTGAAGTTTCCCACTTACTCATGTGCGCCTCTCACTGAAGCACAAGCTCTGAGGACAGGGACTGAGTCTTAGTCACCTCTGTATCTGAAGGGACACGGACACAGAGAAGGGATTCATCAAATACTGGAAGGGAAAAAGAAAAGGGAGAAGAGAGGGAATGAGGGAACCAAGGAAGGAAGGAAAGAAGGAAGGAACAAAAAGAAACCACACATTGCTGCATCCACAGATGTGACAATACAAAACAGACACCCTGTTTGCTTTACTCTGGTGGCTCAGACGGTAAAGAATCTGCCTGCAATGCAGGAGACCAGGGTTCGATCCCCGGGTCGGGAAGATCTCCTGGTGAAGGAAATGGCAATGCACTCCAGTATTCTTACCTAGAAAATTCCATGGACAGAGGAGCCTGGAGGGCTACAGTCTGTGGGGTCGCAAAGAGTCAGACATAACTGAGTGACTAATGACTTGAAGCAATGGATATTCCAGAGGAATATCCAATGTAAAGATGAAGTTTCTGATTTATCACATACTTACTGGGAACTTTCCTTTCACAAATCACTTTGCTAGGGGCCACTGATATAATTGTGAGAAAGAATACAGACCATAGTCCCTTACTGCATATATGTGAGGGTATTTTGCTTTTCAAACTTCTGATGTTTCTAAATGTTTTGAAATATTTATTTTGAAATATCTCTCGAGATCTTTGGAGTATTTAGATATATAGCATCTTTCTACTAATTGTTGTCAGGCAAGAGATTACGTGAGTTAATTAGCATTAGGTACAGCTAGCAGAGACCTGCACTGGCTCCTCTGTGCTGAATTATCTCAAGAATTCTTTGCCAAAGAAATGAAGATGAATGTTTAATTTTGACCCCTCTGTCTTTCTGATGGCTTTACAGAATTCTGTGGTATTTGAAAAGCATCAGGAAAAGTAAATAATGAAGGCTTAGTGTTCCTTTTTTAAACACAAATGATACCATTAGGCAAATGAGTCAGAAATCATATAAGAGAACATCAGGAATTAAGACAAACTTGAAAATAATTTCTAAAAGATCTTAGGCAAAATTCTATTCAATTCTGCCCAGAAATACTGCACTTGTCCGTCCCACCACACTGAACAATGCTACCGTCTGACTGCTCATCACCCCTATCTTCTTCTAACATGTACCCATTGGCACAAGGCATCAGGATGAGAGAATGCAAGCCCTTCCTTCTTAATAAGGCTCAGGGTTTTCTCCAAGCACATGAGAAGTACAGTAAAAGACCATGAAAAGGAGAGAAAGAATTAAACTAACACATAAAATTACAATTTTCTATCTGTTTTTCACTGCTTGACTTGGGCTCATCAGACACTGGCCATGCTCATTAGAAAGGTAAGCAATACATTATAGAACAAATGGTGATGAACAGTCAGTTTTCAGTTACCCACATGTGGTTAACTAGTGGAGACCTTTGCATCTAAGGCTGATTTCCTGGGCTATCATCAAGATGAGATTTTTAAGTGTTACAGGGTAGACAGTTACTTTGTGCTATGATTTCAGGAGATCCTGAAATCCAAACTCTACATCTTCTCCAACCCCTTTCCCTGGGCCTTTCCATGGGACACAAAATTCCCACGTTATACACGCTAAGCCACTGACAGTCCTTCACGAGAAGGCAAACTCTACCAAGGATACAAAGCTGAAAGTGTTATCACCCTCAGTTTGGCCAGGAATGAAGCATACTGAAAAAAGTAGAGCCTTGTGAAGGAGAGGGTAACACCAGACATATGCTAGCAACCCGGATTCAGCCCCACAAAAGTGCTTTAGTTACAAGAGCCAAGACACTGCCCCCTTATTAAACCAGTCTCCCCAAGTTTCTGAAACTTGAAACTCCAAAAGTTCTGATTTATACCTAGGTGCTGAGGCCCTAATCAGAATGCATGGTGGAGAAAAACACAGGCTACAGACTGGAAGGAAAAGAACAGAACTGGAGATCACAAAGATCTGGCTCTGTCCCTAAATACTTAACATTGGGCCACATCCCTTCATAAAAACAACAGGGGGCAGATGATAATGAACTCTAAGCTCCCTTTAAGCTTTGACATGCTATGATTACAGACATACTTCTGAGAGTGGAGATAACTAAAGAAAGGCATACTTTGCAGGTTTGCAAAGGAGGCTTGTTGAGCTGAGCTGACAGGGACCCACAGGCCAGGAAGGTGGGTTGCTGACAGGAAAATGAATGATCGTGCAGATGAACTTCAATAACTTAATAATTTTGCCAGAACCAGACTATCAAAGATACACTTCTGAGTCAAAGTCGAGACCTGTGTGAACCATTCTGCTCCAGGAGTAAGGCTGCCCTAGAGGTGAGGAGAAGAAGGATGTGGCTGCCACACTGATGTGTGGCTGGGCCCTTTCTGCTCCAGTAAGTCCCTGCCTGCAGTGCCCTCCTCAATGAGCCCTTCCTGTCTAAAGCCCACCCGATCTTCAGAGCCCAGCTCAAGGCTCTTCTCCACGAAGCCTCCAGCATCATCACATCACCCAGTGCTCTCTCTGTGGTCCTTCATCCTAGGTCCTTTGGTTTATGTTCCCCTCACTTAAAAATTTCTGATTGTGGATGGGCCTCTCGCCAATGAAGGGAGACCCCAGGGGATGCCAGAGAAGACACCCCCCAGGGCACCCCCGTCCCCACTGACAGACGTTGGGTGAGAACTTAGGTTCCCAGCCCCCAGATTCAGGGCTCTTCCCTCCACATCCACCAACCACACCTACTGCTACCTTCTCTTATGCTTGTTGCCTTTTTACTGAATGTTCATTTCAATCTCTTTGCCCCTGAAACTTCTTCCTGAACCTCCTGTGTACAATGCACTGTGTTAGGCTGCTTGAAAACATTTCTGTAATCATTGCAACTCTCCTGGAAGTACACATCACCAGTCCCATTTCACAGATGAGGCGCAGTAAGGCTGGGGGATTTGTCTGAGATCACAGAGCTAAGAATAGAAAGGTCTAGGATTTGAAATCAGGACTCTCTAGTTGTCAGGCCATTCCCCCCCCCCACCCCTGCCCCTGCCCCGCCTCATCATCATCATCACCACCAACGCCACATTATCATTACTGGTTCTTAGCAAAGAGCAGCAATTTAAAGATACTACTTTAAATCCTCCCTGCCTTGCCATGTAGATATTCATCTTAACCAGATGAGGTTACTGCCTCCTGGAAGCCATCGCTGACCACGACCCCAAGCTGAGTTTAGCGTCCAACGTCTTCTCTCCACTCCTGCCACCACGCTCCCTCTACTTTTAGCATTCAGCTACTGCCTTGAGAAGACCAGCTTTCTATCTCCTCCACTGAATTAAAAGCAACTTGAGAGACAATGCCTTGTCAGAGGCTTGAAAGTGAAAGTGTTAGTCGCTGAGTCGTGTCTGACTCTGTGCGACCCCACGGACTGTAGCCTGCCAGGCTCCTCTGTTCATGGGACTTTCCAGGGAAGAATCCTGGAGTGAGGTTACCATTCCCTTCTCCAGGGGGGCTTCCTGACCCAGGGGTTGAACCTGCGTCTCTTGTGTGTCCTGCATCGTTAAGCGGCTTCTTTACCACTGACCCCACCTGGGAAGGGCTGCTTATTCAGTAAATGACTCTTGAATAAATAAGGTTGACAGACGTTCACAAGAAGCCTCTGCCGATGGTACAGCCCACTTTCCGTTTCGCCCTGGCCCCTCACTCCTTCCAGGAGGGCGCGTTCACTTTCAGGCAGAGCAAGAACAAGTGGCCCTGGCTGCCCAGTGCAGCAGCATCGGGGGGAGGTCATCGCCCTGTGACACTTGGGTGCACACTTGGCGTTTTCTCACCCGGCGTGGTATTCATGACTTTGCTGGGGCCTAGTCAAAGCCAGATCCAAGCTACTTCCCAGAGACAGATGGCAGAAGGGCATGACATCCACCACACCTTCCAAATCACCGATTCCTGTGGCAAGAGTGTTTGGGTGACTCTCTGCAAACATCCAGTGGTCCTCACTGAGCCATGCGGAAGGACTCTACAACCTGAACGAGTGGGCAAAAATCATCTCTTTTATTTCTTGTGGCAATCTGTAAAGAATAAATCAATCAGCAATCAGTGAGAAATCAGTGGCTGCTGGAGGGGGTGAGAACACTCAGAAAAGCCTTAACACCCTCTCCCAGGCGTTCAGAGTCACAGCATTAAACCCTTACTCTACAGACACCTTGGAGAAGGAAATGGCAACCCACTCCAGTGTTCTTGTCTGGAGAATCCCAGGGACGGGGGAGCCTGGTGGGCTGCCGTATGTGGGGTCGCATAGAGTCAGACACGACTGAAGCGACTTAGCAGCAGCAGCAGCAGCTACAGACACCTCCTTCAGAAAAGGCCTTAACACCCTCTCCCAGGCATTCAGGGTCACAGCATTAAACCTTTACTCTACAGACGCCTCCTTTCGCCGCAAGCAGACACTGAACCAGCACTCGCTGCAGACCTATTTAGAAATAAGCTCCCTCCTGGCTGCTGCAGAGATGATTGTGAACAAATGGAACCTGGCGTCACAGAGAAACTCTTAGCTGGGAGAGGCTGCTCGTCAGGCTGTTTGTGCTCGCTGGAGTCAAGGCACGGGCAATTACTTTATCAAGTAGGGGAATGATTCTTTGGAAAAGCAGGACCAAGGAGGGGCTGGACCAAGACAGTACAGTCACCCCTTTGTATCTACAGGGGGCTTGTCTTTTTCTGATCTTTTTTGTGGTTTTCTAAAATGTTTGAATTTTTTTTAGAATTCAAAATAAGTTTTGAAAAAAGAAACATTGAGACCAATTAGGGAGTGGGGCATTAAAAAAATACAGAATAAAAAAAATAATAATCTCAAGTTTCCTCTCCAGGGATGTTACTGATTGGTTAGAGAGAAAGAATCCACAGAGAACCACAAATATCATTTCAAGGCAAGAGGACTAAACTAACACCAGAAAGACCTTGGTGTACGAAACCAAGGTCTAAGACCTCTCATCATACCAAGATACAGCCTGGTCCCTCTTCTCCCCTCAGCTCTAGCAAATGAGGCACTTCCATTTGGAGCAGTTTTGCTCACAGGACTCTTTTTGGAGCTAGGAGAAATAGGGTGTGTGGGGTCAAGGAGAGGGAAGAGAAGTCGTTCTAAAGGCTAATCCCAGGGCTCAGTGACGTAAAGATCTGGAACAGCTGTCTGAGCTTGGGACAGGCACTCCAGCCGAAGAAAGGGAGGACCAACTGAAGCAGGCTAAGCCCACGGCAGCCTCCTCTGCGTTTCTCCTGATGAGCCTACTCCTTCTCTGAAGGCCGAGTGTCACCCAGTCTAGGCGATCACAGAAGTGAAATGTTACTTCCTCAGCTGTGTCCGACTCTTTGCAATCCCATGGACTGCAGCCCGCCAGGCTCCTCTGTCTATGGGAATCACCAGGCAAGAACACTAGAGTGGGTTGCCGTTTCCTTCTCCGGGGGATCTTCCTGACCCAGGGATCGAACCTGGGTCTCCCGCACAACAGGCGCTTGCTTTACCGTCTGAGCCACCAGTGAAGGCGATCACAAGTTGGGAGATAAAACAGGAGCAAAGAAAAAGTGGGACTATAATAAAAATGAACAAAAAACCCCAACAGTTTTGTGGAAACTGCATGGCAATTTCTCTGGGGTTACCATAAAACTCTAGGAGCAAAACTTCGCTTTTGCCAAAACATCTTCAGATAATCAGGGGATGCGTGTGTCCTTTGTGGCACAACAGAGAAGCTAAAGAGAAAAAGAAGAGAAGCCGACAGTGAAGTCATTTTTACCTGTTTCGTGTTTGAAGCCAGCATGGTGGTAAGGCAGAAAGGTCTGACCAGCAATTGCTGAACATAGGTGAATAGCCTTGATCCCTGGAATACTCTATAAGTGAAAGTCGGTCACCTCCTAGCCAACACCATGATCACTGCTTCGATGAGTCCTTTGTAGGGAAGAGGGGGAGAGACTGTGTCTGTGACCTTTGGTGAGCAAACAGCCACCGATAGAAAAGGGAGAAAGTGCACTCCTGGTTTTTCTCTTGTCCCTCTACCCTAGATGCTCATTACTGCTTGGGGACCACTCTCACGGACTGACGCAAAGCAGGCTATGAGACTCAGCACCGTGATGTCAATCTTGCCACGTGAACGTCTTTCTAGGGGACAAACATCTCCCTCCTCCCTCGGGGCTGACGGACACAAGTCCAAGGAGAAATAAATCTGTCTGACATTCTAACTGCCCAGAAGAATTCTTTCCTTATCTTCGGATACAGCCAGCTATACCAATCTCCATTCCTACCCTTTGGCCAGGTGGCCAGACAGCACATCCGCTGTGGTCCTGTGAAGGGAGATGGCATGGTCCCCTGTATTCTGCACATCTGAAAAGTCATCACTGGGGACCAGGAGGGCAGTGACGGCTTTGCCTCTAACCACTGGGAAATGGCTGCATGCAAGATATGCCTCTGGTGAAACTAAAAGTCCCCAAAGAATACCATCTTTTACTGCCAGAGATAGAACTTTTTGGTAATTGTGTTTGAGAGGGTCCGACTTACACTTTAGAAACAGCTAGGCAAAGATCCAATCTCTGAAACAGCAATTCTATAGACTTCAATGGGGGACCAGGAGGTGAGAGAGATTCTCTATTCTGAACAAACTCTGCACAAGTGAACAGGATTAACATTTCAGTATGTCCAAAAAGAAAATCACTCTGTGTATCTTAAAAATGTAAGAGTTCTCTTAAGTCCTCACCCAGTGAAGATCTAAGGAGTTCCAATCGCTAGCCATCTGCTGGGCCAAAAGAAGTACGTGTCCCTCTTTGCTCTGTGACTCGATGTATTCGATTTCTTGATCTTGGGCTCATGTGAAGCTGAGGGATCTTAAGGAGAGACGATAACACTATACTTTCCCTGTTCATTTCTGTTGTCATAGAAACCTCTACCGTTTTTGAATACGTTTCAGGAATCCTGTGTCTCCCTCTTGATCTGGTAGCAGTGACGTTTGGGAAGGACCAGCGCCCTCCTCTTGGTTTTTGACTGCACTAGCTGGGGATGTTTCCTGATTTACCTCCTGACCTGAACACAGCGCCCCTTGAGTACTCAGCACACAGAAAAGCCTGTTTTCAAAGCAATTCGTGAAGAAACTTTTGTCTCTGAGACAAAGACTGGATTCTCTACCTACATTTTTCAGTGGATGCTTTCAGCTGGGAGCGAGCACAAGTGATCATATTTGAGTACAATCCACTTGTGTGTTTATACACACACTCCTGAAAATAAAAAAAAATAGAGTGAAAGCACATTTTTCAACCCAAACCCAAAAGGCAGATGTAAGAAAAAATTAAGCATGTTTCAGAGAGTCAGAACTGGAGAGAAGCCAAGCTTTGAACCAGGCTGAAGAAAACGGCAGGAATATCCACTTGGATTTTTGAAATAAGCCACAGCAGGATAACCTGAGAAGGGACTGCATTCCAATTCTCTAGGATCTGAACTGAGAAACTGACATTCGAGGAAGCATACAAGAAAGCCTAGAAAGAACAGTTTTGTTTCCTCTCATTAAGCGGGTCAAAATAGCCCCGGGCACAACCTCTTTACAGCATGACATGCCATGTTCAAAGAAAGCAAAACATCCTACAACCAGTGCCCGTTTGGTATATGAAGCAGGGCACCCAAAGTCGGTGCTCTGTGACAACCTGGGGTCGGGGGTAGCATGGTGGGGGTAGTCGGGGCGGGGGGGTTCAGGATGGAGGGGACACATGTATACCTATGGCCGATTCATACTGATGTATGGCAAAAACCATCACAATGTTGTAAAGTAATTCTCCAATTAAAATAAATTTTAAAAATACTCTGTAAAACACAAGTTAACTAGGAGTAGGATTCAAAACAGAATGGTTTTCCCAGACCCATGTATTTGGTGAGCTTTCTATGTCAGTACCTACAGTTCCACTTTTCTCAATCCCTGCAGAGCGTTCCTTAATAAGGATATATTATAATTAAACAACTTCTATGGAAAAAATAAATCCTACCTGCTGCATTCCTTCCACCCAACACAATAGGTTGCTTCAGTAAGGCCTTCCTCATGGGAACAAAATGAATGTTACACATTTTATTTCTTTGCCTTGGAAAGGTTCTCCTTAGGAAGTCTTACTCCCCTATCCTTGTCCAATTAACAAAGAAAGCAAGCATCTGGGATTTTAAGCTATCACTCACTTATATCAGAACAATCTTCCACCATTCAAAAGTCTGCTCATGCTCTAAGATAAATGCTTGCTAAAAGTTGCTTAGAAAGTCACGCCCCATCTGTGGGAGAAGGCGAGGGTGAGATGACTTGAGAGAATAGCACTGAAACATGTATATTACCATATGTGAAATAGATCACCAGTCCAAGTTTGATGCGTGAGACAGGGCACTCATGATGCAAGGTGGGTGCACTGGGATGGCCCTGGGGGATGGGATGGGAAGGGAGGTGGGAGGGGGGTTCAGAATGGGGTACACATGTACACCCGTGGCTGATTCGTTTCGGTGTATGGCAGAAGCCACTACAGTACTGTGGAGTAATTGGCCTTCAATTAAAATAAATAAATAAATTTAAAAAAACACAGTTGGATATTAAAAAAAAAAAAAAAGAAAGTCATGCTCCAGAATGAGGATGGAAGGGGAGAGAGTCCTCTCACTGGGAATAGAGTATAGGAAACACACGGTTTTGAAATCATTCACAATTCCTTGAAAGTGACCTGGACTGAAGAGTCTGGGTTTTGTTTGTTTCCAGACTGAACAGAAAGCCTTCAGGCCCGGGACTCCTCAAACTAAAAATCAGACACCAGTCCAAGCAAATTGTTTCTTCTGACTTGCTGCCCTCGGATGTGTAGTATCATCTGCCTTCATCAGGGTCTGAACTTCAGGAGCCCGTCTTGCAAGCAGCTTTCAGCCACGAACCAAGTGAAGAGACTTCTGCTTTTCAGCGGGAGTCGCTGACGTGGAGGGCCTGGCGGCTCTTCAGAGCGCAGCCTGGGCGGCTGCGGTCTAAACACTGGGCTGTGTGCTTTCTGCTTGGGAACCATCGGGCACAGAGGGAAACTGCTTAACTGTGTCCGCCGGTTCAGAATACCGACGTCAGGAGAAGCTGATTCAGAGGCCCGTAGCTGGCCAAAAGATCAACATCTGATAAACACGCATCACCCACAGATCACTAGGCTGTGTCTCTGCTGCTCCACACAAGGCCAGCACCTCTCTTTCTCTATCGTGCAATCCTATCTTAAACCAAGACCTAATTTTTGGCTGATTCTTAATTCAAAGTAGGCAGGCACTAGACAGCACATACAAAAGGAACGTTAACCCCTGAATATTGAATTTCCTGACAACTGATTTATGCTACCATGCCAATGTTAACTTCATTTAATTTAATTGCTTTGGTTTACCTTCTTTTCAAAAGCACAAAGGAGGGAAGGTTATTAGTGCATAAATGCCCCAGGGTCTGGAACTCAATTTTCCCCTCACTCCCTGTCTTAGAGATGTTAGAAAATGCTTCCTGAGAATAAGAGATGGGTACGGTCAACCCACAAAATGAACTGAGTAATTAGTTGGTTGTAAAACATCATGATGAACTTGAGCTGTGCAGCGCTTGCTGGACCAGCCCTGCACATTTTCACTGCCTGTGTCTGTTCTAAGGTCGATGCGGCTGCAGAGGGTGCAGCTCTGTCCTGGCGTGATGTATACCATGGGACAGGGCAGAGCAGGGTGGAGGAATAAGCCAGGATTCATCACCAGAACGCAAATTTCATTGCACTGAGAAACTCAGTTAGAAGGAATTCAGATCATCTTGGGGCTGGGTTTATTTGAAGGAAACAAGAACCTGAGGTCAAAGAGAGGATGATGGTGGAAACATCTTAGCTAGGCTGGTGTCTGGAGTATAAAATGCCTCTCTGACATGTTTCTAACTTGGGGGAAGTGGAACCTTGTTCTGGTACCCAGTAAAGTGTCCCCGGAACCCCTGACTTTCCCTCTGACGGGATGGCATAGAGTTTCAACACTTCTCCAGCACTGGTTCTTTCACGGCTGCTCATCTCCACTGTGCCCTGGTGCCAACGCCATCGCATGACTCTTCCCTGAGTACCATTCTCCTGACATCTTCCAACACAAATCCTTGGGATACACAATAGGAATGGAGCCACCAGAGCGCCAAGTCTCAGCAGCCTGCCTTCCTCTCCTTGAGAAAGCCTTGGGAACCCATTTAAGGCTAGTGTGACCCAGACCGGCCTTTAATGTACTTTGTTTCCCAGAAAAACCTTCAGTGTTAGGGAACTGGTATGATCAAGCACTTCTGGACCAAGGTTCTCTTGGGAGACCCCAGCTGGCTGCTGGCATCATAGGGAATAATCAAAGGAGAGGCAATCTTGACCATCTTTCCCTCTCCCCAAAGTATCAAAAGTCAGCTATCTTAATCATTTAGCCTGGTTTCATTTAGAGACATAGAGTGACCCAGAAGGAACTCTGAGAAGTGACCCAAGACACTGCCCTCAGTCCTCAAGGCAGTATATAAATGGAGTCACATGAAAGTATGTCCTATTTAAAGTTTCAAGAAAAGATTCCACAGCCTCACATGGTAAACTGTTCCCAAAGTTTTACAGTCATAACATAAATTTCTCATGTTGTAGCTTAAGTCCATGTGGTCTCCTAGTGTTCAAGCCTAGACAGTTTTTTATATAAGAAATGTGGCATATTAAAACAAAGCAGAATTTATTTATAGAAATGAAAACTGACTTTCTAATCTTCCTAAGAATCTGTACTTTTACTTCCAATGAGGTAACCCAGTGTCCCATACGTAGTAGGCATTCCTTAAATTTTTTTGAATGCATTATTTAAACATTAAAAAAAAAAAAAACTGGGGGAAGATTTTTTTTCCCCTAAAGTGGTAAAAAGAGGAAAAACATTGTGAAGCTACAAAGAGACAGACTTGGATATAAACTGTTCAGAGCTGTCAAAGATGCAGGAGGATGGGACGACAGAGGATGAGATGGTTGGATGGCATCACCGACTCGATGGACACGTGTTTGAGTAAACGCCGGGAGTTGGTGATGGACAGGGAGACCTGGCGTGCTGCAGTCCATGGGGTCGCAAAGAGTCAGACACAACTCAGCAACTGAACTGAAACTGTCCAAAGATGGATTAGCCTATAGTGGGGAATGAGTTCCCTGCCACTGAGGGTATTCAAGCTGGACAACCAGAATGCTGTCAGAGGTATCTGGGAACTGGAAGAGTGGCTGGTTTGGTTCATCCTCAAAGTACTTTGATTCAGACAAAAAGGGGCAATTACAACTGACTCCAAGAGTTATAATCAAGGTTTTCTGGGTCTTCAGAGAAGGGAGCGAAGCCATGCAGGTAGGATGGCGGTTCTCCATCTTGTCTGTGCATTGTAACCACCTGAAGTAATATCTAGAAATTATCTATCTTAAATATCTAGAAAGCCTGAATCCCACCCCTAGCAGCTCTGATATAAATAATCTTGAGAGTAGCCCGGGGTGGGGGAAGATTTTGACAGCTCCCCAACTGAATCCAAATATAAGAAGCACTGAATTAGAAGAAACTGAAGAAAATTCATTATAGAAAGAGAAATTATGTCTGAACCTTAAACACTGGACAAGATTTGAATAAGCAGAGAGAAAAAGAGAGAAATTTCTGATATAACTTGGCATGTGTTTGATAAACATGTTATAAATAACATGCTATATAAAACATGTGTTTATGCTCTATACAGCAACCATAAATGAATACCAAAAGAAGGTTAATTTACTAATTTTTGTGAGAGTTTATGGGTATTTGTTCTGAGATATTAATTCCAAATGAATTTCTTTCAAGCATTCAATAATATTTCCACTATATTAGTTACAATTACGTTTGTCCTCAGCCCAGTGATGTGTAGTGTAGAAAAGATTAAACAAAAGGGGAGGCTGCATTTTAAAAAAATGACAAGGACAATTCAATTATAAAAGATTAGCAAAAATCTCTTCTCTGATACTTGAAAGTATTAATAACCACAGAAGTTTCTTTATAATTTAATTAATTCAATGGTACCTGGTAAATCAAGCCCACCAGACTGAGCATACAGCAGTCAGTCATTGTATCTAGTCTGGTGTTACATCCATCTCTTCTTCTCTGAAAGGTGGGCTGAATCAGATATTTCTCTCCCAATTTTCCATGTATAGTGTCTGCTTACTAACACACTATAATTGGAGAGTGAATGGGTAATAAAACAAACTGCATTAGCCATTAAAAGAGTTATGCTACATAAATGTAATCATTCTTTGTAAAAAAAAAATCATTGCATGATAGTTGTGAAATATTCTTTTCAAATGATAGATAATAAATCAAATGGGCATGATTAATATCAGCACAGGGAAACTTGCAGTGGTGCTTTCGGTTGCAATATTTTTCTTGTCTGCATAAATCTGCTGAAAAGAGGTTGTAGAGAAAAGGAAAGCTATATGTATTCAGGAAATGAGTGAGTCCAGTTCTAAACATAGGGCCGTGTTTCTGTACATGAAATAGAGTAAATGCCCACTCTGGTAAACTTCAACTGGAAGATGGAAGTCTCATGCGTTTCTATTTCAGGCAGTTAGGATGGACGCAGATGTATGGCAACCTCACGCCACGGCCTCTGGGCCCACCTCTGGGCTCGCCTGAAGCCTTGGTGAGCAGAACCCCTGCACACCTCTGTTCTCTGCTTTTATACCCAAGGACTTTGTCTGGCATTACAAGTCTACTGGGAGGGAGTCCCGAAACATGTCAGGGATTTAACGCCCCCAACGCCCCCGGGGCGATTCTCAACCAGTGAGGGCGAGAGTCAGTGGATAAGTCTCTCAGCTTCCCCATCTTTCAGTGGGACAATTCTGAAGTGTGCTCTACAAAGTTTATCAAAAAACTCCCAGCAGGACTGAGCCCACTTGCCCATAGCAATTACCTGCATCTCAATTACCCACGTCTTAATGCATCCTTTACTGTTTTTTCCTCTTTCTTTCTCCTTTACTTCACTTTGGCTTCCTTGAGTCACCTATCAAATAAACTACCAGCACCCTCCAATTCTTTATTATAGGTTCTGCTTTTGAAGAATCAAACTGCAAGTAGAGCATGCAACCTTTCATTGTCTTCCTAGGCTGGCCAGAAAAACAATGCTTTGAGAATATGCCTTGCATGTACATAGTAGTTACTCGACAAATGATGGATGGGTGGATGATTAGATGGAGGAACAGATGCAAAGATGGATGGATAGATCCACAGATGGATGAATGGACCAGCAAAAGTATGTTACTGGGGACAACAGAAAAAATATAAAGTTAATACTGGAGCCATGGGGAATAACATTTGAAGGAAAGAGAAACAGAAGTTGAAGAAGGAGACTGTATTGTTCCCATTGGCCAGGTTCCAGGATCCAGTTGAATGATTCTGATGGAAGAGCAGCGCCAGTGTAAGAGGAGAAGGAAGCACTTCATGGGCACAGCTTAGAGGTTTATCCACTGACTCTTGTCCTCTTTGGTTGATAGTTAACTCGGGGACGTCAAAAAGACACTCTCTCTGGATGCCTAGACCACCATATGCTTAACTATATAGCCACTGATGATTCAAGTTCATATTTTACACCATTTTCTTACACTTGATTGCTTCATAATCTTAATAGTGTTAGTTTAATATTTAATGCATTTCTTTTAACCTCCAGATTAGAATTCTGATTCCAGAGAGATGATATGTTAAATAAATCAAGTGAGGATAATATAGAGGCCAAGAGAATAAAGACTATCAGAATGTTAATCTGCTTAAGCACGCCTTGTGCCACTAAGAGGGCTGCTATGATCTTGCCTGAGAAATTCTTATCCCTATAGCTGAGTCTTGGCTAAGAAGACTTCAGCATTCAGTGGCAATGGCTCATGGAGATATCAACGAAGAGTTTGCAGCCTGCTACCTTCTACCTAGTTCTGGCCCAAGGAAACATGGAGCTGCTCTGGTAAAGGTAGGTCCTATCTCTACAGGGAGTTTATTCTCATTGAGACATATGGGAATGGACTGAGGGGAAGGTCGATGTTAAGGAGTGGTCTCAACTGTACAGCCCTGCCACTACTTTGATTTTGGAGGTCAGCTAATCCTACGGGATGAATCATATAATCAAGCACCAAAGGACTGTTCTGACCCTGCCTAGGGCACACTGAGCCCTCTGCATACCATGAGGTAATCTAGTCAACACCACCCATGAATGCATTCATTCAAAGACATTGGCTTTTCAAGCACATTATGGTCTTGGTAAGTATTCACAGGTTTCCCTGGTGGCTCAGATGGTAAACAGTCCACGTGAAATGCAGGAGACCCGGGTTCAATTCCTGGGTTGGGAAGATCCCCTGGAGAAGGGAATGGCAACCCACTCCAGTATTCTTGCCTGGAGAATTCCATGGACAGAGGATCCTGGTAGGCTACAATTCATGGGGTCGCAGATTCAGACACAACTGAGTGACTAACACAAACACTAAGTACTCACTTTTTAAAAGGAGTCTCTGCACTGGAGGTAACTATAAGGAATTTGGTGAAAATTATGATAGATAAGTAACACTGTCTTATTTTTTATCTTTTTATTTATTTGGCTGTTCCAGGTCATAGCTGTGGCATGCAGGATCTTCGGTCTTCATTGCAGCATGCAGGACCTTTAGTTGCGGCATGTGGATCTAGTACCCTGACCAGGGATTGAACCAAGGCTTCCGGCATTAGAAGCGTGGAGTCTTAACAACTGGACCACCAGGGAGGTTCCATATTGTCCTATTTAATCAGAAAAGCATGCAATATCTAAAAGCCTTTCAGGTTCAGAGAGACACTGAATCAAAAATTGTAATAAATTTTTAATTCTTTTAAAACAAAACCCTGTTGCAAAGACTCGAGAAGAACAGGGAAACAATAAAATTATCCCTGCCTCCTGTTACAGCCACTGGTCAGTCTCCAATCCTGTTTGGCAGCTCAGGTTGAGTACATGGAATTCACAGCAGTCTAGCCCTTTCCAAAAGGAAAAAGGGAAACAAATTAGGGGGTTAATCCTTGCTGTCTGATGAACTCCCACTGGCCGAATCACATGCTGCTGAACAAACAGATTTAAAGCCTCTGTTTGCAAAAGCATTTTGATTATCATCCAAAGTTGTTATTTTTTTCCCACCAAACTCACTACTTATGTCATCTTGTAAAACAGACAGTTGGGAAAGTATTAAGGGTTGATCCTGCTTAGGAAAATGGGTTGTCATAGTTACTGTTTTATAAATATGGGCTCTGGACCAATTCCAATACTGATGACAGTTAGGAAACATCTTTCTAATTACATGGCCAGAGAATTAAAGTTACATACTTTGTGTTGTCTCACAAGAAAAACAAAGGTCTCTGAAATTTAAAATTTTAGTTTAATTTTAAAAATATGCTTGAAAAAAATAACTGCTACTGTTAGGGGGTAAATAGAAGCAGTCTCCATTTCTTGAAGTAAGATTTTTAGTAAAAAAAAAAATAAATAATACACAAAGGCTCCTTTTAAATTGTTGTATAAAAATAATAGAGAAGAAATCCCAAATCAAAGTTGTTACTTGAATGTCCTATCTATTCACCTTCTTCCCCAAGATACTTCCACATGTGAGCAAAGAGTTATAATAACTTTAATTATGAACGACTATGACAGCAAACTAAGATTGTATAAGACCAATAATATCAGATTATTTACTATATTATTTTGAGGCACGCTTCAAATTGCTGTAGAAATCTTTCTGAAAATGAAGGAGAATGTTGGAAGTTTAATTTTGGGGTGGGAGGAGGTATACTTTCAACACAGCAAAGAAGTGACCATGTAATCTCAGGTGACCATGTAATCTCACAGAAAGGAGAAACCTCCTTGACTCAAAGACCACAGTTTTCTATCTAGCCACACTCCTCCATGCGCACACATGACGTCCTACTTCAAAAGCTGAGGTCCAAACTCGGGCCTCCCAACAGGTGCTCAACACATAGCTGTGGAATGAATGAACAACTAAGAGTTGATCTACCCATACAAAGGCTTCAAAACAGAAACAGAACAATGAGAAGACAACTAAGAATGGGAAAAAATAATTGCAAAAGCAGCAATTGACAAAGGATTAATCTCCAAAATATATAAGTGGCTCATACAGCTCAATATCAGAAAAACAAACAACCCAATCAAAAAATGGGCAGAAGACCTATACAGACATTTCTCCAAAGAAGACATATAGGTGGCCAATAAACACATGAAAAGATGCTCAACATCGCTGATTATTAGAGAAATGCAAATCAAAACCACAATGAGGTATCACCTCACACCAGTCAGAGTGGCCATCATCAAAAAAGTCTACAAACAATAAATGCTGGAGAGGACGTGGACAAAAGGGTACCCTTTTGCACTGTTCGTAGGAATGTAAACTGATACAGCCATTATGGAACACAGGATGGAGGTTCCTTAAAAAACTAGGAATAAATCTACCATATGACCCAGCAATCCCACTACTGAGCATACACCCTGAGAAAACCACAACTCTAAAAGACACATGTACCCCCGTGTTCACTGCAGCACTACTTACAATAGCCAGGACATGGAAGCAACCTAAATGTCCATTGACAGATGAATGACTAAAGAAGCTGTGGTACAATTATACAACAGAGTATTACTCAGCCATAAAAAAGGAACAAATTTGCATCAGTTGTAGTGAGGTGGATGAACATAGAGCCTCTTATACAGAATGAAATAAGTCAGAAAGAGAAAAACAAGAATTGTATATTAATGCATATATATATGGAATCTAGAAAACGGTATTGATGAGCTAGTAGAGAACAGATTTGAGGACACAGTTGGGGGAAAGTGAGGGTGGGGTGAACTGAGAAAGTAGCACTGACATATATTCACTATCATGTGTAAAACAGTTAGTGGGAAGTTGCTAAATAACACAGGGAGTCTAGCCTGGCGCTCTGTGATAACCTAGAGGGGGCCGGATGGAGGGGCAGGAGGGAGGCTTAGGAGAGAAGATATATATATTTATGCACCAGAAAAACTAACACAAAATTGTAAAGCAATTTTTCACCAATTAAAAAATAGATTAAAAAAAGGTATGTCAATATTCCACTCTTCACTTTCAGTGGAACAATGATAGAAAATTTAAAGGTATTGGATTCTGGAAGCTGAGTAATAAATAAAAATATTCTTTTCAGATTTGGCAAGTCTGCTATTTTCTTCACCCCAGCATTAGGCAGAAATCTGCAGTCACCAGTGATCACGCGCCAGAGTTAACCTGTCAAAACTCTCTAATAACAAATCTGGTGTATAAACTCCACTGGGAAGAAACAGATGCACAATGTACACTCAGGGTGATGGGGAAAAGAGGAAGAAACGTAAAATGAAAAGCCTCACTTCCGCCGGCCCCCTGAACAGCTCTGTGTTTGCACAGACTCTCTGAAGGCCCAAGCACTTCATCTGTAAAATGGAGTAAATAATAACACTTATTTTAAGGGCTGGGCAAGATTCAAATGATGTGTGTGACAGGTACTTTATAAACTATAAGGAATAAAATAAAATCAGAAATTCCAGAGTGAATTTTTCTCCTCAATGCCAGCTGGGTCAGTCAGCTAGGACTGCCATAACACAACACCACAGAGTAGGTGGCTTAACGGAAAATTTTTTATTTCTCACGTTTTCTCACAGGCTGCAAGTGTAAGATCAAGGTGCAAACAGGTTGGATTCCTCCTGAGGCCAGTCTCCTTGGCTTGCAAGATGGCCTCCTTTTATCTCTTCACACGACTGTTCCTCTGTGATCACCCACCCCTGGTCTCTCTGTGCCTGTCTGTATGTCTTCTTAGAAGGACATCAATTAGATTAGGGCTCACCCTAAAGGCCTCATTTTAGCTGAGTCACCTCTTTAAAGACCCAGTCTCTAAATACGGTCAACTTTCCGGAGTATTAGATGTCAGGGCTTCAGTGTCTTTGCGGGGGGTGGGGACAGAATTTAGCTGATAATACCAATTAAATATATTTTAATATAAAAGTGTGGTGAGGGGATGAGATACTGTAACAACACTGAAGGCTGATCTGCTGACTAATTAGCAGAATGCCAGAGTTAAATGATAGCATTTGGAGAGAACAATATATTATGATTGTTAAGAAAACAAGTCCATTACCAAATAACACATTTATTTACACCAACGGCCTCACAACATTAACAGCTAAATGGAGTAGCTAATGGACTTTAGATCATAAGAAATGATTCGTATAGCTGCTCTTTTCTTTGGCTGCTGGAACACAATCTTTCAATTTAACGGGGCTCAATGAAGAAAGTACACTGCTTATTTAGACTGGTAAATTTTTTATTCCCCACCTCACAATTTTTCCCCCTAAACTTTACCAAGTAAGTTTAGACAACTATATAATACTTGATTGACATTCTATTAATTGTCATGACAGATAACAACAAGTATAGGTAATACTGAAAGCTTACCACCCGTCAGGTATTATGCCAAGTGTTTTATATGCATTATTTTGTTTTATCCTCACACAACCCTCATACAACAACAATGAGTATTCTTTTTATCTCAACTTTAATGTGGAGATACTGAGGCTCAGAGAAGTTAATGACTTACCCACTTGGTTAGTGAAGGAGCTAAGATTCAAACTTGGTTATGTCTAACTCCAGAGCCCATATTCTTAATTACCTCATGTGGCTCTCTTGTCTTAACCCTAACTGGACTTGTCAGTTAATTCCACTGATGAAATGTCTCTTTCTAAAGATTAGGCTGCAAAAGGTCCATCTAGTCAAGGCTATGGTTTTTCCAGTAGTCATGTATGGATGTGAGAGTTGGACTATAAAGAAAGCTGCGTGCTGAAGAATTGATGCTTTTGAACTGTGGTGTTGGAGAAGACTCTTGAGAGTCCCTTGGACTGCAAGAAGATCTAACTAGTCCATCCTAAAGGAAATCAGTCCTGGGTGTTCATTGGAAGGACTGATGTTAAAGCTGAAACTCCAATATTTTGGCCACCTGATGCAAAGAGCTGATTCATTTGAAAAGACCCTGATGCTGGGAAAGATTGAAGGCAGGACGAGAAGGGGACGACAGAGGATGAGATGGTTAGATGGCATCACCGACTCAATGGACATGAGTTTGGGTAAACTCCGGGAGTTGGTGATGGACAGGGAGGCCTGGTGTGCTGCGGTTCATGGGGTCGCAAAGAGGCGGACACGACTTGAGCGATTGAACTGAACTGAACATCATAGCAAGGGCTACCCAAGTGGATCAGCAGCAAAGAATCCGCCTGTGATGCAGAAGACGCAGGAGATGCCACTGATTAGATCCCTGGGTCAGGAAGACCCCCTGGAGGAGGGGATGGTAATCCACTCCAGTATTCTTGCCTTGGAGAATCCCATGGATAGAGGAGCCGGGCAGGCCACAGTCCATAGCATCACAGAGTCAGCCATGGCTGCAGCAACTGAGCACACACACATGCACATTACAGCAAATCTGCAGGAAATTATATTAAAATATGAGTGGTGCCTCTATCTAATCAGACAAGTCTAGCTTTTTTGGAAATTTCCACAGTTCTTGTATCCTCAATTTCCCACAATTCTTCCAGGTCACCCAAGAACACCTATTAGAGGCAGCATAGTTTGGGGGCACAAAACTGTGACAGATTTTTACATGCATTCTCCCAATGCCAGCAAACAGAAGTGTAAGTCTCACAGAGGCAAAGGCTTGAAACTCAGTGCCCAGTGCAGGATAAGGCACCAATCTGAGAACAGGGAGGTTAATTGAGAGCCTCATATAAAACAACAGAACCTTCACTTTCCTTTTTCATCCAGTTCCCAAGTACCAGTGACCTTATTCCTGGCACTTACATACTTATTCTCAAGGAAGCATTTCAGAAAAGAGCGGATCCTGGGAGGTGAGGATGAGTGGTAAGAAGGACTGAAAATTATTAATAAATTTGATCATGTGGGAAAAAATTTTAGACCAGAAGACAGTGATAGGTACAAAAATTAACCATTAATTCCAAGATTTTTTAATTAATAAGAAATTAAATAATCCAAAACTAAACATTGATTTAATTTTTAAAAGTTGGGAAGTTACTATGGTATCAAGAAACTGGTCACAGGAAGGAGGTGAAATAAAAGTTAAATCCTCATCTAAAATATTAGGAAATCAATGGATAACGTTTAAAGTTGACATCTCAGTAGAAGTTGTAAAGCACATTATTCAGAATTATGGATACAAACAGCTGAGAGGTGACTGTGTTGCTCTTGGGAAATAGGTCAAGATGGAGTCGGATGAGGGGACTGCTATTTTTTTTTTTATTATAAAGCCTTTTAAAAAAATATAAGCCTTTCAGTACTATTTGACACTTTTAACTATATGTTATTCCTTGGATAAATATAAAACACAATTTTAAAAAGATTATGTTTTAAAATTGTGTGACTGGGAAAGAATCGAGATGGCAGAGTAGGAATACCCTGAATCACCTTCCTTGGGCACACCAAAAGGACAACTCCTCACAGAGCAGCTTTTCATGAGAACAATCATAAGGCTAGCAGGAAAGATCTTCTATAACTAAAGATATAAGGAAGGAAACACAATGAGGTGGGTAGGAGAAGCAGCATTCCCTAAGGAGCAAAAGTCTGAGCCTCACTTTGGGCTCCCCAACCCAGGGTTTTGTACCAAGAAAAATGAAGTTCCAGAACATCTGGCTTTGAAAACCAGCAGGGCTTATCTTCAGGAGAGCTGGGGCTGTATAGGAAATAGAAACTCTCCTCTTTAAGGACATGTGACAAAGCTCATATACTCCAAGTCCCAACGGAGAGGAAGTAACCTGAAAGGCACCTGGGTTGATCTTGGAGACTCTTCTGGAGAGGTGAGAGGCAACCAAGTCTCCCTCTGGGGACTGAGACACCGACAGAAGACATTTTTTTTGGATCTCATTCTACTGTGCTGAGACTGGCACTGGCAAGTATCATTTTGAAATGCTCCTTCCAGTCTGATATTGAGGGGGCCTTCCCTACTCACCAGCAAACTCACAGCAACCACACATGGCTGGGCCACACGGCCAGTCATGCTAGGAGCTGGCCCCGCCCACCAGCAGATCCACAGCAGCTACATAAGTCAGAGCCTCATGGCCTCACTACAAGCATGCCTATGGTATCTGGCCCCACCACAAGAGAAGGACCCATGCAGCTACATAAGAAACATCCCAGGAGGATCTATTCTGATGACCAGAAGGAAGTATGATATTGGGTCCCATAGGATGTCTCCTACATAAGATTATTTCTCCAGGATCAGGAAACATAACAGAATTGCCTAATACAAAGAAATAAACACATAGAATTAGGCAAAACAAGATCATTTCTCCAAGATCAAAAAACATAACAGACGTACCTAGTACACAGAAATAAACATACACAATTAGGCAAAACAGAGAAATATGTTCCAAACAAAGGAATAAGAGAAAAAGCTCAGAAAAAAAGAACCAAATGCAACAAATATAGACAATCTACCCAATAAAGAGTTGCAGGTAATGATCATAAAGATGCTCACTGATCTTGGGAGAAAAATGGATGAATACAGGGAGGACTACAACAGAGCTAGGAACTATAAAAAAGAACCAGTCAGAGCTGAAAAAATATAACAACTGAAATTAAAAATATATTAGAAGGAATCAACAGTAGATTAGATGATAGAGAAGAGTAGATCAGCAATCCGGAAGACAGGGTAGTGGAAATGACTCAAGTGGAAGAGAATGCATGAGGATCATTTAAGGGTCCTCTGAGACTACTATTCACATTATAGGGGTCTGAGAAGAAAAGGAAAGACAGAAAGGTACAGACAAATTATTTGAAGCAATAAAAGCCGAAAACTTCCAGGTTCAGAAAGCACAGAGTCCCAAACAAGAAAATCTCAAAGAGGTACACACCCACACACACAGTAATTTAAATGTTAAAAATTAATGAGAAAGAGAGACTCTTAAAAGCATCAAGAGAAAAGTGACTAGTTACATATAAGGTAACTCCCATAAGACAATTGGTTGACTTTTCAATAGAAACCTTGCAGGCCAGAAGGGAGATGCACAATATATTTAAAATTATGAAGGCAAAACCTATAACCAAGAATATTCTACCCAGCAAGGTTATCATTCAGAATTGAAAGAGATAAAGTTTTACAGACTAGCAGAAGTTAAAAGGATTTATCACCACTAAACCAGCCTTAAAAACATGAAAAAGTGACTTTTCTAAGTGGAAAAGAATAGACCATATTTAGAAATAAGAAAATCATAAAAGTAAAAATCTCACTGGTAAAGGCAAACATATAGTAAGGGCAGTGGATCAACCAATCATAAAAGTTAGTAGATAGGTTAAAAAAAAATAAAATCATCTACAGTTCACCCTTGAACAACATGGGTTTGAACTATACAGGTCCACTTATGTGTGGGTTTTTTCAATAGAAAATGTAGTTTTACCAGTTTTATGGTTGACTGAATCTGTGGATATGTAGGGCCAGCTATAAAGGAAAATGCAGATTTTCTACTGCATGCAGAGTTGGCACCCCTAACCTTCACTTTGTTCAAGGGTCAATTGTATCTCTACAACTAATAGTTAGCATAAAATTAAAAGATATAAAATATGATGTCAAAAATATAAAACATAGGGGGCAATGAAAGTGTAGGGTTCTTAAAATATATTCAAGCCTAAGAGATCATAAACTTAAAAAGTACCCACATGTTTACTGTAAACCAAAAATCTATAATAGATACACAAAAGTAAAGAGAAAGAAATCCAAATGTAACACTAAATATAGTTATCAAATAACAAGGGAAGAGAGCAAGAGAAGAAAAAATATAGTAGAGAACTACAAAAACAATCAGAAAACAATGAACAAAGTGACACTAATTACATATCAATAACAAATTACTGGAAATGTAAATGAACTAAATGTTCCAATCAAAAGAAAAAGAGTAAGTGAGTGGAGACAAAATAAGACTCACACATATGTTGCTTCCAAGAGACTGACTTCACATTTAAAGACATACACAGACTAAAAGTTAGGAGATGGAAAATGGTATTTCATGCAAATGAAAATGAAAAGAAAGCTGGAGCTTATCAGAAAAAATAAACTTTAAAACAAAGACTGTAAAAGAGATAAAGAAGGTCATTACATACTGATAAAAGGATCAGTCCAACAAGATATAACACTTGAAAATATATAAGCACCCAACATACACAGTTCACCAAAATACATAAAAGAAATATTAACAGACATAAAGGGATAAATAGTAGGAGACTTTAACACCCTACTTACATCAATGATCAGATCATTCAGGAAGAAAATGGTAAGGAAATGCTGACCTTAAACTATACATTACAACACAAGGATTTACTATATATATATATATATATATATATATATATATATATATATATATATAAAACAATCCATGCAAAAAAACTATAAAATAAACACTTTTTTTTCAAAATGTTATTTGATGTCCTAGCCACAGCAATCAGACAATAAAAGAAATAAAAGGACTCCAAATTGAAAAGAAAGAAATAATAAAACTGTCACTGTTTGCCAATGACATAATACTATATATAAAACAGCCTAAAAACTTCAATAACTATTAGAACTAATAATGAATTCAGTAAAGTTGCAGGATACAAAATTAATATACAATATTACAAAATTACATACAATATTACAAAATTAATATACATATTACAAAATTAATATACAAAATTAATATAGAAATTTGTTGTGTTTCTATATTTTAACAATAAACTATCAAAAAGAGAAATTAAGAAAATAACTCCCTTCACAATTGCATCAAAGAGCATAAAATACCTAGGAATAACGGAGGTGAAAGACCTGTACTCTGAAAACTCTAAGAATTGATGACAGAAACTGAAGACAACACAAGCAATAGAAAGATATAGCATGATTAGGGATTGGAAAAATTAATCAAAAACAAAGGTGACAGAAGCATATAACGGGGAAAAGATAGCTTCTTTAATAAATGATGTTGGGAAAATAGAGCAGCTACATGACAAAAAATGAAACTATAACCACTGTACACTTGTTGATAAAATTGCTTCCTACAGAAGTATGAGTTAACAATGCTGAAGCAATAAAATGTGTATGCTGGAATTCAATGGAAGGTGGGTGATGGGAGCCAGTTTTCTCATTGTTGGGTGAGAGGTTACAGAAAAACAAGAGGATAAGGCTATAATGCAGTAAAGGATTAGAGCTAGAGATGTCAGGATGAATTCAAGTTTAGTTTAATATATCAATGGATGTTGTTTAGTTGCTAAGTCATGTCCAGCTCTTCTGTGACCCCATGTACTGCAGGCTCCTCTGTCCATGGTGATTCCCAGCCATGAGTATTGCCGTGGGTTGCCATTTTCTTCTCTAGGGGATCTTGCCAACTCAGGTATTGAACCTATGTCGCCTGCATAGGCAGGTGAATTCTTTACCACTGAGACACCAAGTAAGCCCGTATCAATAGATACAGATGGTCATATACAGAAATATTTACAGATATGTATATACAGATGGGTTGGTATTATAAACATATCTCCTTGCTCTGTCAGCTGAGAGGACCTAGAACCAATGACATCCACTTATTACTATAGAGTAGCAGGCATACCCAGGGCCAGATCTTTGTTTTTAATGCCAGTCTCCTAGTAAAAGAACTAAGGTTCCTTGGACAAATGGCTGATTCTCACCTGGGGTAGAAACATGCAAGATTAGCCTGGAGCATCTTGTAGTGTCAGAAAGCAAGTAAGTGCATAAAAACAAGAACATAACAACCCATGCAACAATAACGGGATGGTGTCAAAGGGATATAGGAGCCAAATGAAAGAGCTCCCAGTGGCCACAGCTGCAACAATATGAGCAAAAAAATAAACTAGTATTGAATTTGTGGCTCAAACAGTGAAGAATCTGCCTACAATGTGGGAGACCTGGGTTCAGTCCCTGGGTTGGGAAGATCCCCTGGAGAAGGGCATGGCAACTCACTTCAGTATTCTGGACTGGAGAATCCCCATGGACAGAGGAGCCTGGCAGGCTACAGTCCATGGTGTCGCAAAGAGTCAGATACGACTAAGTGACTAACACATTCACTTTTCGTTCAATTATAACCTGAAGTGTAGAATAAGTATCTATGAACCACTGTAACATAAACAATTGAATAAACAAGTAAATAGACAAATAAAAATAGTCAAATCTGTGCAGAAAAATTACAAATAATTTATATAGGTGTTCCACCCTTTAAGAGGTACAGCGTAACTCTTCAACTCTTTAAGTGTTGGATGCACATATTATTTCCTTCCAAAGAATAAAATATGTAAAGGGAAAACTTTAAGGTGAAGAAAACTGTTAAATGAGGTCAACTTCAATGGTAATTTCATATTGTTGATGTGTACCCTTGATATCGTGTGATGAGAATAGCACTTATACCTCTGTGGTCTTCCTCCCCAAAACATACCACTCTGGTCTAATCATTAGCAAATATTAGACAAATTCCAACTGAGGGACAGTCTATAAAATATCTGATCAGCACTCTTCAAAGCTGTAAGGGACACCAAAAACAAGGAAAACATGAGAAACAATCAAACCAAGAGGAGTGTAAGAGGTGAGACGTCTAAAAGTAGTATGCATTTCTGGATAAAAATCATAGAACAGAAGAAGGCTGTCAGCGGGGTAAGTAAAAACATGAGTAAAGCATGGATCAACATCAATATTGGTTCACAAATTATGACAAATGTACCATACTAACATAAGATGTTAAAAACGGAAAACCGGGGGTGTGGGCTATATGGGAACTCTGTACTATTTTCACAATTATTCTGTAAATTTAAAACTGTTCCAAAATAAAAACTTTACTTAAAAAGAAGATAATGGTCACAAATTTCCATAATTCCTGCTCTAATTTTCCATGTTAAACCCATAAGTTTCTAAAACTCTTGGCAGAAATAAAACAGCATAAGAGGGAACATTATTTAAATTCATATCCAAGATCCCATTGGATTCCAAAATGTTCTGAACTGTGGGCAAAAATCCACACTATGTTTTCAACATGCTGTACACTACTGTGACATCAATTGGCACTGAAGGTCAAAATGTGTATTTTGTCAGCAAACAATAGGTGACTTTGGCCAATTGGGACAAAATAAAGGGATTTATTGGAAAGATTCGGGGCAGCTCACAGACTCTTAGGTATAGCTAGCTACCCAGCTGGGCTTCGCAAAGGACAGGAAGCAGGCAGCTCCCAGACAGGCAGCAGGATCTGCTGATCTCTTCTCATTTGAATCATGTGACCACCTCTAGGCAGAGTAGAGTGGAGAAGCTTATTTGCGATGTTACTGCATGCAAAGTGGGAGAGTAAGTTCTCCCAAGTAACTAAGGCATTTCCAGAAGAAGAGGAAGCAGATGCTCAGTGAGTCAAAATATCAGCCATCCAACCACAGTTTTTCCTTAAAATCCAAAGGGAAGGTTGAGGCCAACAGGACATTTGGACCCAAGCATCATGAAATACAGATCAGAGGTGGCAAGTTACAAAGGCAAGAGGTGGGTCCCTCGGGAGAGGACTCTCCAGGATCCATCCTCAACACTGGCAGCACAGTGATGGAAGACATCAGAGTCAAACCGTGATGTTTTCTGGGAAGGGAGCATTCAGTGAGAAACAAGTATGGAAAACGCAAGTAAGTGACTTAACAATTAATCAATGTTGAGAGTAGCACATTTTGTCTACATGGGTGTCTTCTTTTGCAAATCAATATAATTTTTTTTCTAGAATATGCACAAATCCATGAATGAAAAAGAAAGCATATATTCAGTCACAGGGGTGCTTCCAATGATCAACTTTAGCTATTTTAGTGTTCAGGCTGTCAGCAGTGGACTTCTAGGTACACAAGTCACATGCTCCTAGAACAGGATGCTATCAACACTTCGGTGGGCTTGTCTCCACCTCCCCGATGTGCAAAGAGCCTTGCACACAGGAGGGATACCAGAAAACAACCTTCTTAAACCCTGACTCTTAGAAAACAGAGGCTCCTGCAATGGCAGGAAGGAAAGGTCTTTGTTGATTTCACTTCTCATTGGTCAAATCAGTGCTAAGGCCCACTCAACTGTTTCTGGCTCATTAGTTCTCTTGTGTGTTATGTAAGGCAGGTAGAGCAGATAACCCAGGACATCAGCCTCCTGTGTCACAATCCATCTTTTCTGATAATTTAGAAGATACCCCTCAGATTATTCCATCAGTGATTTCAATGCCAAAGAGCCAGCTGCAGTAAGTAATTTTTTCCCATTTCTGACTGCACAATGGACCATAATTGGCAGAAATGCATCCCACAAGTCAGTCTCTAACCCACGATTCAGGCTTACATCAACAAATTCCTCCAATCTGCCAAGTGTTATTCCATCTGAGCAATCGCCTTATTCCTGGCACCCAGCATGCCACTTCCTGTTTTGTACGCTGGATGTGGGGCTCGTTTATGGCTGGCTGGAGTCAGCAAACTCAGCTTGAAAGTAGCCTGGTGGAATTCTGACCAAAAAATCCCTTACTATAATTTAAAAATAAATCATACCAAAATGACAAAGCAGAACCAGGGCTTTGTTCCCCTCACTGAAAACGAAAGAGTTTAATGGAAAATAAAATGCCAAAGCTGCAGGGAAAATTACTATTGCAGAAATTGTATTTCAGATTTCTGAGCACAAGTCAATTATATTTCCTAAAGCTGTTCAGAGTATAGATAAAATGCCAGCTAACCTCGCAGTGTGTATATCTATTAATTTCCTACCAGCAATACCTGCTGAAAGTACCACAAGATGATTCCAGAGTTCTGTACTGGGCCTTACTCCAGTCGCTTCTCCATCTCACTACCATTGCTATAGACTGCTCTGTGATATGGGCATTCAAGGAATAATCCAAAACTATTTTTTCCCTCATGTCTAGGTTGTAGTGAGTAACTATGGCTGCCTTTTCAAAGCTATGCAGTCCTTGGAATGGTATCTCCTTTCACAAAGCTAATCAAAATCAAAACCTCAAACCCAGAGAGAGGTGAAGTTTCCTTATGATACACTGAAGGTACTCAATAAATGTTTATATAAATTAAAAATGAAAGCATGCGTGCATGCTCAGTTGCTTCAGCTGTGTTCGACTCTTTGCGACCCTTTGGGACGTAGCCTGAGGCTCCTCTGTCCATAGGATTCTCCAGGCAAGAATACTGGAGTGGGTTGTCATGCCCTCCTCCATGGGATCTTCCTGACCCAGGGATCGAACCGATCTCCTGCACTGGCAGGCAGGTTCCTTACCACTAATGCCACCTGGGAAGCCCAAATGAAAGTAGCACTAATATAATTTGTTTATTGAAAAACAACCAAATTTGTTTTGGCTATGTACCCAAACTTACCACCACAATCCCCAACACATGCATGGCACAATTATGTACATGGCTTGAATACAATGAAAGGAATAAAAATAATTTTCTTGAAAAGCCATTCATAATCACTTTGTAAATCTAACAGGTGTTTAGGAAGCATTATTTCACAAGTTCTTTTCAGTGGTGTTCAAGGGAAGCATGTGGGTAGTGTAAACAGCAAAGTAATGACTTAATGACTTAGATCTCAATGATCATAATACTGTTGTTATTGTTTTGGTAAAGTTTTCAGCAATCAGCAAGGCTTTAGACTGAACAATAATAATTTATAAATAGCTAGACAACCAAAACAACATCCTTTAAATTCCCTCTTGGAAATTTTAGTTGGTGAGAATTTTTTTTTCCTGAGAGATGGAAGACAGTACGTTTACAGAATATAGACAGTTTACTCTCCATCCTGAAATCACAACTAGAGTCTTGACTAGAAAAGGAATGGCAAAGTATTGTCCCATAAAGCCTGAAAGCATGGAATAGGTGAGAGTCCAGAGTCCTGAGTTAAGAGAAGAGAGTCTTATCCATTTAATTTCCTCTTCTGACACCCCACCTGCACAGGGGTGAAGCTGCCTTCCCTTGCATGGGTATGGCAAAGCCCGCTGCCCCTCCCTCTGATCTGGAATTGACTTATCCATCACTTCGTGCCCGAGGAGCACAGGCGTTCACAACTTGAGAGCAGAGAGATACTTGCTCTCCTGGACACATCATAAGGATGATGTGCTTGTCTCAGCAAGACTTTGAAAGCCAGAGTGAAAAGCAAGGGACCATATGTGTTGTAACCATTCTTTAAAATGCTACCAGGCCTGCAAGCAGCGTGGACAATGGCCCCATATGTAAGGTACATCTGGAGCTACATGCGGTTGCCTGACTGCCTTGCTCAGTGCTTCTGCATGTTTAGTAGAATAGAAGGGTTTAATACAGAGTCCTCTTCATACACGAAAGTAATGGTAGCTTGTGTGTGTGTGGCTGGAGGAGAGGAGCAAGAGGAAAGCGGAGGAGGAGACGTGGGTCCTGGCCTCGCACGGTCAGAATGTCATGATCAGATGAACCATCTGCACGGGGCACGGCTCACATGCACTCCTCATCAGAGCGCTCCTGTCCCACCACGTCTTACTCACGTGGGCCTCTTGCTGTGCTTGGCCCCAACTCTGTGCGACCCCATGGACTGCAGCCCACCAGGCTCCTCTGTCCATGGGGTTCTCCAGGCAAGAATCCTGGAGTGGGTTGCCATGCCCTCCTCCAGGGGATCTTCTGGACCCAGGAGTCGAACCGGGGTCTCCTGCATTGTGGCTGGATTCTTTACCAGCACCTGGGCCTTAAGAACAGCCCCTTTTACAGACAGAGAGGAGGTGTCAGAGGAGAGCACATGGAATCATTCTGTGTACTGAGGCAGATTTGATTTCTGAGATTAAAGAGTCTAAGTTTGCAGCAATATAACTGATTGTTTCTCTTAGTGCTCCTTCGAAGTAGGTCAGATTCGCTGTTTCCGTCAAAGAGCTGGCCGATGAATTCACATTCCTTTATTTTAGCATTATTTTTATAAAACCCTAAAGAAAATCCTACATAAAGTCATGAATTTGGTGCATATCTAATGCCATACATTTATGAAAAAATAGTAACCTCTTTATATGTCCCCAAGTCCTCAAAAATAACCTTATCATTTAACATACTTTTCAATAAGCATTTTTAGTTATTATTATTATATTGGAAATTTGAGATTTTTCTGACATTAAAAGGCTAGATTAAAACAAACACTATGCTTCCAGAGATGAACCTGGCACATACAGGGTATTTTCACATTAATTTGCAAGCTAACAGAGAGAATGCCTTCCTAGCTGCCTTCCTCGCAGTGAAAGGATAAGGAATGAAAGTAACCTGGAGTGAAAACTTACTGATGTTATAAGATTTGACTTCTAAAGTGAGGTACAAAGCTTTAAAAAGAATATTTTTTAATCTTCCCCATACAATGAATGCATTTCAAATGTTAAAAAGAATCCCAAATGACCTTTGTCTAGCTAAAGATTCTTAATGAGGAAAAAACATCACAAATGAGTCACTCACCTGGTTCTGGGGAGCAAGATCAAGCAAAATGCTGTTCTTGAATTATAGCACTTTGCATGGGGCAGCTCCTTTGATCCCAGCAGCAACAGCAGGCGGGAGGGAGCATCACTGTCACCTTACAGGTGGGGAAAGTGAGGCTCAGAAAACTCCTAGGATGTCGCAGTTAGGCAGCAAAGCCAAGCCTCGGCCCCAGGCCTGGTTGACTGGGCCAGTCCTAGCTGTTACCTTCTGAATAATGCTGCCCCTGTGTTGCTCTATTAACCTCCATTCGGGAAAATGCCCACAGAAAGAGAAGAAATAATGAGAAAATCAGACTACATTAGGTTTCACAGGAAAACCTCAGAATGTCAATATTTATATTTTTTAAATGTGCATGGTTTTCTACATATGGCCATTAGAAGGGTTTCTGAGATTTAAAGATTTCATTGTATTGCCGGAAAGAACTGCTTTTCAGTAAGCCTGATTATTATATGGTGGGTCTGGATGGCTCAGTGACAGCAGGATGGGGGTGAGGGGGAGCAGGCATGAGCCTTAAATGCGAGAGGCCAGATGGAAGTGAAACTCACTGCGTGTCCCTCTCACCAAGCATCCCTAACCCTGACCGCAGAGTTGGGGACAGACAGAACACACGGCGCGGGGGGCTGGCGGAGTGCAGAGGGGCTCCTCGTGTGGACCGGGCACCTGACAAGGGGCAAGCCGAGGCCCACAGACGCCTCTCCTGCTGAGTTGTCCGGTGCCCTTTTGAGAACATGCACCGGCCTTACCCTTACTGGCCTAAAGCTGCACTTGGCAGAAACAAATGACTCAGACCGTCTCCTCATTTACGAGCTGCATTTTTGGAGGAGCAGATGACTCATTCACATGTTGGAGTAAGGGCCCTTCCTGGCTGTTTTCTTGTACATTCGGTTTGATTTTATAATTACTCCCACAGGAAGCCTGCTGTCTTAAGCTTGATCTCTGTAGGTACTGATGGGGTCTGGTGGCTCGAAAGCACATGGGTCACTAAAATATTAATATAACTCCAAAAATTGCTTTGGTCTTCTTGCAGCACCCTCATCCTAAAAAATCCTAACTGCAGTCACTCAGTTATAGCTAATGCCATGGATCCCGGCTCGTTCCGTCTCTCAGTCCTCTCTCCCAGCTGCTGGCCCGGCAGCGAGTGTCCACTTGAGCACAGAGGAAGGCCCACACGGTGAAGCCGCACAGACCAGGGCTCAAGCCCTCAGTCGGTCCTCAGTGAGACCTCCAACAAAATGCCTGGTCTCCGTGAGGATCACTTTCCCCAACCGTAAAGTAAGAAGCAATGACATGATTGTAACAATACTTCACCAACTGCACATTAAATCAGTTCAGTTCAGTTCAGTTGCTTAGTTGTGTCTGACTCCTTGTGGCCCCATGGACTGCAGCATGCCAGGCCTCCCTGTCCATCACTAACTCCCAGAGTTTACTCAAACTCATGTCCATTGAGTCGGTGATGCCATCCAACCGTCTTATCCTCTGCCAACCCCTTCTCCTCCCACCTTCAATCTTTCTCAGCATTAGGGTCTTTAGATAGGAATATTAATTTTAAAGGGCTTCCTAGGTGGTACGAGTGGTTAAAGAACACACCTGCCAAAGCAGGAAACATTAGAGACACGGGTTCGATCCTCGGGTTGGGAAGATCCCCTGAAGGAGGGCATGGCAACCCACTCCAGGATTCTTGCCTGGAGAATTCCATGGACAGAGGAGCCTGGTGGGTTATTGTCCATGGGGATTGCAAAGAGTAGGACACAACTGAAGTGACTTAGTATGCATGCACACACATTCATTTTAAATGTACTTTACAAATTTAAAAAGTATCACACAAGTGATCATGATTAAGGTCATCATTGTATAAAAGTACAGTGGGTGACAAGGAAGGGAAAGGCAGCCAGAGGTCTAGATGTGACCTAATGAGAAGAGTCTTAGAAACGTTCCTCCCAGTTCTAGGTCTGCTGTTACCTAAATGTACAACCCTGGACAAGGTGCTTAGCTTCTTTGTACCAGTACTTCATCTGTCATAAATATGAATGGAAAGAAGGGAAGAAAACCATGGGCTAGGATGTACACGTCTTCTCTCATATAATCCAAATGGTAGGCTTCACGAGAAGCATCATGTAGCCACTGGTGCAGGTGAAGAGCCCAGAGACCCTGAGAACTTAGTGAAAAGAACGCAGAGCAGGATCTGGTGGCTCCTGGTGCAAACCCTGCTCTTCCAACTCCAAAGCGCAAGCTCAGCCTGGTCGAGAACCACACAGAAAAGGCAGAGTGGCCAGGACTTTGACCGAGGTGGCTTCTAAGGATTTCTTTTATTTCTAAAATATCATGAGTCTAAAACTTGGTGATTTTTCCATTTAATTAAAAATAAAAGCCTGAGTCACGCAGAGCTAAATCTCTCTCCAGTTTCTACGTGAGCTCCCTCCACAAATGTTCCCTTGTTTTTTCAGGGTCAGGCGAACTGGCTACTAGTGGGCTGATCAAAGCTCCTCAGATGTCCACTCCCATCACTTCTCTGGGGGATGGCTGTGACTCATGGCATTGGGCTAATACAACTCATCTCTCTTCTCACAAAAACACAGGCCAATAACAGCAAGAGAAGCAAACCCCTGGCTTCCAATACTGTGAGAACAATCTGCCCACACATCCCCAGCCCCAAGGACAAAATAAACACTCTTTCTCTCATTAAAAGAAAACTGTGGAACTTAAAGCATAATATGCTCATGGTACCCGCTTTGAGAAGGAAACAGAGAGAACCACTGAGGAATTCTCCTCTCTGACCAATGCCTGCCATAGAAGAAAAGCGTTAAGAGGAAGGCTGCCTTGTGTTAAGTACAAGGCCTCTAACTCCATTTTATTTCCACTGTCACTGATGTAATTGTGAATTCCTGCTGCATTTATAATTAAGAAAGAAACAGATGGTAATGCTTAGTATTAAGCACTAAGGAGTGGCCATTAAAACAATCTAGAATGCCAGCAGTTGTATATGATATCAGAGGTTCAGTTTACCATAACAAAGTTTTATATCCATGGGAAAAGAGGCTGAGAAACGCAGGCCTCTTTCTCCATCACAAATCCATTCCCATCACAGCTGTCCCCTCAGTGAAGGCACACTGCATGTGACAGGCGGCCTCCTAGCCACACTCGCTGCTGGACACAGAATGGGTCACATCACGTATCTAGCCACACTCGCTGCTGGACACAGAATGGGTCACATCACGTATCACAAATGGCCATCACAAGTGGTAAAACATAAAGTCCAAGGTGGAACATGCACCAAGTTATGAAAATGCAGTTGGTGAGGCACTAGAAAATCACTAAAGGCACATGGGGGTCAGGGCAGGCTTATAGAGAAAAATTCCAGAATGCGGTGGGAACATGGCCGGCAGCCTAGGTCTCCTGGAGCACATAAGAGGCTGTTAAATTCTGCTACAAAAATAAAACAAACTGCCCCTCCCTTTCCCACAAAATATATGTGTTTATGCAGTGTGTATATGTGTGTGTACGTGTGTGTGTAAAAACTGATAGGAGAATGGCTGTATAATTTTTTCCAGTAAGACAATCTTTAGTGACCACATCAGCTAGCTGTTGGGAAGGTAATCTATCTCCCATTCTCCACTGATACACATGAGTGTTTTTGCCTTTAGTAATCTGAGCTTCCTGAACAGTTTCTCAGCTCAAGCTGCCTTCAGATTCCTCTTTGAACTAATCTCATCTCATTGGAGTCACACCATGCTCTCACAGGGATCCGGTTCCCACAGCGGGGGCAGGTCACTCGCCGAACCCAGGTACCCATCCTGGCAGCAGCTCGCGCTCACATCGGTCTGCTTCCGTCGTCCTTAGCAGTGTCTGTGTCCTGCCAGCCTCCAGTCTAAGTCACTAACCACACAAGGTGCATGGCAGCAGAATGGTTTCACCTTTAGAACATCTCACGGCATCTAATTTTAAGACCTTTCCACTATGAATAGTGCTATACAATCACAAAATAATGAGAAACCAACTCTAAGAATTCTGAAATACACTGTCATGTTAGAACAGTCTCTCCCCGAATTTTGTCCCCATCCTCAACAGAGAGGGGGTGAGAGAGGGAGAGACAGAAATTCAATAAGGGGCTAGTATAGAACAAAGAGAGTGCAGGGGCAGGTGGAGTCTTGGGAACCACTGGTAAAAATGTTGAAAATTTGTGAGCTCCTTTTCTGCTTGGATGATCCTTAAGAAAATGTCCGTAATGTTCAGAGCCTCTGATTACGTGACCAGGGTCACACTTGAGATTCACTGTGTCACAACTGTCAGAAAAGCAAATGGAAGACAATTCAGACCAGTGCTTTTACCAACATTTTCCAACTAATAGCACATTTACTGACTGTTCGACGTGACTCAACAAGTCTTTTCTCCCGAGGTGCACAGGATATAGGAGGAGAACCTAAGACTGTGACAAAGGAAAGCCAGCATCCACATGGCCCAGAGGAGCAAAGAGGCATGGCCGGACGCCAGGAGTGAGGTTTCGGGCAGGCTGGGGACAGCACATCCAAGGAAAGAGAATGCTCTGGCACAGCAGCCGACTAGTGACGCCAGGATGTGCAGCAATTGACCCCATGTTCAAAGCCCCATATACCGTTTCTCCGGCAGATACTGCTAGACAGTCACCAACTCTATCCTCCCCTCCTGCTAGAGCATTAATCACAGAGGTGTAGCTGGGTGTGTTGCTATTCGGCAAACCTGCACTTCCCAGCCTCCCTTTCACTTAAGCATGGTGCTGCTTCGAAGCTTGTCAGTGGCTTGTGAATGGAAGTGACAAGGGCCACTTTCAGGTCTGAACCTTAAGATATTCCACATTCTCTTATCTTTTTCCAGCTGACAAGCCAGCTGCTGCAGTAAAGATGATGACACAGCCCTGGGTTATGAAAGAGCAACAAAATGGAAGGAAACTGGCCTGAATGACCACAGGGAGCAGAGGGACTCAGTAGACATGGACCACTCATAACAGGCCTGCCGCATGAGCCATAAATAAATCTTATTGATATTTGAGTCACTATATTGTGGAGTTTGTTACAGCAGCTAGACTTTGACTAATACATTTCCCAAATAGGATCAAAATATATCAAAAGTATAAAATATAGTGTGTATATTGGCCATATACTATATATATGTGTGTATAGTGGCCATATACTATATATATATAGTTCTATATATAGAACTACATATAGTTCTATATAAAATATAGAATTATACACACACACACACACACACACACATATATATATATGTGTATAATTCTTTGGTCAGTATTTGTTTTCATCTACTGAGCTCCTTCTATCAATCTGCCTTGGCAAATTCTTCTACATTAGTTTGGCAGATCCTGATTTCTAATAGCATAGAGATATAACTAACAGCCAGGTGGTGCAGTGGTCAAGAATCTGCCTGCCAATGCAGGAGATGCAGGAGACATGCGTTCAATCCCTGGAACAGGAAGATCCCTTGGAGTAGGAAATGGCAACCCACTTCAGTATTCTTGCCTGGGGAATTTGCTGGAACAGAGAAGCCTGGCAGGCTACTGTCTATGGGGTTGTAAAGAGTTGAATGTGACCCAGCACACATGCATAACTAACACAATTTTGCTGATTTGATATTCTAGAAATCTTTCAAAGGCTTCTAAGCAAACTAGGTCAGATTAGGGTACCTTCCATACACATGTTCCTATGCCCAACGGTGGATGTAGGGGGTGAGTTTACAGAAGCCCATGAAATAGACTTTTACTCATGTGGATTTCTTTCTTTCTTTTTTTTAGCAGACTGACACAGTGCTTTATTTAAGCTGTCTGTGCGAAGGAAAATAATGTACATCCCTATCATATACGTGTAAAAATACTAAGGATGTAGAGTGTACAAAAACAGTTTCTTGTAGTAATTTCACATCCTTGTGAGTCACATACTTAAGGAAAGAAACAGCTTTACTATGACCAAGAGTAAGAGTAAGTACAGTTTCTTGGGTTTGTAGTTGTGTCTGCTTAAAATCCTTAACCAGATGACTAGATCTTGTGTGAACCTAATGAAAGAACTAGCAAGGTCAAGAAATGTCACAAACTATAAAACTACAGGGAGGTAATTCAATGACCAATTTGAGGTTTTTCTTTTTATTTAAATAAACACTTTACACTTCATGCTTGCCTATAATGCACTACCAGGAGCAAGATAAGGAAATTCTACTGTAGACAGTACAAACGATAGCAGCAAAGTGTGTACACTGACATGTAATAGAAAGACCCTGCAGTTAGGAAGGAAGGCCCTTACTATGGACTCTAAGAGAAGCAAGTGGCCCTTGCGAGAGCAGCCAGCTTTGAGAAGCTGGAGACCAGTATGGGAAATGGGAGACACTGGAATACTGGGAAACACTGCTATGGAGTTAGTGTGGAAAGCAAAGCTCTGAGCAGCCCTGCCAGAAATCCACACAGAAATGGCCAGTTTCTTCCAGGACGGCTGCATTACAGCCAAGAGGCAGACTTCGTGAAAGTCGGTACAGAAATGAGTCTGCAGTAAGGGATTCTCAAAATCAAAGCCAAGAAAAGACCTCGTGTGACTCTAACGGAATCTCAGAGGGGATATGAGACTAAGCCCCAGGCACCAGCTGGGGACGGAGAGCTGGCTGTGCAGAGTGGCCAGCCTGGGGCACAGTCAATGCTGCCATTAATCCAAGGAAGTGCCCTTGGCCAAGGTCATAGAAATTACCTTAAGATTTGGCAGGGGGGGGGGGGGGGGGGCGCGGGACAAAACAACCAACCAAAAACCAAAATCCAAAACTATCTGTGTGCTTAGTATATGGTACTATACTTTCCCTCTGAAGAAATGAATGCTCTGAATGCCAGCCAGTCTCAGCTTTCCTCTCTTCCTCACGCCTGTTTCTTTTTTACATAACGGATGCAAGACAACTTATAGGACATACCTTCTAGTCTACTTCCTTGTCAAAGGGAAACATTCAACATAATTAAAAAAAAAAAAAAAGTTGAGCTATATGTATAAGTAAGAATGAACTACTATTGACTGTAACTTCCTACTCAGTACTAAGGATGAACTTCATTCAGATAGAGATATGAAAAATTAGGATAAAATCTATGTCTGAATATGTCTTAGCTGCCTTAGTTAAATGGCCTTTAACCTCCTCTCAGCCCCAGTGGTCCACCCACTGCCAGCAGAGGTTTCCTGTCTATAAACCCACACTTCCAGTGTCAAGAGGCTAGTGCATCTGCATCTGAATATGATTCATCCTATTCATGACTTAGAAAGTCACTTGGTTTTTCATACAATGCAAGCATAACACTATGGCTGGATGTAGTCTTCCATTTGGGAGTTGTCAGATAGTTTAACTAAAATACATCTCCATGATGACTCCATGGAGTCGTGAGGACTCCAGCTTGCTGCAACAAGGGCCCCCTGCCCTCTGGACTTCATAGGCTTCTTTGGAAAATGTCAGCTCCTAGCACCAAAGGGTTTAATCTGAAGATCATCATTAATGAAAGAAAAAGATGAGGTTTGATACATGCCCCCTTTCAGTGAGAAATGTTGGAATTTGAGGACATGAGTATATATAGAAAAAGAAAAGTCAGAAGTGTTCTTTTTTTGTTTTGTTTTTTCCCCTGATGGCTTAATTCAGTGATAAACGTACCATGATCAGAATAAACACCGGGTCCTTATCCTTTACTGCCCACTTTGTAAATACTTGAGCTGTGCTCATTTTGCAAAATAAAGTCCATTACTTACCATCCAGGACTCAATTTTCTTCATTATATTATGTTGCCAAGCCATCATAGCCTTTTAATTCTCAAAACAGCAAATAAAACATCCATTTGTTTCCACCCCTTAATACATATAGTTGAGGATTTCTTATTTTTAGCACCAAGGGGTTGAATGACAGCATCTCTTCTCCCAAAGTCAAATTCTAATCTATATGTACAATTTCAGAGCCTCATCAAAAATTATTTTACATAGAGGAAAAAGTGCATGAGTCTCACCAGCGTGTACATTCCTTGCACATGAGTCAAAAGAAACTGCAGTATGTCTATTTTACGTAAGTTAGAGCTGCATTTGCTAACGTGACATACAGTTCTCATCACTAAAAAATAAATACTACTGCAGTATAAACAAAATCATAAAAGGACATTTGAAGTTTTAACATCTGAGAAAAGCTAATTCACGTAGAACTGAAAGTAAAACAAACCAAAACAAATGAGGTGAACACCTGTGTACAGATTTTGGCGAAAAGCAGGATCATTACACCTGTCCACATTCTTCAGCCATCACAGGTGATAATATCAGGAAGGAGAAGAGGTTTCCAAGCACAGGGGAAATAAAATGCTCTCTGGTGCAAATCGTATCAGAGACCCTTAAGTCATCTACTCTGCTGCGCACATGCTTCTTTCCTTGGCAGACAATGTTCCTTTACCAATAAGAGCCTGGGAAATCTCGACATCCACGTGAAACACCAGGCTTCCTGTGTACCTTCCGTACACATATTCCTGTGCCCAATGGTGGATTAGGGGGTGAGTTTACAGAAGCCCATGAAACAGATCTTTACTCATGTAGATTTCTTTTCTAAGTAATTAGCATCATCATCTCTTTTACCTACACAGTTTATTTTGAAATATTTTTCTGAGACCTGTGATTTTAGTAGGAGAAAGTGTCTATTTATATTCCATAAAAGAAAACTGAGGCTCAGAGGAGTTAGTATAATTCCCCTGAAATGCAAGGCTTTATTCTGGGACAGAGGTCATCATCCTTCCTCTCATTGTCAGGAGAGCAATCTCAAAATATGGTCCCTGGAGGTTCATGATAAATGCAGAGTCCAGGTGTCTCCTCATTCCCACTGAATCAGAATTGGCCAAAGGTTTGGCAGAAATCAGCATTGCCATCAAGTGCCTCATGCAAATTAAACAAAGTATTCTAGACAATGGACATAACTCAAGCCATCTCAGAAACATTTTCCTGGTTTGTGAGGGGAAAAAAATCATTTATTACATTTAATCTAATCAAAACTGAATCTCAACATTTTCCCCCCAGACTTTTAATCTTAAACTAGAGTACTCAACTATTTACCGACGCAACCTGACTTCTGGCAGCTACTGTGATATCTTTATACAGGCTTAAGTGTGAACAGATCTCTCTTTTTTTTTAAACTTGGTTAAGAAATGGCTGGATCATTTTTTCAAAAGGGACTTTAAAATATGTAAAGGGAAAGCAATGCAAAGAAATAGGGGAAAACAACAGAGTGGGAAAGACTAGAGCTCTCTTCAAGAAAGTTAGAGATACCAAGGGAACATTTCATACAAAGATGGGCACAATAAAGGACAGAAACAGTATGGAACTAACAGAAGCAGAGATATTAAGAAGTGGCAAGAATACACAGAAGAACTATACGAGAAAGATTTTCACGACCCAGATAATCACGATAGTGTGATCACTCAGCTAGAGCCAGACATCCTGGAATGCGAAGTCAAGTGGGCCTAGGAAGTCTCACTATGAACAAAGCTAGTGGAAGTGATGGAATTCCAATTGAGTTATTTCAAATCCTAAAGATGATGCTGTGAAAGTGCTGCACTCAATATGCCAGCAAATTTGGAAAATTCAGCAGTGGCCACAGGACTGGAAAAGGTCAGTTTTCATTTCAATCCCAAAGAAAGGCAATGCCAAAGAATGTTCAAACTACCACACAGTTGCACTCATCTCACACACTAGCAAAGTAATGCTCAAAATTCTCCAAGCCAGGCTTCAACAGTAATGAACCATGAACTTTCAGATGTTCAAGCTGGATTTAGAAAAGCCAGAGGAATCAGAGATTAAATTGCCAACATCTACTGGATCATCGGAAAAGCAAGAGAGTTCCAGAAAAACATCTACTTCTGCTTTATTGACTAGGCCAAAGTGTTTGACTGTGTGGATCACAACAAAGTGGAAAATTCTTCAAGAGATGGGAATACCAGACCACTTTACCTGCCTCCTAAGAAATCTGTATGGTCAAGAAGCAACAGTTAGAACCAGACATGGAACTTCAGTCTGGTTCCAAATTGGGAAAGGAGTATATCAAGGCTGTATATTGTCACCCCACTTATTTAACTTATATGCAGAGTACATAATGCAAATGCTGGGCTGGATTAAGCACAAGCTGGAATCAGGATTAAAGGGAGAAATATCAATAACCTGAGGTAAGCACATGACACCACCCTTATGGCAGAAAGTGAAGAGGAACTAAAGAGCTTCTTGATGAAAATGAAAGAGGAGAGTGAAAAAGCTGGCTTAAAACTGAACATTCAAAAAACTAAGATCATGGCATCCGGTCCCATCACTTCATGGCAAATAGATGGGGAAACAATGGAAACAGTGACAGATTTTATCTTCTTGGATTCCAAAATTACTGCAGATGGTGACTACAACCATGAAATTAAGATGCCTGCTCCTTGGAAGAAAAGCCATGACCAACCTAGACAGCATATTAAAAAGCAGAGACATTTCTTTGCCGACAAAGGTCCATCTAGTCAAAGCTATGGTTTTTCCAGTAGTCATGTATGGTTATGAAAGTTGGACTATAAAGACGGCTGAGCACCAAAGAATTGATGCTTTTGGACTGTGGTGCTGGAAAAGACTCTTGAGAGTCTCTTGGACTGCAAGGAGATCCAATCAGTCTGTCCTAAAGGAAATCAGTCTTGAATATTCATTGAAGGACTGATGCTGAAGCTGAAACTCCAATATTTTGGCCACCTTAATGCGAAGAACTGAATCATTGGAAAAGACCCTGATGCTGCGAAAGATTGAAGGTGGGAGGAGAAGGGGATGGCAGAGGATGAGATGGATGGATGGCATCACCGACTTGATGGACATGAATTTGAGCAAGCTCCGAGGGTGGGTGATGGACAGGGAAGCCTGGCATGCAATGAGTTGGACACAGCTGAGTGACTGAACTGAAAGGGAAAACCAAGCCAAATAACCTGCAAAGAGGAGAAATTGGCAATGACAAGCTTGTCTTAAGGTGGGAGAAAGTCTTACTTCTCTTCCTCAACTCAACTCTGTGTGATGAACCCTGACCCAGGCTGCCTTCGATGCCCTGCTTTCTTCACAGATCTATTCCTCACCTCAGATGGGTACCAGATGTAATGAGGGAGATACTCTGATAACCAGTTGCCTGTGAGGCGATGTTCATTAGCTGCTCTTAAGCTGCCTTCCACTTTCCTATCCTTGTATCATAGCTACTGTGTCTCTGTGCTTAACAACATGCTTCTGAGTTACTGTCTATTCAACGCCTCACTCCACTCCGATACCATGAAATCAGAGAACATCCATGCCTGGAAATGACCATCTGCAGTCACCAGGCCCCTGGGGTTGCTGCGTCGCACAGCTCCAAGGGGCAGCAGTCACGTCCCACTCCCTGGGAACAGGCCCGTGGAGCGCGCAGGCAGATGGCAGCCCTGGAGCCGTGCTGCTGGCAGCGCTGCATAAAGTGGCTCCTAAACTGCATCTGAATGGCCTCGGGAGCTTGCTGCAATTATGGATTCTGGGCCTCTGCTTCTTCTCCACTCTGCTTTCTCTTCCCTCTACCAGAGTGTGAATAGGCCTAAGATGGGGTCCTTTTTAAAAAGTATTAGTGGTGAGTCTATGATCAGCATGGTTTGGGAATAAATAATCTCACCCAACTCACCCACTCTGCAGGTGAATGAATGGAGTCTCTTAAGGACGAGATGAGAGTCACAACCAGCTGGTGAGCCCGAACTGCGATTAGGTCCCAGATCTCAAGACTTTCCACAAGGGCCTTTGTCTCCATTATTTAAACAACAAATATTGTTTACACAACAAAATTGTGTAAATGACACAAACAAAGGAAAACTAAGCAACAACAACAGAAACATTACTAGAAGGGTAAAAAGTGGCGAGACATCTCAAAGTCAAATATGAAACGCGATTTGGGTTTCCATTTGGATGGATCGCCTGTACCACAACCTGCTTCCATGGCGAACGTGGTCCTATTTGGGCACAAACACAAAACTCTGGGGATGTAGCAAGGAGGGAAAGCTGAGAGGTAAGGACTTTCAAGTCAAAGGAATAAGTTTAAGGAAAACTTGGCTCCCCTAAGGACATCTATTAAGAAATTTATTAAGGAGGAGTTTTGCTGGCTGCTCTGGGCTGGGTGACCTTCAAAAGGTCACCACATTCAGGGTTTGGCTCTGCCAGGCAGACTTAGAGGATAGGTTCACGCCAATCCAAATCTTAAAAGCGTGGTCCAGGAGCCAGAGGGCCCATTTACTATTCTACAATGGGAGCTCTTCTTGGCTTGAGATGTTATCAACAGTCTGCTACCCAGGAACAGGCACTTCTTCCTGGGAGGCAAGGACACTCCAAACACAAGCAGCTGGCTCCATCAAAAGTTGCTTCTGGAGCAAATTAGAACAAAGGGAATAAGATGCTCTCATGCCGTATTTTCTCTCCATGTGGCTTTTCCCTGCTGCAAAGAACTTCCTTTGATAAGGAACTTCGCAGAAGGCAGTGGAAGATATCAGTTTTGAGTACAGGCTTCACAGTCTGGCAGCCCTAGGGGCTTCAGCATTCATTAGCAGCTCCATAGTCACTTCTCTGAGTCTCACTTTTCTACCTCAAAGGAATAAATGAAACATTCTTCACCATTTAGCATGATGTCAGGAGTTTAGATTGGTAAAAAATCCACCTGATAATGCAGAAGACACAAGACACTCAGGTTCAATTCCTGGGTCAGAAAGATCCCCTGGAGAAGGAAATGGCAATCCACTCTGCTATTCTTGCCAGGAAAATTCCATGGACAGAGGAGCCTGGCAGGCTACATTGCATGGAGCCACAGAGAGTCAGACACGACTGAGCACATATCCACACAGGAGTTTAGAAAATGGTGGCTATTTCTACTGTTGGTAACACGAAGAGGAGCAGGAGACAGGTATAAGAGGCGGTAAAACAAATGTGATCTCCAATTAGCCTAATCAGGGAGAGCATACCTGGAGATGTTCTTCACTCCTAAGAGCCCCTCCTCCTTTGTACTTGTTCACAAGTACAAGGTGGGGGGGGGCGGTGGGGGGGTGGCGGGCAGGGGGCTGGGAAGGCAGTAAACCCAGAAGAGCAGGAGTTATAAAGAAGGAAAGGGGGACCAGGAAGGATGCCAAGCAATGCCAAGTCAAGTCAGACTATTGCTTCGAGATAAGCCACAGAGAGACACAAGTCCTCAGGCAGGTGAATCCACTTGACACAAGGGACTTCTCTGGATGTTCTAGCAGGAAAAACCTATGCCTCATTGATGGGACAGCAGGTGACGGGATACACTGGCCACTTGCCCCCTGATCGTTGCATTCCTGTGGTCAAGTCTCACCCCACAGGGAGTGAACCCTCCTGAATGTCTGGATCGTATCCCCTAGGTTCTTCTGAAGCTCTTAGGGCTGCATTCCAGGGCCCGCGGTTTGGTATCTCATCCAGGTTCTGAAGTGGCAACAAGAAAGAGCCAGAAACTCTAAGACTAGCTGGCCAGCAGCACAGAGATATGCAAGGACAAGAACCCAGAATCCAGTGGATGGCTGGATGATTCCCTGGGCTGTGAGTGCGTGAGGTGGTTGGGCCAGATGGATCAGAAAAGGCATAGAGAACGTGTGTCTGGTATGCCCATCTCCTCCTCTCCCACATACTCACTCTTGGCTTTTCATCAGGGAAGGTTGTAATATACAAGAAGCTTCTGCCTCAGAAGCAGCTATGTAAACAATGAGCAATATTCAGAAGAGCATAAATTTGGGGGAAAACCTGGGTCTGAAGCCAGGCTCAGCTGCTTAACAGCTATGTGACACTGGAGAAGCTTTCAGACCACTTTGTGCCTCAGTTGTCTCATCTGCTAAATAGGTTTGAATGATCATCCCTTCCTCATACCATAATACCTACCTCTAGACTTATTTCGGGAATGAAATTACACACACACACACAAAATGAATAGAACAGCACCTGACATGTATGTAATAAGGGACACAGAAAAAATATTTGCCATGCCTGGACATCTGTTCCACAGTCTGACATCTGATTTCCTAGGCGCTCTGGCTAGGGGGCCCGTCTCTCTCTTTCCACTCAGAGTCCTGACTAGCTTCTCGGTTATGCGATGAGCTTCGTGAACTTAACCCAGGCTGTCTCTCTGCGCCTTTGCTGCTCTTCCCCGCTCTTGGGTATCTCAGGTTGTGGACGTGTAGCTCTCATTAGCCTCTCCTTTGTCACCAGGCTCAGTCCTGGTCTGCTCAGTCCTGTTACCGCCAGGTTCCTGGGATGACAAGTATGAAATCTTTGACATGTTTTTTCAGACAGTGCAAGTATTACCAGGACCATCTTATGCAGGTCCTGGGACTCACAGCTCTCCCAAAGTAAATAAAAATGCTAATTGGCTGTCTGACTACATCTCTCAAATCTCCTAGAAAAAGCCCATAGCTCTGCCACTTGACACCCCAAAGATGAGCTCATTAGGAAGCTGCTGATGAAGAACCTCAGCGACGAAATGACGGTGATCACTGTGACTAACCCGTTCAGAGCTGAGTCACTCATAAGGGACAGCAGCACCTCCACAGGAAATGATGCTGAAACAGGGCCTCAGTTCACACAGTGAAAGATGGGCTTCATTTGGATCCCAAGCTACCTCCCAAAACCCTCATTCGTCACCCCGATTTAATAATAAAACACTACCTGACTTAACATCATCAGAGTCAAAATGCTGCGACATTCAAAATATAGTGGACACAGTAGTTAAATCAAAGACATCAAAGGAACTCTTAGAAAACCACTGTCAAAATACTTAGCAATACATGTCTGCTATTGGTGAACAAGCATGCCAAGTATATGGACCTTTAAATGGGGGTTTCTGTAAAGTCTCTTTGTGATAGTTAGCTATCGACACATCTAGCCAAGTTCAGTATTCTACTCATGAATCAGCAACCACTTCACTACTTCCAATTCATTAGAAAGTTTCTCTACCTCTTATGATCAGAGAAAAAAAAGCTTGACAATCATTCTATGAACTTGTTAGGAGTAAATCCAGTCCAGTGTGCACTCTATCCTTCGTAAAATCCACACACAAAGAAAATCCCAGAAAATGCTGTAGTCACAAAAATCCCGTGTTTGTGACTGCCACCAAAGATTGGTCCCCTCTTGAGCCGTGTCTCACATCTCAGCTCAACTTTTCAGGCCCATGATTGCTGCAGCGGCCAGTTCTGTGCAGGTGTAACTGGACAGAATTTTGCCTCAGCTGCACCGGGAGCCTCTCGCTTTCTGCCCAGGGCTTCAGCGCATGCCTCCTGGGAAGGTCACAGGCCCTCACTCAGCGGTCCCGGGGCCTGTGCAAGCCTGGACCGGCAAGCGAGTGGACACCTCACGGGGAAAGTCTTGACCAGTGGGGATCAGGAACAGGTGGAGAAATGCTCTCCTTTCATCTTCTGGCAGAAAACTCTGCCCTGCTTCTCAGAGGGTCACAGAGAGAGTGTACCCCAGGTGCCCACGGTGGTGAGTAGCTCAATGATGAACCACTAGATAGGCTTTCCCGCCTTTGCTGTTTCCAGTCTTCCACTTCTATTGCTTGAGATAATTTCTCAGAATGAACTACTCACAAGTCAGCCCTGTCTCTAGCCCTGTGTTTGAGCGGGGTACCTAGGCTGAAAAATTTTTTTCTACTATATCAGCTCTACACATTGGATTCATAGCAATGAAACTTAATTTAAAATATTCTTCAGAGTCAAAAGCATAATGGTCACATAGGAGATTATCCTAGGTACCCATCCATTCTGGAAGCCCTACCAAAGTATCTAGGTCTGTAAACAAAGTGGACTAGTTCATGGGAACCATGGTTCATGAAACTACCCAACACAGATGGGGTGTCCCAGAAGGCAGACTGCACCACACTTTGACCTGCAGACTGTTTACATCCCTGGGAGGCACACCTGAGGACAACAGAGGAAGGATACAGGAAGGAATGGGTGGAGAAGTCAAGTTGTAATGCAGCCCAACAATGGCCTCCCCTGACCCCACTGGAAGCCTAAGACTAAACTGGCTTGCCAGAATTGTCACGTGTTGGACTGAAATAACTGGACTTTCATACCTTTATATGAATCAGTCATTGAATGTGGACCACTCCAGGACAGGGAGTGACCCTGGATGAATGGCTCTCTGTCCATGAAACAATCCCTGAATGGGGTGATGCTGGAGGCCATCTGTGGAGTCCATGCCCAGATCCTGAGCCAACATCTTCCCTGAAGAAACATGTCCCCCAAAGAACCACTGAAGAGCTGGAGGAGAACCTCAGCCCAGCAAAGAGAAAATCAGGAGAGACATGGAGGCTGTTTCCAGATATATGATGAGCTCTCGTGTGGAAGAGGTACTGTGGATAAAACTAGAAACAACTGGTGAATATCTGCTCATGGGTAGGAAGATTTCACCTCAACAGTGAGGTGTAGGGAGAGCTATCTAAAGAACTGGGATGTGTCAGTAAGGATCTTACGCAGATGTAAAACGAAGTCTGCATATGGAGCAAACCCAAGAGAGAATATCAAGTTTCTTTCCAACCTTGAGACTCTCTGATTCCAAGAGTCAGAGCAATGTTCATAATACAAAACTGTCACTTATGCATCATTCATAAGCAGCACTGTCAGCCCTTAGGCACAAGAAATAAATATGAAAGTTCTATTTGTCATAGCTCCATGAGGAAATAAAGTTGCTAAGCAATAGGCATACTGACTAGTGACTGCAAACACTTCCCAACTTCCAAACACTCACCTCACCAATAAACATCTGTTCATCTACCTACATAACTACCTAGCTGTCTCTGTCAACATATCCACCTATTTATCCTTTGCTCTTCTGAAGTAAATGAATCATTCCAAGTATACCCATTGCCACCACTGGGCAAGAAACCAAGATTTCTCTTGGGACCAGACAGCAGGACATAGCTATCCTAAGGCAGTTCAATATCTACATATCTAAAACCAAGCTTACCTTTCCTTTGTCCATACCACACTCCATCTCATATTTCTTCTATAATCCCTTATTTTGTTAATGGTGGTCTATTAGCTCAAACATTCCAAGCCAAAAATGTTAGAGTTTGTGAGTTTCAGAGCCAGACAGACTTGATTTATGAAACTGACTTTTTCCATTATTATATGGACATCAGCAAGTTACATAAACTCTTCTGAGTCTCATATTTCTTAGTTACATCATTGGGATAATACCTATTTCATTGGGTTGTCTTGCAACAAGGGGAACCTATGAGGGAGAAAAGTTACTAGGAACTGGAAGAAGAGGACAAAAAAGACGACACCATTTTCTTTTTTTCCTGTTTTTGCCAAGAATTGGCCCAAAGTTTCTAGATGAGAGAGGAAAGTCTCCTTCTCTATCATCCTGTTCATTCACACTTTCTGTTACTCTAGAACCAGAACCTTGTTCTGGTATATCTAAATGCTAGAATACAAATTAAACAATCATTTTCAGCCTTGAATCTATTGCAAATATGCTCAAAATTCCAAGTGACCTACTTTTTTGTACAGTGGCTGGTAAACTGGCAACTGTTCAAACTTAAATAGTATAACAAAAGGTCACTTTAAATAGCTATGTAGCTGCACCTATGGCTTCTAATACTCTCTCCAGGCCCCTATACTAAAGATCAAAGGTACACATTTGATCAAAACTCCCCCAACATTTCACATCAGTGTTCCACCAGCCAGCAGGATCCTTTCTTTTTCCATCATAGCACCCTAAAATTGCCCAGAACCTTTCATCACCTGATTTAACAAAGTCTTGATCCTAGGTTTCCTTAACACAGATGCCTCCTGGACATCTCATTTATAATTCTCTATATTCTTATTATCAAATCCAATCTGCACTGTTTCGCTTTTGAAGTTCTTACCACCCATAGCTGAACGTTGATTAATATGCTGGAGCCTCCCCATTCATTAAAATGGTGAGGCTTGGCAAATGGATGTCTAGATGGCTACTTCTTTACAGACTACCATCCTTCTTACTCCTTCCATGTCCCCCACCAAACCTCCACCTCCCAAGAGACCATTGATTTTGTAAGAGTGGAGCACTGTGAGTTTTAACAGCAGTACTCTAACAGAGCAGCAGTGTATCATCCCATAGTTCACAATCACCCTGAGTATCATTTGCTAACTCATCACATGAATGGTTGGATGTTCTTCACAAGCACCATTAATAATTCTGTGTATGCGGTCTCCTAAGGAGAAAGAATCTACTTTTGCTTTTCTTCCTTTGAGGGAAAAAGAATTATTCCTAAGGCTACTAATCTCAAAGTGTGTAAACAGCATTCATTGAATAACAACTCTGTGCCAAAGCTTTCATGGACAGTATCTCACTGACTACTCAAACAACTCAGTGAGGCATATGAATCCCATTTTGCAGAAGGAAAACTTGAGGCCCACAGATCCTGAACGGTGTAGGGCAAGTCATGGATGATTCAGCCCCAGTCTCCTCTGTCCCTCTGTGTCTCTGCTCAGGTTTGCAGTTCCTTGTGTTACAGTAGAAGCTGGTGGTCTACTGGATGCACAAATTTTGGGAGAGGGAATATTCCCAAAGGGAGAGATCCTGGGCAGACACACCTTTCTCAAGTTCCAGTTCCTTAATTGGAAGCCCACTACTTATTTTTTGTTTCTTTAACTGAAATAGAAGAAAACAGAATTCAGAGTAACTGTAGATTATGACAAAATGATCATCTTAAGGAGAGTCTCACCTACTCTGCTTTGGTATGGTGTACAGACTAAAATGAAACCACCAACTACTAGAAACAGCACAACTGTTCAAGATTTCACCTTTCTGTGATTTCAATAGCTTCCTGCAAAAAAAAAAAAAAAAAAAAAAATCCCAGTCTCATCCATCATTCACAGAGCTAAGGTTTAATCTGCCTCCCCATCATAGTTATTAATCTAGTGGGCATGGACAAGTTGCCGAATCTCTTTAAAGCCTAAAGGCATACTTGAGGAAAGTTGGTTGAGTGGTGGTATACTGGACAGATGGAGAGGAAAAAGACTAGAACAAATATCAGAGGAGAAAAGCATCTGATTCATAGACTTCTTTAGGGGAGAAATGAAGAACTGGACAGGTAATGAGGAACCAGATGCATGGTAAACACGAGCTGATCGTTTTTGATGATGATTCTTTTGATGTCTCACTTCTATCAGGAACTAACCAAGCCACCTAGTTCTTACTCATTGCTCAAAATAAACAGTTTTTCCAAATTACTTAATCTTCTATGTTTTTCTTATGACTCAGGTTAACATATTGCCTTTTTTAAAGCTAAAATAGGTTACTGACCCTCTGAAAGTAGAATTTTCCTATTTAGTGAAAGTGAAAGTGTCTCAGTCGTGTCCGACTCTTTGCGACCCTCATGACTATACAGTTCATGGAATTCTCCAGGCCAGAGTACTGGAGTGGGTAACCTCTCCCTTCTCCAGGGGATCTTCCCAATCCAGGGATCAAACCCAGGGCTCCGGCATTGCAGGCGGATTCTTTAGCAGCTGAGTCATCAGGGAAGCCCAAGAATACTGGAGTGGGTAGCCTATCCCTTCTCCAATGGATCTTCCTGACCCAGGAATCCAACTGGGGTCTCCTGCATTGCAGGCGGATTCTTAATCAACTGGGCTATCAGGGAAGCCCGCTTCCTATTTAGTGATGTTTCTAAAAAACCATGTCTTATAATGAAAAGCAATCACAAAATGTAAGACAGCTTTTGACTTCTAGAATATAGTGTAGAATGTGGTAACATGCTGGAAAAAAAGGATTGATCTAGAAACCAGAAGATAAGGATTCCAGGCATTCCTTTCTCTGTTGAAATGATCCAACGTGGAAACCACATGGGAGTGTTTCATAGACGTGAAACCCATAACAATCTTAAATTTCTATCCTAGTTTAACCATTTTATTTTAGTCGTTAGCTTCTCCTACTAAAGAAGGCAAAACTTTTCCTTGTTCGTTAGTTAATTCATCTACCCATTCATTTTCTTAATTCAAAAAGAATTTTTGAGAGCCTACTATATACACAGCAATGAGATACAGATTTGTGACAAAAGAGAAGCATTAAAAAAAACAATAAAAGTTCAGAAGAGATAAACACTGTGTATGGCTGAGAATAACTATCCTAACTGGAAAGGCTTCTTTGGGCTTTTTTGAGAGTAACTATCCTAATTAGCTAGCAAAGCAATGTTCAAAATTGTCCAAGCCAGACTTCAACACTATGTGAACGGTGCACTTCCAAATGTTCAAGCTGGATTTAGAAAAGTCAGAGGAACCAGAGATCAAATTGCCAACATCTGCTAGATCATTGAAAAAGCAAGAGTTCTAGAAAAACATCTACTTCTGCTTTATTGACTATGCCAGAGTCTTTGACTGTGTGGATCACCACAAACTGTGGAAAATTCTTCAAGAGATGGGAATACCAGACCACCTGACCTGCCTCCTGAGAAATCTGCATGCAGGTCAAGAAGTAACAGAACTGGACATGAAACAACAGACTGGTTCCAAATAGGGAGAGGAGTACATCAAGGCTGTATATTGTCACCCTGCTTATTTAACTTCTATGCAGAGTACATCATGAGAAATGTTGGGCTGGATGAAGCACAAGCTGGAATCAAGATTGCCGGGAGAAATATTAATAACCTCAGATATGCAGATGACACCACACTTATGGCAGAAAGCAAAGAAAAACTAAAGAGTCTCTTGATGAAAGTGAAAGAGGAAAGTGAAAAAGTTGGCTTAAAGCTCAACATTCAGAAAACTAAGATCGTTGCATCTGGTCCCATCACTTTATGGCAAATAGATGGGGAAACACTGGAAACAGTGACAGACTTTATTTTGGGGGGCTCAAAAATCACTGCAGATGGTGACTACAACCACGAAATTAAAAGACGTTTGCTCCTTGGAAGAAAAGTTACCACCAACCTAGACAGCATATTTGGAGAAAGAAATGGTGACCCACTCCAGTATTCTTGCCTGGAGAAGCCCAGGGACAGAGGAGCTTGGTGGACTGCCGTCTATGGTGTCACACAGAGTCGGAAATGACTGAAGCGACTTAGCAGCAGCAGCAGCAGCTGCAGCAGACAGCATATTAAAAAGCAGAGACATTACTTTGTCAACAAAGGTCCGTCTAGTCAAGGCTATGGTTTTCCCAGTGGTCATGTATGGATGTGAGAGTTGGACTATAAAGAAAGCTGATCACCGAAGAATTGATGCTTTTGAACTGTGATGTTGGAGAAGACTCTTGAGAGTCCCTTGGACTTCAAGGAGATCCAACCAGTCCATCCTAAGGAAATCAGCCCTGAATATTCATTGGAAGGACTGATGCTGAAGCTGAAACTCCCATACTTTGTCCACCTGATGCGAAGAACTGACTCATTTGAAAAGACCCTGCTGCTGGGGAAGATTAAATGCGGGAGCAGAAGGGGACGACAGAGGATGAGATGGTTGGATGGCATCACCGACTCAATGGACATGAGTTTGAGTAAACTCCAGGTGTTGGTGTTGGACAGGGAGGCCTGGCATGCTGCAGTCTATGGGGTCTCAACGAGTCGGACACAACTGAGCAACTGAACTGAACTGAACTGACCCTGATTAGAAGGGCTTCCCAGGTGGCTCAGTTGGTAAAGAAACTGCCTGCAATGCAGGAGACCCCAGAGACATGGATTCTACTCCTGGACTGGGAAGATTCCCTGGAGGAGGGCACAGCAACCCACTGCAGTACTCTTGCCTGGAGAATTCCATGGACAGAGGAGCCTGTCGGCTGCAGTCCATGGGGTTGACTGAAGTGACTGAGTGCAACACACAGCACATCCTAATCAGAAAGGCATTCTGGCACTTGAGCTGGTCCTGGAACAGTGTTTGACATGCAACTGGTGTTCTGTAAATATTTATTAATAAATTAATGTTATTCAATCACTCCATTAAATAGTGAATTAGAATGAGCAGGTAAGATTTCAGCAGGTGGATACAGAAAAGGAAGTTGGTATGGGGAAGGCAAAGAGACTTGGAAGTGACACAGAACACATGGAACGGAGAATTTTCTGGACTTCCAGAACACAGATCACCTGAGAGAAAAGGTATGACCAGTATAATAGCTTGCAGACACAAAGCTTTAAGTGAAAGGTTTAAGAAGTTTTGCCTATTATCTTACAGGAAGTAGGGACTCATCGACTTTTTAAAATTGATGGTACACAGAGGCATACTTAAGGAATAAGCATAAAGGCATACTTGAGGGACATTGGTTGGTTGGTGGTGTACCAGACAGATGGAGATGAGAAAGACCAGAACAGAGATGTTAAGATGGCATCACTATTGTCTACCCAATATCCCCTGAAGGATAAAAAAAGAAAGACTGGGTCCCGTACCCTGTTTTGCATTGTGTCTTGTGCTCTCAAATCCAACCCCACTTCTTGGAGGCTTATTATGAAAATACTCAAATGGTGGTTTATAGTATAAACTCAAAAGTCTTCTGATATGAACACTGAGGGAAAATGGGAGAAAGTGCTACTTACAAATCTGATCAGAATAACTCTGGAATGAAATATTATAATTTTGCAAAGAGATGAAGCATGACTAAGGAAGAACATGCATTAACTGGCCATAATTGCTGCTAAAAATTCACATGACATTAAATTAAGTTACTTTAACCTTAAATTAAGAGTCAAGAATGTGCACAGAATAATAACATTCTTCCTCCAATCATCCGTGTTTAATTTAACTAATGGTATAACTCTGATGGCACTTTTGGCATATGGCTGCATAGTCATCTTAGAACTTTCCAAAGGCAGTTCTTTTGGCAGAGACAGAAATTCTGTTAACCCCTTGCTAAGCTTCCCATTGGTTATTATTTAAAATTACTCCATTTTAGTAAAGCCCATGAACAGTTCAAAAGACAACTTCAATATTCCCTAGCTGAGTACTTATTTAGATAGAACATCATTTTCACTGAAACATTCATGTATAACCAAAACATCTTATAACAGGTTAATTATAAAGTACCATTTGTCTGAATAACTGGGATACTAACATTTCTATTTCAAGGGATATTTTGCCTGATGTCAAACAAAAATTTGATCTGACAATGTCTATAAAATATAACTATTAAAATGTTCAGAGAAGAAAATACAGGGAAGTAAAAGCGGCAAGATCTTGAGAGAAATTTTCTGAGTTAATGTGCTTCTGAGTGAAATTCTTCTCATTTTTCTCTATTTTTTCAAATAAGTAGGTATTAATTTTATATTAAAGTCCAACTTAAACAATAAATGGAGTCTTTCTACCAGGAACTGCTATTAACTCTAGGAAACAGTGGAGCTGGACCTGGGATTCAAAGAGATTTCTGCAACACAAACATAAAGGTTTGCTTTATGAGCCTGTCAGAGTGGGTAACACATGGATAGCACTCAATAAATAGCAAATGAATAAGACATAGCATAGAATAACAAGTCAATTTGAGCTATTCCCTTTTATAAAATTTCAGTTCGTTAGCATGATGCCAAGCAAAACACGTAATTGGTTATAAAATGTTAATTTCCATCTGATTGTTGTAGCAGAACTGGTAGAGTGAAATCCTGGGGAAAATCCAGGTGTTCTTCATTAGCTATTTCTTGGCCCTACATTTAAGCCTAAAGTTTTCAAAACACAGACCCAGACACTAGTGAAGCTACAACATAGGGAGATGGCTATTTTGGATAGCCTAAACTATCCTCTTCACTTAGGATTTATACAGTACTTTTTGTTCTAATTTTTGAAGTAAATACTTCAATGTTTTAATTACTTTCCTATCTTATTAAATATTACATTTGATACTTTCTTGTAGACTCAAGTAACTTTTAGGAACATTAATTACTGAATTATCATACACTATAATAAGTCTCAGTGAGATTCTTATACTCCAAATGCTATGATTTTTGAGTTGTGAGTTTTGTTTTGTTCTTCATTTGCAGTTTCTAAAATGTGCCTTGCAGTGTTTAAACTTTTTTACACACATTTTCTCTTTGCACAGAATGCTTCCCAATAAATTCTTGCTCCACCTATTAAATTCCTACTCATCACTCTCATCTTTCAGTAGTCAGTTTTGCTGATAGCTCAGACTGAGTTACTGTTCTCTGTGTTTCTTATATTCTTTGATTGCTATATTATCTTACTCTAAAACCTAAGGGCTTAAAACAATTGATATTTATTATATCATACAACTTTTGTGGGTCAAAAATTTGGAAGTGACTTAGTGGGTGGTTCTGGCTCAGAGTCTCTTATGACACTGTGATCAAGATGTTGGCTAGGGTTGCGGTCATCTGATGGCTTGACTACAGCTGCTGGATCTACTTGCTGGCTAATTTGTGTTGGCTGGTACAGAAAGCCACAATTCTTCATTAAGTGGATCTATCCCCAGGGCTGCTTGAGTATCCTTACAACATGGCAGCTGGCTTCTCCCAGAGTGAGTGATTCATGAGAAATAACAAGGAGAAAGTCACATTGCTTTCTATGGTCTAATCTCAGACATCACACCAATCATTTCTGCCATACTCTATTCATTACAAGTATATTCCTAATATGAAAAACAAATACAGCACAAAAAAAGAAAATTACAGGCTAATATCAATGATGAACATAGATGCAAAAATCCTCAACAAATTCTAGCAAAGAGAATCCAACAACACATTAAAAGGATCATACATCATTCAAGTAGGGTTTATCCCAAGAATGCAAAGATTCTTCAATATACACATATCAGTAAATATGATATACCACATTAACAAACTGAAAGATAAAAGCTATCTCAATAGATGCAGAGAAAGCTTTCGACAAAATTCAACACCCATTTATGATGAATACTCTCTAGAAAAATCAACATAAAAGGAACCTACCTCACCATAATATACAATTACACACCAGTCAGGATGGCTGCTATCCAAAAGTCTACAAGCAATAAATGCTGGAGAGGGTGTGGAGAAAAGGGAACCCTCTTACACTGTTGGTGGGAATGCAAACTAGTACAGCCACTATGGAGAACAGTGTGGAGATTCCTTAAAAAACTGGAATTAGAACTTCCATATGACCCAGCAATCCCACTTCTGGGCATACACACCGAGGAAACCAGATCTGAAAGACACACATGCACCCCAATATTCATCGTAGCACTGTTTATAATAGCCAGGACATGGAAGCAACCTAGATGCCCATCAGCAGACGAATGGATAAGGAAGCTGTGGTACATATACACCATGGAATATTACTCAGCCATTAAAAAGAATTCATTTGAATCACTTCTAATGAGATGGATGAAACTGGAGCCCATCATACAGAGTGAAGTAAGCCAGAAAGATAAAGACCAATACAGTATACTAACGCATATATATGGAATTTAGAAAGATGGTAACGATAACCCTATATGCAAAACAGAAAAAGAGACACAGATGTACAGAACAGACTTTTGGACTCTGTGGGAGAAGGCGAGGGTGGGATGTTTCGAGAGAACAGCATCGAAACATGTATATTATCTAGGGTGAAACAGATCACCAGCCCAGGCTGGATGCATGAGACAAGTGCTTGGGCCTGGTGCACTGGGAAGACCCAGAGGAATCGGGTGGAGAGGGAGGTGGGAGGGGGGATCGGGATGGGGAACACATGTAAATCCATGGCTGATTCACGTCAATGTATGACAAAACGCGCTACAATATTGTAAAGTAATTAGCCTCCAACTAATAAAAATAAATGGAAAAAAAAAAAAGTAAAACCATTCTAAGTGTTGTGGATAAGAAAAAGCCTGAAATGTTTCAAGTTGTCTGGTATGTTACTATTTGGAGTAACTAAAAACTCATGATGAAGAATTAAAAAAAAAAAAAAAGAAGGAACCTACCTCACCATAATAAAGGCCATATACAAAAAACCTACAGAAAACATTATTCTTAAAGGTGAAAAGCTCAAAGTGTTTCCTCTAAGATCAGGAACAAGACAAGGGTGCCCACCCTTAACACTATCATTCAACATAGTTTTGGAAGTTGTAGCTACAGCAATCAGAGAAGAAAAACAAAAGGAATCCAGATTGGAAAAAAAGAAGTAAAATCCTCAATGTTTGTAGATGATATGATACTATACATAGAAAACTCTAAAGATGTCACCAGAAAATTAGTTCAGTTCAGTTCAGTTGCTCAGTCATGTCCAACTTTTGCGACCCAACGAACCACAGCATGCCAGGCCTCCCTGTCCATCACCAACTCCCGGAGTTCACCCAAACCCATGTCCATTGAGTCAGTGATGCCATCCAACCATCTCATCCTCTGTCATCCTCTTCTCCTCCTGCCCTCAATCTTTCCCAGCACTAGGGTCTTTTCAAATGAGTCAGCTCTTTGCATCACGTGGCCAAAGTATGGGAGTTTCAGCTTCAACATCAGTCCTTCCAATGAACACCCAGGACTGATATCCTTTAGGATGGGCTGGTTGGATCTCCTTGCAGTCCAAGGGACTCTCAAGAGTCTTCTCCAACACCACAGTTCAAAACCATCAATTATTCGGTGCTCAGCTTTCTTTATAGTTAGTAGAGCTATTCAATAAATGTAGTAAGGTCACAGGATATAAAATTAATATACACAAATTTCTTGTATTCTTATACACTAACAATGAAAAACCAGAGAGAGAAATTAAGGAAAAAATCCCAGTCACTATAGCAACAAAAAGAATAAAATACCAAGGAATAAACCTACCTAAAGAGACAAAAGACCTGTATGCAGAAAACTATAAGACACTGATGAAAGAAATCAAAGATCACACAAACAGAAGAAGAGATATACCATGTTCTTTGATTGGAAGAATCAATATTGTGAAAATGACAATACTACCAAAAACAATCTATAGATTCAATGCAATCCCTATTAAACTGCCAGTGGAATTTTTCCACAGAAGTAGAACAAAAAATTTCATAATTTATATGGAAACACAAAAGATCCCAAAAAGCCAAGACAATCTTGAGAAAGAAAAATAGAGCTGGAGGAATCAACCTTCCTGACCTCAGACTATACTACAAAACTGCAGTCATCAAGACAGTATGGTACTGGCACAAAAACAGAAATATAGACCAATGGAACAAGATAGAAAACCCAGAGATAAATCCAAGCACCTATGGACAACTTACCTTTGACAAAGGAGGCAACAATATACAATGGAGAAAAGACAACCTCTTCAATAAGTGGTGCTGGGAAAACTGTACAGCTACATGTAAAAGAATGAAATTCTAATACTTCCTAACAATATATACAAACAAACTCTAAATGGTTTGAAGACATAAATGTAAGGCCAGAAACTATAAAGTTCTTAAAGGAAAACATAGGTAGTACACTCTGACATTTTATAAATCACAGCAAGATCTTCATTGACCCACCTCCTAGAGTAATGGAAATAAAAACAAAAATAAACAAAGTGGACCTAATCAAACTTAAAAGCTTTAGCGCAGCAACAGAAACAATAAACAAGATGAAAAGACAGGTCTCAGAATGGAGAAAATCATTGCAAAAGAAGCAACTGACAAAGGATTAACCTCCAAAAAATATATGCAGTGCATACAGCTCAATATCAGAAAAACAAACAGCCCAATCAAAAAAAAAAAAAGAAAATCAAAAACAGACATTTCTCCAAAGAAAGATGTCCAATAAACTCATGAAAAGATGTTCAACATTGCTCATTATTGGAGAAATGTAAATCAAAACTACAATGAAATATCACCTCACACCAGTCGGAATGACTATCATAAAAAAATCTACAAACAATAAATGCTGAAGAGGATGTGGAGAAGAGGGAATGTTTTTGCATTGTTGGTAGGAATGTACACTGATACAACCATTAGGGAGACAGTATGGAGATTCTAGAAATAAAACTACCATTTTTGTTTTTCAGTCTCTAAGTCGTGTCTGGCTCTTTGTGTCCCATGAACTGCAGCATACCAGGTTTCTCTGTCTTCCACTTTCACCAAGAGTTCATTCAAATTCATGTCCACTGAATCAGTTATGTTATCTAACCATCTCATCCTATGATGCCCCTTTCTTGTTGCCTTCAATCTTTTCCAGCATCAGAGTCTTTTCCAATGAGTTGGCTCTTTATATCAGGTAGCTTGAGAACTGGAGCTTCAGCTTCAGCACCAGTCTTTACAATGAATATTCAGAGTTGATTTCCTTTAGAATTGACTGGTTTGATCTCCTTGCAGTCCAAGGAACTCTCAATAGTCTTCTCTAGCACCACAGTTCAGAAGCATCAATTCTTTGGTGCTCAGCCTTCTTTATGATCCAATTCTCACATCCAGACATGACTACTGGAAAAAACCATAATTTTGACTATATGGACCTCAGCTGGCAAAGTGATGTCTCTGCTTTTTAATATGCTGTCCAGATATGTCATAGCTTTCTTTCTGGGGAGCAAGATTCTTTCAATTTCATGGTTGCAGTCCCTATTCACAGTGATTTTAGAGCCCCAGAAAAAAAAATCTGTTACTGCTTTCATCTTTTCCCCTTCTTTTTGCCACGAAGTGACGAGACTGGATACCAGGATCTTAGTTTTCTGAATATTAAATTTCAAGCCAGCTTTTTCATTCTCCTCTTTCACCTTCATCAAGAGGCTCTTTAGTTCCTTTTCACTTTCTGCCATTAGTGTGGTATCACCTGCATATCTGATGTTGTTGATATTTATCCTGGAAAACTTGATTCCAGCTTGTGATTCACCCAGCCCGTCATGATGTACTCTACATAAAAGTTAAATAAGCAGGGTGACAATATACAGCCTTGTCATACTACTTTCCCAAGTTTGAACAAGTCCGTTGTTCCATGTCCAGTTCTAACTGCTGTTTCTTGACCCACATACAGGTTTCTCAGAAGACAAGTAACACAGTCTGGTACTCCAATCTCTTTAAGAATTTTCCACAGATTTTTATGATCCACACGATTAAAGGCTTTAGCATAGTCAATGAAGCATAAGGAGATGTTTTTCTGGTATTCCCTGGCTAGCTCCATGATCCGGTGAATGTTGGCAATTTGATCTCTAGTTCTGCTGCCTCTTTGAAACCCATCTTGAACATCTGGACATTCTCAGTACATGTACTGTTTGAAGGATTTGGAGTATAAACTTGCTAGCATTTGAAACGAGTACAATCATGTGGTAGTTTGAACATTCTTGGCACTGCCCTTCTTTGGGATTGGGATGAAAACTAACCTTTTTTAGTCCTGTGGCCATTGCTGAGTTTTCCAAATTTGCTGACATATTGAGTATAGTACTTTAACAGTATCATCTTTTAGGATTTTAAATTCCTTCATTTCCACACGCTTTGTTCATAGTGATGCTTCCTAAGGCCTACTTCACTTAATATTCCAGGATGTCTGGTTCTGGTGAGTGACCATACCATCATGGTTATCTGGCATAAAGACCTTTTTTGTATAGTTCTTCTGTGTATTCTTTCCACATCTTCTTAATCTCTTCTGTTTCTGTTAGGTGTATATACCCTCAGAAAACCACAATTCAAAAAGATACCTGTACCCTAATGGTCATTGCAGCACTATTTACAGTAGCTAGGACATGGAAGCAACCTAGATGCCCATCGACAGATGAATGGATGAAGAAGATGTGGTACATACACAATGGAATAATATTCAGCCATAAAAGGAACGAATTTGTCAGCTGTAGTGAGGTGGATGAACCTAGAGCCTGTACCACAGAGTGAGGTCAGAAAAATGAAAACAAATATCATATATGTGGAATCTAGAAAAGTGGTACTGAAGAACCTATCTGTGGGGAAGGAGTGAAGAAGCAGATGTAGAGAACAGACTTGTGGACACGGTGGGAGAAGGGGAGGGTAGGATAAATGAAGACAGTAGCCCTGACATATATACACTACCATGTGTAAAATAGGTAACCAGTGAGAAGTTGCTATATAAAACAGGAAGCCCAGCCTGGTGCTCTTTGACAACCTAGAGGGGTGGGATGGGAGAGGGGAGGGAGGCTTAAGAGGGACGGGACATATATATCACGATGACTGACTCACACCGCTGTACAGCGGAAACCAACACAACGCTGTAAAGCAGCTATCCTCCAGTTTAAGATAAAGTAAGACACGAAGTTTAGCCTACACGTAGGGGAAGAGAGTCCAGCTCCGTCTTTTAAAAGGAGATCAAAGAATTTGCGGGCATATTTTAAAGCCACCAAGACTGCTCTTAACTGCATTCTAATTATTTATTTAAACACTTTCACTTTTAGGTTGCTTTTTAGGACATCCTTAAGGCATTTATTTTACCCTATATAAAACTAAAGATCTGGGCACTGACTACAGTTAAGTCACACAGGAATCAAACTTAAAATTAAGTTATAGAGGAATCTCATCTCCCACTTAAGTAGATATGTGTCTGACTTTAGTCAAGTTAGTTATTCTGAATCTCAGCTTCCTGGTCTTTAAAGCAGGAATTGTAACCACCAGCCCTGTCGGTAGGATGAAGTGGAATAATATAGGGGAGAGTCCACTGCAAACCGTGAGGTACTGTGTGATCACTGAACCAGGCAGGATGCAGTCAGTACTGCAAGCCCTGTGTGAGCAGAGTCTGGCTTCCAGAACTGACTGCCTTGTTTACTTATCAGTCACCACAGCAGAGCCCCTTTATCACCTTTCCCCTCCTCTTGGCCTCAGAATATCTCCAAGCTTGTAACACAGAGTTTTGCACATAGAAGGTAATCCATAAACATTTGTTGTTGTTCACTATGATACGGACAGTTGTCCTGATTTTCTTTTCATTTCAGGTTAAACAGAGGAAATTTTTAAACAGCTGTATGGCACAAACTAGAACAGAAAGTTATTAAGAAGTACAGGACCATGAATTGCTCAGAGCACAGGTTCTGGGAACAGACTTGGGACAGACTTGGGTTAAATTTATGTCTGCCACTTGGAAGCTTCTGAACTCTGAACTCCCTAAGCCTCAGTTTATTCATATGTAACATGGGGATAACAGCACTGATTATTTGACAAGGTCATAATGAAGATCAAACGCAATAATACATGAGAAACATCTAGAATACTGCCTTCACATTGTAAGTACTCCATTAATGTGTATTATTATTCATCATATGATTATTATGAAATGGCTCCATTATTAACAAGGGAAAGGTATTCAGACCCATGACAGATGGCACCTCCCTGCTTTCCAGTCCCATTTTGCACTCCAGGATGACTTACTGGGTCCAGGAAAAAGAGCTCTTCCAGGCTTACCTTGTCTACCTGGGTGGCTATCTATCTAAAACAGCCTGTCTGGCTTGAGCTATTTCCATTTGCTGTCTTTATGAGCCCGGAGGCATGCACAGCTATGAGCACATTTCAGAAATTTGAAAAATAAACAATGAAATGTCTTACACTTGCCACACACGCATTTTTTCCTACCATGATTTAGGTTGGCTGGTTCTAAGCCATAAAAAGTTTATAATAAGAAAGAAAAAAAGAATGAAATTTCCCAGTTTAAAACTCTTTAACCCCAGCCCTCAAAACTTTCCAACTCAAGGTTAAGATGCGAACAAATGTTCCAACCAATATGTTCATGAAAGATTTAATAATTACTTTGCTTATGAAAGTTTAAACAGCTGCTTAAGTGAGTAAAAAGGCTCCCACCCAGGCAGAATAACTTGCTGTACCCATTAAGAAGGTTTTACAAATCACCAGACTATGTATTTAGATGAAAGGAAAGCTGCTTTTGCTGCACAGCCTCTAACTATTCAATTATGTATGGAATGAGTTTGTCCATCAGGTCAATCAAGTTTTGTTTATTCCTTCAGCAGGGGTCTTGACAGCATCAGTGTTAAGGCAGTTTCCAAAGGGATTGCTAAGCTTTTCAATCATGTATTTTTAAAAACACATATACAGGAAATAGGCCATGCCTTTTTCTTTAGGTTATTTTATGCCTTAGCTCCATGAATACAAAGTTCATTATCAAATTGATTGGGAAATTACAGGAGGTCACATTACACTCCTTAAAAAAGAATAACATTACTCTTCGGACTTTCACATACACTACTCCTTCTGCTTGGAATATTCCCCATCCCTACTCCATCCCCATAACCTTTTGCGCGGTTAACCCTTCATGGTCAACTATTCTGCTGTAGGAATAAGTTGGATCTCACCAGAAAGTCTTCCTTGGCCTCCTTGACCACGATGGTTCTCCCCATCATACCACTTGGCTACCATATTATAGCACTTAGCACCTGTTACTGCAGCTATTTGTTTAACTCCCTGTCTCTACCAAGAAACCTCACAAATTACTGAGGGCAAATTAATATACCAACGTAGAGTAAATTCTATGCAGAATTCCTCGGTAAATTCCTGCAGAATTAGTGAGTAAATTCTCCAAGTCACCCAAACTGCACTTTTTCTTCTCTCCAAACTTTAACAACTCTTGCCAATTTTATTTCTTAAATATTTCCTGAATCCATCTCCTCTTTTCCAACACTATTTCAACTATCTCTCTTCAAATCCAGCTAATCTCCTGGCTGAATTTTAGTCTTTGTCCCTCAAATACATACAGTGGGTAGAGTGAATCAAAATGAAAAATCTATTGCTGACCACACCTTTCAGTCCCTCCCTGCTACTAACAGGCCAAAGCCCAGCCCTTCGAGGGGCAGGCCAGTCTTCTGTGGTTAGTCCCTCCTGATTCTCAGTTCCTTACTTCGGCATAAGCTCTCCCCTCTCCAAAGAAGGCTAACATTTATTGAGGGTCAGAGAGGCATAGTAACCTACCAACAGAATGTCAGAGGCAGGATGTGAATTCTACAAGCTACATTTCTAACCACAGTGCCCACCCAATGCTACTGCTGTAACCCTAGTGCCTGACACACACCGCATATTCTATAGATGTGTGTTGAATGAATGAATGAATAGTTGAAAATGGGAAGAATATAAAAAACACCAAAATATAAACTATCCGATAGATCTTACTCCTCGTTTCTCCTGTTTCTCAGAAAGTTTGGGGATTATTGCAAAACGACCTCTTAGAGATTTCCAGTGCACATCAGCACATTCAAGGCTTAAGAAATTCTTTTTTAAAAAAAGTGGGGTGTTTGTTTAACTTTTCTCAATAGAAGAGTTCCTGACTGTATTTGAACACAGAATGTTTTCTTTAAAAAAAGAAAAGAACACCTACCAACACCCCTACTCTGTGAAAGACTGAAAGGGCTCCCGCTGTATCTGAGCATCTGAGGGCACACAGTCTGCACTGTCAAGCTCCTGATAATCTCCAGGTTTTTCTTCTTTTTTTTTTAAGAATGGAATTTTAAGGCTGGAAATGACCTTTGAGCTTTTCCAGACAAAGTCCCCCATTCTGTCTTTGAAGGATTAAGTGGCCCAAAGTCGCTCAGGTTATTTGTGGCAGAAATAAAACCAGAAACAAGGCCTGGCAACTCCCACCCAGTGAGTCCTTTGCATGAGTCCACACCAGTGACTCTCCATGTGCAGTGACCTCTGTCCCTCAGGGGACAACTAGCAGCGCCTAGAGACATCTTTGATGGTCTCGGCTGGGGAGTAGGGGACAGACGGAGAACGCTGCTAAATATTCCACAATGTAAACCACGGCCTCCCACAACAAAGAACTATCTGGCCTCAAATATCAATAGTGATGACGCTGAGAAACTCTGCCCCACACTAAACAAAAGAAAAAGCAAACAGTCCAGTGAACAGACTAGAGCTTTCCTTTCAACATTTCCCGCTAGCCTGCATAGTGCTGCATTATATTTGAAATAATACCGGCATATGAAAATGAAATTGTCCTTTCAATCCCTGAAAATAACTGCTGTTGGAAAAAGGCTTAGATTAAAAAAAAAAAAAAACAAAAAACCCTGCTCCCCCATCAAGGCTTTACTGAAATGGGTTTGGATATTATCAACCAGAAAAAAAAAAAACCCAAACACTCTTCTTTACGTACCATTCCTTCGGAAGAATTCTTGAATGTATTAACTTTTTAAAATACTGCATTTACTAAGCAAGACCTCAGAATAAGGCCTAGGGGATCACTGAGGAGCAATAGCAACCGGCCAGCCTTCAGCCAGCGCAAGAGACTCTGCTCTCGGTGAGTCTCCCCAACAGCTGCCCCGGGGCCCTGGTCCCAGGTCCCAGTCATGTCAGTTTGAGCACAACCCTCCTTCTGTGTTTGCTTGTTTGAGTGGGAGGCCCTGGAAGGATCATAAACGAAGCCTGGGAAAGGGCCGTGTGGGGTGATGCTAGCACGGGGACCCACCTACACTGGGGGCTCCACAGAGGTTGCTCACAGGCAGCCTCTGCTTTCCAGGAAAGAGGCTCACTCTCGGGAGTGTCTTCAGAGGGTCTCCTCATTGGGTTTCTGTGCCACCGTTCTCTGAGATGTCATCACTGGGGAAGCTGAACAAAGGATACACCCAAGCTTCCTGCACTATTTTTGCAAATTCTTGGGAGCTTAAAATTATTTCCCAAAAAAAGTGTTTTTTAGATGATGAGATTGGCAGTAGATCTATCTTGTCTTTGTCTCTGGTCTTTTGCTAAAACAGAAACACCAGACTACCTGATTGGTGAGGGTAAAGGTGTATAAACAGGGGCACGGGGGAAGAGGGCATCATAAAGTGTCACTGACACCAAAGAAGTGCTGCATCCATCAGCTCCTCCTCCAAAGGGGCAGGGAGCTAAAGAGACTGAGACCCAGATCAGACTCAATGGAGAGAGGATGAGTAGCAAGAATGGACCAAGCACAGGCGGGTTCCCCAGGTAACAATCCTCATGGGTGCTCTAAGGAAACTGCAAGGCAACAAGGGCCAGTATATCTGAGAGTTCTTCATGCCCAGGAAAGTGACATCGAAGAAAAAGCACAAGAGAAAGACACAAATAATGACTTAGCAGGCATAGCATGACTTGAATCATGAATCAACAAAACCCCACAGATTTACACACTATCTGTCCAGCTAAAATGCACCCAGGCACAATGGAGTATCTTTGAGGTAGAAAGAAATGGGAGTCAGGAAACCTGTAGTCACCTTCCAGATGTGACCTATCACACATTTGTTGTGTTTCCTTGGACGAAGTCGCTCAGATTCAGTTTCCCCGTCTGCAGGTCAGGGAATGGGTGCTGAGTGCTAAGAGCCTTACCTGTCTGTCTCACTTATGTAAGACTCCTCTGATAGGTGCGATACCCTCTATTGACTTACTAACAAATAAAACCTATTCATGAATGGCAATAAGTTTCCTATGAATCTTCCAATGCACATTCGCTCTTTAATAAATGGAAGTAGAATAACCTGGCTATTTTAAGGCCAGGGAGGATCAGCTCAGAAGTCAAGGAGCCCTCATTCCCACCCTCTCAGATTCATTCTCAACCATGGATGGGCCTCACAAATACAGTGATTTCCCAGGGGTAAAGCTGTCTGAGAGAAAGGAGTCCCAAGGCCTAATGTCACACAGATGGCCAAAAAACACATGAAAGAAATGTTCAACATCACTAATTATTGGAGAAATGCAAAACAAAACTACCATGAGGTATCATCTCACACCAGTCAGAATGGCCATCATCAAAAAATTTACAAAAAATATATGCTGGAGAAGATGTGGAGAAAAGGGAAACCTCCTACATGGTTGGTGGGAATGTAAATTGGAGAACAGTATTGAGATTCTTTAAAAAACTATAAATAGAACTACCATATGACCCAGCAATCTCACTCCTGGGCATACACTGGGAGAAAATCATAATTCCAAAAGATACATGCACCCCAATGTTCACTGCAGCACTATTTATTAATACAGTAGCTAGGATATGGAAGCAACATAAGTGTCTATCAATAGAGGAATAGATAAAGAAGATGTAATACAAATATACAATGGAATATTACTCAGCCATAAAAGGAATAAAATTGTGCCATTTGCAGAGACACAGATGGACCTAGAGACTGTCAAACAGACTGAAGTAAGTCAGAAAGAGAAAAACAAATATCATATAATACCATATATATGCAGAATTTAGAAGGATGATACAGATAGGCTTATTTGAAGAGCAGAAATAGAGACACAGACATAGAGAACAGACATGTAAATTCCAAATGGGGTGAGGGTGGGATGAATTATTAGATTGGGATTGACATATGAACACTACTATATTTAAAACAGATAACTCATGAGAACCTACTGTGTAGCACAGGAAATTCTACTCAATGCTCTGTGGTAACCTAAATGGAGAGGCATTTTCATTTATGGCGTGTAGATGAGGAAACAATGGCATGTACATGGGGAAACCTCATGGCAAAGAGATGGGGAAACAATGGAAACAGTGACAGACCTTATTTTTTTGGAGTTCCAAAAAATAAAGAGACTTTATTTTGGGGGAGGGACTCCAAAATTACTGCAGATGGTGACTGCAGCCATGAAATTAAAGGACTCTTGCTCCTTGGAAGAAAAGCTATGACCAAACTAGACAACATATTAAAAAGCACAGACATTACTTTGCCAATAAAGGTCCGTCTAGTCAAAGCTATGGTTTTTCCAGTGGTCATGTATGCATGCATGACTATAAAGAAAGCTGCTGCTGTTGCTGCTGCTAAGTCGCTTCAGTCGTGTCCGACTCTGTGCGACTCCAGAGACGGCAGCCCGCCAGGATCCCCCGTCCCTGGGATTCTCCAGGTAAGAACACTGGAGTGGGTTGCCATTTCCTTCTCCAATGCATGAAAATGAAAAGTGAAAGGGAAGTCACTCAGTTGTGTCCGACTCTTAGCGACCCCATGGACTGCAGCCTACAAGGCTCCTCCATCCATGGGATTTGCCAGGCAAGAGTACTGGAGTGGGTTGCCATTGCCTTCTCTGATAAAGAAAGCTGAGAGCCGAAGAATTGATGCTTTTGCACTGTGGTATTGGAGAAGACTCTTAAAAGTCCCTTGCACTGCAAGGAGATCCAACTAGTCAATCCTAAAGGAAATCAACCCTGAATATTCATTGGAAGGACTGATGCTGAAGTTGAAACTCCAATACTGTGACTACCTGATGTGAAGAAGTGACTCATTGGAAAAGACCCTGATGCTGGGAAAGATTGAAGGTGGGAGGAAAAGGGGATGACAGAGGATGAGATGGTTGGGTGGCATCACTGACTTGATGGACATGAGTTTGAGCAAGCTCTGGGAATTGGTGATGGACAGGGAGGCCTGGCATGTTGCAGTCCAAGGGGTCACAAAGAGTCAGAGGCGACTGAGCAACTGAACTGAACTGAAATGGAAAGGAAATTCATAAAAGGAAATTATCTATATACTGATACACTGTTGTACAGCAGAAACTAACACAACATTGTAAAACAACTATGTTTCAATAAAAATTAATATTTAAAAAAATGGCCTAATGTCAGAGCTTCCTGCGACCTGCTTTTCGCCAGTGAAACGCACCCCCTCAAAGTGTTCAGGTCTGCTGAACCCTGCACAACACGCCCAAATCACAGAGGAGCAATTTCAGAAGAGGGAAGAGTGGAGAGAGAATTCCAGGCCTAGAGGAACCATTTTGCGGGGTTTTTAGGAAGCGGGTAGGATTTGTGTCTATAATACCCTTATTCTGCCTTTTCATATATCGAATTCCAATAAAGTATTTGTATAACTGGCATTTTTTAAAGCCCGTGGTTAATTCAGTCAAGGCTTATGTCTGCACTATGTAACAGGGTTCTGTAACTAAGGCTTCATTAATCATATATACACTTTTCTAGAGCCAAGATTCACAACATGTTGTCCATAGATCTTGGGCCAAATAAGAAGGATTCTTTATGTGTTAAATGCTTTCCTTTCATCAAGGTGCTATGCCTGTTTGAGATATAAGGTGGGTGTCAGAGCCAAAGAGTATCGGCCACTGCCTGGGTGTTAGACCACTTTCAGGTCACCCACGATGCTTAGCTGCAGGCAGAATAATGATAGTTTCAAACCATATCCTCTTCATTTTTAGCAATAATATCCACTGCAACTGGTTTGTTCAGCACTATTTAGCATTGTTCCTCAGTCATTAATAAGCAGCAAGGTAGCAAGGACATGTCAGGGATAAATAGGTCAACGTAAACTATCAAGACCAACATTTATGTCATCGTCAACATACTAATTTAAAATTAAAATTTTATTAAAATTCAAATTAAAAATAAAGCTAAATGATTTTAGAAAAGTTTGTCAGAATTTAGGAGAGCTGAACTCCCTCACTAGCCAATGAAAGAGTGGGTCTTAGGTGGTATGGGATCTCCACCATACATACATCTCTTTTCCCCCTTTCTTCATTCTAATTTTCTACTCATTTATGAATACTACTATATAATTTAACCATAACTGCCTCCTACTTAACTCCCCTAAACTTTTCCCAATGTGATCTCTTTTCCTCTGTCTTCCTCACCTCTGATCACTCACTTCAGCATTTACCTTTACTTTACTTTTATTTTTTTTTGGGGGGGGGAGCTTCCCTGCAGCTTAGTTGGTAAAGAATCCACTTGCAATGCAGGAGATCCCAGTTCGATTCCAAATCTGTATTGAATTTATTACAATACTGCTTCTGTTTTATGTTTTGGCTTTTTGACTGTGAGGCATCCCTCCCCAACCAGGGATGGTACCTGCACCTCCTGCACGGGAAGGTGAAGTCTCAACCACTGGACTGCCATGAAAGTCCCAGCATTTACCTTTATCATAACTTTTTTTTTTAAGATCTTTTTTTTTTCCATTTTTTTATTAGTTGGAGGTTAATTACTTTACAATATTGTAGTGGTTTTTGTCATACATTGACATGAATCAGCCATAACTTATCTTATAGGGGACAAGGGAGGGACTTGACAGCTTGGAAACTCCACTTTGAGACTGGCATTTTAAAAGATAACTGAATTGCATTGCAAAAATGCAGAAGTAGAAAAAGAATAGAAGAAAAGAAAGTCAGGAGGGAAATTTCAAGGGCCTGAATTAGAACAATAACAACATAAAGACAAAGCAGGAATAGATTTTTTTTTTTAAATAGGTTGAAAGTAGACTGAATAGGATATGGTTCTTAACTGTAGGACAGTAATAGAGAGGAGAGAATGAAAAATAATTTGAAGTCTCTCAACTGTGCTCATAAGTAAATATGGTTCCTTTAATAGAGACAAGAAATTAAGATGGGGTGTCAGGTGTGAGGGAGGGAACTCGAGTTTAGCCACATAGAAATGCATTTAGGGGTGATGTCCAATATGCCCATGGACAACCAATGTTCTAAATAGGCAGGAAAACTTCTGGATTTAAAAAGAATAGAGATTAAGAAAATCATCCATTCATTTTCTCCTCTTTTTTTAAACTTCTCTCATTTCACTGAAATAAAATATGTATGGAGAAGCCACTGCCTGCCAAATTCTGGGATCGGCGTTAGGGAAAAAAAGGCAGAAAGTAAACGGAAGGCTCGTGGCATCTGCAACAAGCTCTGGTGGGAGATGGCGGTCCAGCAATGGCATAAAGTGGCGGAACGAGGGGAGAGTCCCCGAGGAGGCTTTGTCAGGGATGCACTGTGCTTACTCAGGTTCATTACGTTGCCTAACCCCTAGGGGGAAAACACACGCTTTCGGCTTCCCTTCACAGCCTAGACACCCTCTGTGGTTCCAGGCAGACTGTAAGGCAGACACCCCCCTCACACACAGCCACGTGGACTTCACTCCACAGCACTCACCCACACTCCTTCTGGGGAGGTAATGCTGTGACTTCTCTGTGGGAGACCTTTTGCTAATCTTCCATCTTTTACATCTAGGTAACAAAGTATTTATAACTAACTCTTGGAATGCTATGCAACTCTGTGATTGAGATGAAATCCTGATTCCCAGGACCTCTCTGCAATGGTCCATCACCCACCTGGAGAAGGTGCTACCCCACAGAATACAGACTGAAGCATCTTTACAGAGATTAGGGTGCTAAGATCCAGGCAAGCCTTGCAATTCCACTCCGAGGCACTTGTTGTTGTTGTTTATAAAGAAGGAAAACATATGGCCAGGAGAAGATTTATGCAAGAATGTTCACAAAAGCTTTATTCATAACAGTCAAAAACTAGAAACCACCAAAATGTCCATCATCCTTGGTGAATGGATAAACACATTGTGGTCTAGCCTCACAATGAAATATTACTCAGCAGAATAAAGGAATGAGAAGCAGATACAACGTGGATAAACCTCAAAAGCATTATGCTGAGTGAGTGAAGCCAGTGTGAAAGACCCCACGTACATGAGTCTATCTACAGGAAATTCTAGAGGAGAAAGAGCTATGGTTCCAGGAAGCAGATTGTGTCCCTCGGGAACAGGGGAGTAGAAGAGATGGACTGCAAGGAGGCCCAAGGGAACATTTAGGGTGAGGAAAATATTCTCCATTATGGTTGGGGTTATATTACTGGGTGCATTTTTCAACACTCACGGAATTGTACACTTTAATTTGGTAAGCTTATTTTATGTGAACTATACCTCAGTAAAACTGATTGAAAAAACATTCCTGCAAGGCTGAGGAGTAGGCTGAGCATGTGTAGCGGGAAGATGCCAGTGGCTCCTGGGAAGCTCTGAGCCAGCACCACCTCAACCTTCCAGCTGCTGCTGCCTGAGAATGCCTCTGTTCTAATGCTTTAGCCACAGACCCTGACACCCACTGGCCATTTCAGACTAAGGTTCTGATAACTCACTCTCGCCTTGCCTCCTGTCCTTAGGCTAGAACCAGCGGCGCATCTGGACAGCTGATAAAATAAAATCCTACACCCTTCCCACCTGGATCAGCAACCTTAACGTAGAAACATTTTGTCCTGGAGGTACTGACAGTAAGGATTACACTCCAAGGGGTCTTGACTATTCAGTTCCTGGAACCTGGACTCTTGGCTCTTCTATCACTTCTGTTTCCTGAAGAGACAAGGGGCTTGTTTCTTTTCTCAACACTTAAAACTACAATTTCGCTATGGCTGTCTGACTTCTCTGGTCCTACTGAGATCTTGCTTTTCCACTATATCTGTGGCTTATAACCCCAGCGTTGAGGCATGCCCCGGCCCTGGGAACAATTCATTTAGGAAGAGAGAAAAGGGGTTCTGAACTTAATATGAATCTGGACTGCAGCACAGCCCTTAAGTCTGAGAGAGGCCCCAAGCTAGGACACATGCAGAAGTTTCTCCAACACCGTGCACTTGTTCTTTCACTCCATTGATCTCCTTAAACAAAATACAAATCTAAACTTCCCAAACAGCTTTATTTTAGGGACTACTTTCAGAATTCCGATACCTACTAATAAATAAGATTCATACCAGAAAGCTTATAAAAGCTGTTTTTTTTGTACACTGGATGTCATAGGAAGAAAACCTAACATTCAGTGAGTGCCTGTTACACGACAAACACTGTATTAGGAGGCTACTGGATGTTCATTATCTAATCTAGTCCTCACAATAATCCTGTTCTTCCTCTTCTTTGTAGATAAATTCTCTTAGAGAATAAGTAACTCAATGAAGTTATTTAATCTTCAGCTAGTATAGAGTTTGAATATACATCTAGGACTATTTGATTTTTTAAAACAAAACCAAAACAAACAAACAAAAAAACACCTCTAAAGATTTCACATAAACTGTGGCCTACAGTTTGGTTTAATATTCACAAGGTCCTGGGTCTGAGTCCCTGCTCAGCCATTTACTAGCTGTATGGACCTTAGGCAAGAGAGTTTCCTTCTAGATTATTTTTCCTCATCTGTAAAAAGAAGAAAATGGACCTACTTCACAGAGCTTTGAAAAGATGAAGTAAGACAAGTCACACAATAAGCATACTATCAACTACTGGCATGATCTCAAATACCAAGCTGGTTCCAAATGGAAGAAATACAACACAAATGGGCAAATACCGCCCTCAGCTATTCAGAGTTGAACTTCCACACAGCAGGTCATGTTTTGCCCTTCGGTTAGTCCTGCCCTTGTTCATTCAGTATAGTAAACTTTTAATAGGGAAAATGTGTGTGTGTGTGTGTGTGTATGAGTTGCTCAGCTGTTCTTTGCAACCCCAGGGACTGTAGTCCTCCAGGCTCCTTGGTCCATGGGATTTCCCAGGCAAGAATACTGGAGTGGGTTGCCAGTTCCTTCTCCAGGAGATCTTCCCCACCCAGGGATCAAACCTGAGTCTCCCGCATTGCAGGTAGATTCTTTACCATCTGAGCCACCAGGGGAGCCTTGTGTGTGTGTGTGTGTGTGTGTGTGTGTGTGTGGGTGGGTGTGTGTATGAAGTGTCTGCCTTTCATGAGTCTATGAGGATCAGCTCTGAAGATCCGTGCTCTCTTCCCTAAACTGTTTCTAAAAACTGAAACTTGACTGCAATATCCTGTTCCCAGACAGTCCATCCCTTTCCTTTGTCTTCACTCACCTGCTCCGGATACTTGCTCCCAGTGATCTCTGCCACCGTGTTGAAGGAATCAGCATCTGGATAGCTCTTTGCCCCCATCTTCAGCTGAATGACAATTCTGTTCCCGCGAGAAGCCATTCTTGACATCATCTCTGCGTCTTCCACCGTAATACAAGCTGTTGGGATCTTTGGCACACCATTCTGGTATTCCTGAATACCTGTGTGAGGACTTGAGAAAAGAAGTCACCAGGTTACCTTGATAGTGGAAATGGACCAAACATATTTTTTAAAAGCCCCTGTATTTGACATTTGATTTTCACTGGTCTTTGTTTGCATGTGAGGAATGGAAAGGGTGGGCAATATTGGTTTACTTGCTTTTGATGTGAAGGTATTTTTTTTAATAAAAATAACTTAGAAACTTCAGTTTAATAATAATTTCATTGAAAACATTCCATATAATGTATTTTGATAATTTGAATAATCCTTTAAAAAGTTGCAAATTGCTTAAAACTCAGTGTCTTCAAGACCAAGAAGTGAACACATGTGTTTGAGGGGACAAAACTATTGCAGCTACAGACCAGAGGACCCACAAACTGGCGTAGACACACCTGGCTCTCTGGTCTGGCTCGAGTGCTGCTGTCTTCCCACCCGAACACAGAGGTCGGCAATGTAGCCCTGCATAAGTGTAGAATGACCTGCAGGAAAACCATAGAACAATGTCGGAGGAAATGTTTGTGTTTCCATGAGGAAAAGTGCCAAATAAACCCAGGTCCGGTGATGTCACCACTACAAGAAAAAGGCTTATGAATGCTCCCTGTATCCCATCAGTCTATTCCTGTCTTCCGTGGAAGCACAAGCTAAGAGCCTCCTTAAACAAACTAAAATTTTTTTTAATATTTCCATACTTGCTTCAAGTTGTCTCATATTCAGAGAAAAGTGTTTCTCCTCCTTTTAGCCATAACACATTTCTCTCCTGGAGAAGTGACTTCAATCTTCACATGCACAGACATGATGATGCAGTCTTACCATTGCTTTCTTGGTGTGACTATATTCTCGTGACCACGTATTAGGTGATGACTTACTGACTTAGAGAAACTGCATGGCACAGTGATTAAGGATAGAGATTCTGGATTCAAATCTGGACTGTGCCACTTATTACTAATTGGCCTTGGGCAAATTATACATCAGACTTCTCTGGTGGCTCAGCGGGTAAAGAATCTGCCTGCAATGCAGGAGACCCAGGTTGGATTCCTGGGTCAGGAAGATCCCCTGGAGGAGGGCATGACAACCCACTCCAGTATTCTCACTTGGAGAATCCCATGGATAGAGGAGCCTGGTGGGTGATGGTCCCTAGGGTCACAAAGAGTCGGACATGACTGAAATGACTGAGGATGCATGCACTCAAGTTATACATCTGTGCTTCACTGGTTTCATCTGTGATTGAAGATGGTAATTATAATATCCACTTCATAGTTATTTTGCAAATTTAGTTAATTTATACAAACATATCACTTACCCTAGAATATAGTAAGCACTTGATAAATGTTAAATATTTATCATACTAATTTATCTATTACATTAATTTTGCTGAGAGAGACTGTGTCAGCTCAAGTCCTTAGGACCATCTAAGCACATTCTTTATAGACATTTCTTAAATGTTGGCTGGAAATTTTATCCTTCATAAGAGAGAGACAAATGACTTTTAAATCTAAAACTTATAAAACAAAGCCTGAATCTGAATCTCTGTTCCAGAATATGTCTGATCCACTCTGACTTCTGATTTAGGGAAGGCTATGGAGTCACATAACCCAGGTCAGATCCTGGCTCTGCCACTCTCTGCCTGCCTGATACCAAGCAGCTTGGATCATCTCTCTGTTTCTGAGTTTCCACATCTGAAACGTGGAGAATAATATTAGCACTGACTTCATGAGATTGCTATGAGGAATAAAAGAGATAGCATATGTAAAGGATTTAAAAGTGCTTGGCACATAGGAATTACTTAGTAAACACTAGTTGTTATTATTATTATTTCTTCAGTGTTAATTTTCCCCACTGACTTGGTAGAGTGATTAATGACCAAAAGTATTTTGAAACATGTAGGAAGACAATCTAAATATTTATTATTCATATTACCTTACGTGATGTCTAGGATCCAACAAACTCTCCTTGTTCTCAGGCTCTCTGACTCGAAAGAAGGTCAGTGTAACACTTCTTAATAGGCTCTTTTAAATAATGTTTCCAAACAAATTGGCACTAATAAGTTGCAGGTAAGAGTTCTTAATCCAGGTACAGTGAACTGGGCATACACCCATAGCTCTACTGAGGAAAATGGCATTTTCCAACTGTGGTACTGAATTCAAGATATAAAATGCTTCTAATTTATTTCTATAATTAAGCATGTGCTCTCGTGGTGGAGTACTCAGCACTGTTTAGTAGAAGTAGACAGAAAGATGACTCAATAATTCTGGTTAAAGTTCTGTATTGTCACTGTCAATTGTCCTACAGGAGATGATCAGTGTAAACATCAGCTCCCTGACCCCATTTACAAGCCCCATGTGCAATTTAACAATAACAAAGCATAAATGACAAAGGAAGCTGTAAAAAAAAAATCAAAATAAGAACATTTACAGATTAATACCAATCCCTTGCAAAGTCTTCAAAAGATACAAGGGAAGGGAATGCTTCCCAGCTCATTCTACAAGGCTACTACCACTACTAACAAAACCAGACATAGACACTGCTAGGAAAGAAAACTACAGTCCAAAATCGCTTATGAGTATAAAGGCAAAAAAAGAGAGAGAGAAACTAAAACAGACCGATGCAGCAACATATGAAAACACCATGACCAAAGGAGTTTACTCAGGAATGCAACTGATTTAATATCAAAAAGTCAGTCAATGTAGTATGTTATAATAACGTAATAAAAGATAAAAATCACATGATCATCTCAATAGATACTGACTAAGCCTTGGAAAAAATCTAATCCTCTTTCATAATAAAAACACTCAACAAACTAAAAATGGAAGGGAACTTCCTCAACTCAATAAAAACTATCTATAAAAGACCCATAACAAACATCTTAATTAGTGGTAGAAGACTAAATACTTTCCCCTTGAGATCAAAAAACAAGACTAAGATGTCTGTTCTGACCACTCTATTCAACACCAAACTAGAGGTTCTAGCTAGAAAAATTAGACAAGAAAAAGAAATAAAAGAAATCTAGATGGGAAGAAAGAAGTAAAACTGGATGGTCAAATATATAGAAAATCATAAGGAATCACACACACAAAAAAACTACTAGAACTAATGAGCAAGTACAGCAAGTTGCAGGATGTAATATCAATATACAAAAATCAATTGTACAGTAGTAATAGACGATACAGTATAGTAGCAATACAGTAGAAATGAGGGACACCTGAGTTCGATCCCTGGGTTGGGAAGATGCCCTGGAGTTGCATGGCAACCCACCCCAGTATTCTTGCCTGGAGAATCCCATGGACAGAGGAGCCTGGCGGGCTACAGTCCATGGGGTTGAAAAGAGTTGGACACAACTAAGTGACTAAGCACAGCACAGCAATGAGCAATCTGAAAATGAACAATCGCTTTTTCACTAGCAACAAAAGGAATAAAATACTACAAATAAATTTAACAAAAGATGTGCGAGATTTGCACAATGAAAACTGCAAAATGTTGAAATAAAGAAGATCCAAATGAAAAGTGCCCTGTGTTTATGGATCGGAAGACTTCATATTCTTAAGATGGTGTGTGCGTGCTGTGCTGAGCCGCTTCAGCTGTGTACAAATCTTTTCGACCCTATGGAATGTAGCCTGTCAGGATCCTCAGTCCACGGGATTCTCCAGGCAGGAATACTGGAGTGGGTTGCCACGCCCTCCTCCAGGAGACCTTCCTAAACCAGGGATTGAACCTCCATCTCCTGCATTGCAGGCAGATTCTTTACTGACTGAGCCACCAGGGAAGCCCTCTTAAGATGGCAATAGTCCCCCAATTTATTTACAGATTCAGTGCACTCCCTATCAAATTCTAGCTGCCTTTTTTGAAGAAATTTACAAGTTGATTCCAAAACTCATATGGAAAAGCGAGGGACTCAAAATAACTAGCACAAGTTGAAAAAGTGGAACAAAATTGGTGGAGTCACACTTCCACATTTAAAAACACACTACAAATCTATAGTAATTAAAAGGATAGTACTGGTATAAAGATAGATATAATGATCAATAAAATAGAATTGAGAATTGAGAAATAAACTTTATAAGCATGGTCAATTCATTTTCAACAAGAGGGTCAAAATAATTCAGAGGGGATGAAAAGTATTTCCACAAATGGTGCTGGAGCCATCCAGATACCTGCATGAAAAATAATGAAATTGCACCCCTATATCACATAAAATATGAAGGAATCATAGACCCAAATGTAAGAGCTAAAACTATAAAACTTCACAATCTCAGGTAAGGAAATTGTTTCTTAGATACAACATACAAGTCATAAGCAACAAAAGAAAAAAGAGATAAATTGAATCATCAAAACATTAAACTTTTGTACTTCAAATGGCACCGCCAAAAACTGAAGAAAACAAACCACAGAACGGGAGAAAAACTTTTACGAATCAAATATCTGAGAAGGCACTCGTGTCTAAAATATATTACTCACTCTTAAAAGCTCAATAATAAAAGACAATCTAATTTAAAAATGTATGAAGAATTTGAATAGACAGTTTAACAAATAAGATACACAAATGTATAAAAAGCATGTGAAAAGATGCAGCACACCACTAGCTATAAGGGAAATGCAGGTCAGAACTACAACGAAGTGCCACTTTGCATAGGATGGCTATGAACAAAAAGAAAGGTAAAAACAAACGCTGGCAATAATGTGGAAGACTCTGAGCCCTTGTGCATAGCTGGTACGAATATAAAACGGCAGAGTCAATTTGACAGTTCCTCAAAAAGTTAAACATTTAGTTACCATACAACCCACAGTTCTACTACTAGGTATAAACTCAAAAGAAATGAAAGCATGTGTTCACACAAAAATGAGCACACAAATGTTTACAGTATTATTCAGAAGAGGCCAAAGATGGAAACAAACCTAACGTCCATCAACTGATGAGTGGATATTCAAATACAGTATATCTATACTATGAAATACTATTCAGCGATAAAAAACAATTGTTCTGAAGTGTGCTACAACATGAATGAACCTTGAAAACATTATCCTAAGTGAAAGAAGCCAGTCACACAACACCACAGTTAGTCCCCTACATGCGAACCTTCAAGCGGCAAACTTTCAAAGACGCGAACATGTGTTTGCATGTCTAATCACACAAGTTAGTTCATGTGTCTGGCACACATGGTCATGTGCATGCATTCTCTATTAGTGGTGTGCTTTTGAGTACCTTACACTGTAGTATAGTATCTTCATTTCAAGCCCAGGATGTGAGTGAAACTGCAGCCTGCCCTGTCTCTTATTGCTGATGACTTTTTCAGCTCCACCATCTTCCACCTCTTCCTCCTTTTCCAGTCGTAACTGTTCCCTGGATGCCAGCCTCTGTATGCCGGCTGTTATACTGTACTACCGTACTTTTCAAGGTAATATACTGTAAGATTAGAAATGCTTTCTTTATTTTTTGTATTTGTTTTTTATGTGTTATCTGTGTGAAAAGTATTGTAAAGTCTATTCAGTTCAGTTCAGTTCAGTCGCTCAGTCATGTTCAACTCTTTGTGACCCCATGAATCGCAGCACGCCACGCCTCCCTGCCCATCACCAGTTCCCGGAGTTCACTCAAACTCATGCCCATCGAGTCGGTGATGCCATCCAGCCATCTCATCCTCTGTGGTCCCCTTCTCCTCCTGCCCCAAATCCCTTCCAGCATCAGGGTCTTTTCCAATGAGTCAACACTTCGCATGAGGTGGCCAAAGTACTGGAGTTTCAGCTTCAGCATCAGTCCTTCCAATGAACACCCAGGACTTAATCTCTTTTAGGACGGACTGGTTGGATCTCCTTGCAGTCCAAGGGACTCTCAAGAGTCTTCTCCAACACCACAGTTCAAAAGCATCAATTTTTCGGCGCTCAGCTTTCTTCACAGTCCAACTCTCACATCCATACATGACCACTGGAAAAACCATAGCCTTGACCAGATGGACCTTTGTTGGCAAAGTAATGTCTCTGTTTTTTAATATGCTATCTAGGTTGGTCATAACTTTCCTTCCAGTGAGTAAGCGACTTTTAATTTCATGGCTGCAATCACCATCTGCAGTGATTTTGGAGCCCAAAAAAATAAAGTCTGACACTGTTTCCACTGTCTCCCCATCTACTTCCCATGAGGTGATGGGACCAGATGTCATGATCTTAGTTTTCTGAATGTTGAGCTTTAAGTCAACTTTTTCACTCTCCTCTTTCATTTTCATCAAGAGGCTTTTTAGTTCCTCTTCACTCTCTGCCATAAGGGTGGTGTCATCTGCATATCTGAGATTATTGATATTTCTTCTGGGAATCTTACATACTGTTTATCAGCTTATGTAGTTGGGTACCTACTAACTTTGGGTACCTATGACTAATTTTGTTGGACTTATAAACAAATTAGACTTATAAATGTGCTCTCAGGACGAAACTTGTTTACACGTAGGAGACTTACTGCATCATAAAATTCCATTTGCAAGAAATGTTCAGAAAAGGCAAATTCATAGAGGTAGGAAGTAAATTTTAGGTTGTCTTGTGCTGTTGGAAAGGAGAGGGAAATGGGGAGTGAATGCCAATATGGGGATTTCTTAGCAGGATGATAAATATGTTCTAAAATTAGACAGTGACAGTGCTTGCAAAATCTTTGAATGTACTAAAAAAACTGCATGTGTTAAAAAGTAAATTATATGGTTTGTGAATGTATCCTAATAAAACTTTTAATATAAAATATCAAAATAAAAACCTAAGTTTCCAGATTTCTCTTCAAGGGAAAAAGTTCATTCAAAAACCTTGCTTTCATGACTCCGGTTTATGAGATGTATGAAAACAAAGCCTGATGCTCTCTGTGCTTGCAAGAGAGTAATCCCAAAATATAAGATGAATATGGAAACTAAGTTTTAAATCAGCTTTTCAAATTCTACTAAATTTCTTGTGTATGTGGTGTAAAGTGATATAATTTGAAGTAGGTTGAATATTGTCTTTTATCTACATAAAATAAGTGCGAGGTTTAAACAAGTAGGTTTGATATTTCCCATCCATTGCCATGCATCAGTCAAACTCCCTTAAGCTAGTCAGTTTTGACTAGCTCTTTAGAGAAGATACAAGGTACACTTTGTTTCCAAGTACTTCAAAATCTGCAAAGTTCAAATCAACCCTTGAAAGTGGGTGTCATCTTGTGATGTTAAATATCCTACAAAAGGAAAATTATGTATCCTTACTGAGGAACAGGTAGATTTCCACAGGGGCACGGAGACATTGACTAAAGTAAAAATCATTCACAACACACTGAAGTCTTGGAATGTTTCCTGAAAAAAGAGGTGGAAATGATTATGAGGACTGGGAGCTTTTGAAGCTATCATCTTTTGTTTTTGTGAGAGTGTTTTTTAAACTTCCTTATTAGGAAGGTTAAAAGAGCATCTTTTCTGTTTATTTGCCTCGCTGGTGGCTCAGTAGTAAAGAATTCGGTTGTTAATGCCAGAGATGCAGGTTCAGTCTCTGGGTCAGAAAGATCCCCTGGAGGAAATGGCAACCCACTCCAGTATCCTTGCCTGGAAAATCCCATGGACAGAGAAGCCTGGCAAGCTACAGTCCATGGGGTCACATAATCAAACATGACTTAGTGATTAAACAACAAATTCTGTTTGTTTGTTTCAAAAATCAGCTTGAAAACAATTGACTTCACTAATTTTTTTTTTAGATTTAGCACTTTAACAGTAAATTCATCTCAGACTTTTCTACTGTCATTAACAACAATAAGAGTAAATTGATCTCAGGCATTTATACTGTCATTAAGTATACAAAAGCAAAAGGATTCATCTACACCATAATTTCTGAAACACTGAAATAGTTCCAACTCCCACAGGTTAAAAAAGGAAAGCAAAAGAAAATCTTGATCAAGAGAGAGAAAGTAGGGCTAAATTTCATTTCTAATTTTTTTATAGTTCATTTGAAACGGCAGAAAAAAAGAGAAGAAAAAGTCAAATTCTTGAATTCTAGTCCATACTGATGACAGACTCCACATGAGCAAAACTCAACCAACCTATTAATATTATATTCACTGAAAGATCTCAGTAAGGAGACTGTAGCAGACATCATCAGAGATGCTGTAACACAGCATCAGAGAGCTGGGCCTTCTTCCAAAACAAAGGAACCCAGCCGGCTCCACAAGTGTGAGACAGAAGGAAAGTGGTCAAAGTGCTTAGTGGAACAAGACCATGCGATTTTTTAACATCCACAGCATATATGAAGGTTTTGGCTTATTTCTAAGACCAAAAAAAAAAAAAAAAAATGAAGAAGATTAAAGATATAAGGAGGTACTGCCTGTAAAATAAATATAAAAGAGAATTCAAGATATCTAAAAAAATTTACACAAGATTGTGTCATCTAGAAAGCACTGTATAAATACTAGTTTTGTTATTTTTAGATATTTTGCAACCTAAACATCAAAACATGTATTTGTTCCTTTTCCTTTCTGATCTTGTTCTTCTATGTAAGTTATAATTTTCTGCTAATATTTAGTCATTTCATCATCTTAATTTGTTTTCTTACTTTCTCCTTGAATCTTTACAATTTCTAAAAGAAAGACACACTTCTGTATTAAGATGAAAACCTACCTTAGAATAACAAAAATATTACAACAGATAATTCCTTTAATAAAAATAATAATGGTAAAGATATGAAGCAACATAAGAATCATTTTATAAATGAAGATGGTAACCTTAACCAATGAAATGTTCTGTCCATTTTACTAATTAAATGTTGTTTTTAGTTTAAGTCTCAATGGGAAACAGTTTTGATTAACTGGACTGGAAAGTATTTAAAGATCATCTAACCCAAGATCGCTGTCTTCTCAGTAAGAAATATGCCGTTTCTATTATTAACTCTGTTAAACTATGCCAATCTCTCATTACCCTCAGAGCCCAAATATCCTCCTATTAGAATAGAACTGAAGATATAACTCATAGCACATAAACTGAATGTTTATGTCCCTGCAAAATCTGTATGTTGGAATTCTAACCTGCATGGTGATGGTTTTAGGAAGTGGGGCCTTTGGCAAGTGATTGGGCCATGAGGATATAGCCCACCTTAGAGGGATTGGTACACTTAGAAAAGAGGCTCCAGGAAGATCCGTCACTCCTTCCATCACATGAGGCTGTTGTGAAAAAACACCTGTCTAGGAAGTGGGTGCTCGCCAGACACTGAATCTGCCAGCACCGTGATCTTGGACTTTCCAGCCTGCAAAACTGTAAGAAATAACTGTTGGTTGTGTATAAGCCACCCAGTCTATGGTATTTTTGTTATAAAAGCCAAAACAAACTAGATAGCACATTCTGTCATAAGGGAAACAAGATAAAGACATCTGAATTATTTATTATCCATTCTTGATTAAAACTCTGGGGTCGGGGGGTAAGGAATGGTTGATTTCTTTCTTGACATGAAGAAAATGTTTTCAAAACAAAGCATCAGATAGTCATACAAGGTCAGAGCAAGATGACAGAGTGGAGGACGTGGAGCTCACCTCCCCCCACAAACACATCTACATGTGGAACAATTCTCACGGAAAACTAGTTGGAGACTGGCAGAAGCTGTAGGGAAGATTTCCACATATCTGGGTAGGATGGAAAAAGGACATAGGGTCAGGACTTCCACCTTTAGGATCTGAAAGAAAAAAGGGTCTGCACAGGCAGATCCTTGACCTGGTGATGGATTAGGTTGAGCCACAGCTGAGCATCTCAGTCTTGGAGTCCTACATGGAGGAGACAGGCCCTCCTGGCTTCAGGGAGAACCACAGGAACTGGAGAAAGGCTGGAGAAGTCCAGACTCCACTCACAAAGAGTGTGCAGGTGCTGGCTTACCAACGAACAGGGTGGAGAGAGCCCTGCACCGTGGCTGCCACCTCACCGTGGTGCAGAATCCAAGTGGGGCAACACCCTGGCTCTGCCCACTCCACACCACATCTTGGCACTGGATCTGGAGCAGACAGGCCCTGGGAGAAGACTCAGTCCAGGGACGCATAGGAGGCTCTGGGGCGCGGGGTCTGGGGTACGGTCCAGGTGGGGCAGCAGCTCCAGTATTGGTGCTAACTCAATGTGCACTACAGAGGCAGCCCAGATCTCTGACAGAAGTACAGCCCCTTCAGTTCCCCCAGCCAAGGTGCCCCAACTCCCAGCTCCAGCCGAGTGAACGCTCCGCCCCTGCCCACTCCACACCACAGCCTCACCCTAGATCACACAACACTAGATGCCCTTACGCGAGAGATTGCAACAAGGGGAGGAATGCAACTTGGGCTGTGTCTGAGTGGTGCTGCACACGCCTCACGGGCAGTACATCAGATCTCTGTGAGCACAGAGCCTCACTTCAGCACTCCTGTCCTTTGAGGCAAAACACACACTGGAAGGGAACAGGCTGCTTAAGCCCAACCCTCAGCACTTCTGCTGTAGCAGATGGGGAGCACACCCCACCCCTGACAGGCCAGGGAGAGCTACAGCGCAGAGAAAGTTCCACCTCACACACTGCACAGGTTTTACGCCCTCCAACACCAACCACGTTCCCTATCAAGGTGATAGTGGCCAGCACACCCTGAGGAAAGATGTCGCTGGTGTCTACATCAAAATCAGCCCTCATGCCAAAGACACTGGATAAAACACAGTCTACACAGGGACACTCCCACATAAAAATACCCCTTCAAGACCACAATAGGTAACTGTTTCTCCTAAATTAACAGAGAGCTGTTTTTTTGGTTTTGTTTTTTAAAGATAAATAAAATGAACACATCTTTAGCCAGGCTCAGCAAGAAGAAAAGAGGAAAGAAATCACTAATTATTAGAGAAATGCAAATCAAAACCACACACAGGTCAGAATAGCTGTCATCAAAAAGTTTACAAATAACAAACGCTGGGGAGGATGTAGAGAAAGGGAAATCATCATACACTGTTGGTGGAAATGTAAAATTGGTGTACCCACCACAGAAAACAGCATGCCGGTTCCCTAAAAAACTAAAAATAGAACTACCATATGATTCGCAACACCACTCCTACATATATATCCAGAAAAAACAAAACACTACTCTGAAAAGATACATGTACCCAATGTTCACGGCAGCAGTATTTGCAATAGCTGACACATGGAAGCAACCCAAGTGCTCACCAACAGACCCCTGTCTTGAGGAAACGTGGGGTGTGTGTGTGTGTAGTGGAATATCACTCAGTCAAAAAAAAGAATGAAAGACTGCCATTTGTACCAACACAGGTGGACCTAGAAACTATTATACCTAGCGAAATAAACAGAGAAAGACAGGTACTGTATGATATCATTCATACATGGAATGTAAAAAGTAATACAAGATTGAATATGCATATACAAAATAGAAACAGATTCACAGAGACACAGAAAACTAGCTTATGGATACCAAAATAGAGGGAGGGAGGGACAAATTAGGGATATGGGATTAACAGATTCAAACTACTACATATAAAACAGATACGCAACAAATAATTTATTATATAGCACAGGGAATTATACCCAATATCTTGAAATAACACAGAATAGAATCTGCAAAATGAACAAACAAAAAAATCTGAATTACTATGAATCTGAATTACTATGCTGTACATCTGAAACTAACACTATATTGTAAGTAAACTAATTTTTAAATTTAAAAGTTAAAAAAAAAAAAAAAAAAAACAAAGTATCAGCTAAGTACCGAAGGAAACACTAGAGCCATGTTCTCAGGATGTTTTCTACAGAATACCAGGCCAAAGAAACCTTGTAAGGGGCAAAAGATCCCATGGTGAAACACAGTCATGAAACATTGAGCATTATTTCCCTGCTTTGAGGAGTTACAAAGCACTTTAGTTTATTGATAGCTCTGAAAAGCAACATAGCAAAGAAAAATGTTTGAGTAAGCATTCCCAAACTTAACTGACATAAGGATCCTTTTTTTGTGTAACACTTTTATCATCTCAGTCTTATCTGAGCAAAAAAGTTGATTCACTCTCCTTAAAGGAGGACTAAGAAAATGCCTGGGTATTTTCCTTCAATGATCAATTCAGCTAGAAATGAGCTACTCAAGAGTCTAGACCATGTCTAATAATTCTTTATACAGCAAGAACTTATAGCTTCCACCATATTTTAAGTATTTATATTTCCTACTATATTTTAAAGTGCTCAACAAATACATATGTGCTCAATATATTTGTTGAACAGTTTATATATATCTTATCGGGTCTCTTTTTTCCAAAGAATCCTGACTAAAAGTCAGATTTATTTTTATTTGCAGCCAAATATATTCCGAAAACTTGCAACAACCAAGGTTGAAAAATCAGTACATTGAATATTTTAAAATTATAAGTATTAAAGCTTCCCTTTTAAAAACATAAGCTCCATATCAAATAAATAAGTTCAAATTAAAATTACTGAAATAAGCCATTGCAGAAGATTCTTGGAAGATGACAGAATAAACCTGCTGTTCAAGAACTGATCAAAAGAATCCCACAGGTTAAAATGAAAGGGCACAATAACTTGAAGCTATATAAAGAAATGAAGATCTCAGTAAAGATAAATGGGCAATTATAAGAGCTATTTTTTATTGTAAAACAGACTGTAGCTCCACTTTTAGTTTTCTACATGATTTAAGACAGTAATTCATCGAAAATAATTAGTTTATGTATTGGGGCACATAATATATGGAGATGTATCCTGTAACATCAACAACCAAAAGGGTTGGGGAAGGAGCTATAAAGGAACAGAGTTTTTGTATATTACTGAAGTTAAGCTATTCTAAATTCAAATTAGAGTGTTATAACTTTAGGATGTTAAATGTGATCCCCATGGTAACCACAAAGAAAATAGCTCTAGAATATAAACAAAAGGAAATGAGAAAGAAATGTAAACATTCGACTAGAAAATAATCATCTAAACACAAAAGAAGATAGCAATACAGGAAATGAGGAACAAAAATGCTAAAAGGTAAAAAGAAAACAAGTAGCAAAATGACAGAAGTTACTAATTATCAATAATTACTTTAAAAGTAAATGGATTAAACTTTCTAATCAAAAGACAAATATTGACAAAACTGATTCTTTTAAGTGATCCAACCATCTGCCATCTGCATGAGACTTGCTTTGAAGTCAAAGATGCAAACATATTGAAAGCTAAAGAATGGACAAAGATATTCCATATGAATAGTAACCAGAAGGGAACAGTAGTGGCTATACTAACATCACAAAAAATAGACTTTGAATCAAAAAACTTTACAAGAGAAAAAAACAAGGATATTGTTTATTAATAAAAGGTTTGATACAGGAAGAAGACATAAGAATTATAAACATTTATGCATCTAATAACAGACTATAAATGTATATGAAACAAACACTGACAGAATTAGAATTGGAAAGTAGAAATGGATGGTTCTAAAATAATAGTCATAGACTTCAATACTCAACTCTCAGTAATGGTGAACAACCAGTCACAAAATGAGTAAGAAAGCAGAGGACTTAAACAATGAGATAAACCAACCAGATCTAACAGACATATACAGACTACCCTTCCTAACAAAAACAGCATACACATTCTTCTCAAATCTACGTGAAATGTTTTCCAGGATAGACCAAACGTTAGGCCAAAATCTAATTCTCAATGTATCTAAAAAGATACAGATGCAAAGTATGTTCCCTGACCACAACAAAATAAAATTAGAAACAAATATCAGATGGAAAACTTGAAAATTTACATATTTCTGAAAAGTACATGACAGACTCTTAACCAAACATTGGCTCAAAGAACTCACAAGGGAAACTATAAAATATTTAGAGATGACTGAAAAAATAAATACAACACACAAAATGAAAATGGAGACATTCCTATCAATTGCATAAAAATAAAAAGAATTTTAAGAGAGTTATATGTTAACAAATTGGGTAACCTCGATGAAATTGACAAATTGCTACAGACACGAAACTAACCAAAACTGGATCATGAAAAAATAGAAAATTTGAATAAATCTATAACTAGTAAGGAAATTAAATCAGTAATCAAAAATATCTCCTGACTGATAGCTTCAATAGTGAATTCGACCAACCATTTAAAGAACTAATACCAATACTTCTCAAACTATTTCCAATACAATTTAAGAAGAGAGAATGCTTCCTAGTTCATTCTATGAAGCCAGCATTACCCTGATACTAAAGCCAGGTAAAGACACGACAAGGAAAGAAAGCTACCACAAATATCCCTTAATATTTGATGCAAAAACTCTCAACAAAATACTAGCAAACAAAATTCAGCAGCATAATAAAAGGAATATACACCATGACCAAGTGCAGTTTATTTCTGGAATGCAAGGATGGTATGGCAAATAAATTTGATCAGTGTAATATACCACATTAACAGAATGAAGGAAAAAACTGACATGATTATCTCATTTGATAAAGAAGAAAACACGTAAGAAATGTCAAAACCCTTTGATGATAAAAACACTTAGTAAATTAGAATAGAAGGAAACAATTTCAGCATAACTGAAGCCATATATGAAAAACCCACAGCAAACATCATACTCAATGGTGAAAGACAAAGTTTTTTCACTAAGATCAGGAACAAGGCAAAAGAACATGTGCAATGGTGAAAGCAACCAGGCAAGAAAAAATAAATAAATAAAAGGCATCTAAGACAGAAAGAAAGAAGTAAAATTATTTCTGTCCACTGATAATATTATATGTAGAAAACCCTAAAGATTCCCCCCCCCCCACACGTACACACAGAACTATTGGAAGTAATAATGAATTCAGAAAAGTAGCAGGATACAAAGCCAACACGCAAAAATCTGTTGCATTTCTGTACATAAACAATGAGTAAGCTAAAAAAGAAATTTAAAAGCAATTGCATTTACAATAACATAAAAAAATAGAAGACTTAGGAGTTAACTAACCAAGGAGGTGAAAGACTTATACAATGAAAACAATGCTGAAAGCAATTAAAGAACACACAAATAAATGGAAACACATTCTATGTTCATGAACTGTTCAGTCATTAAGTCGTATCCAACTCTTTAGGGACTCCATGGACTGTAGCCCGCCAGGCTCCTTTGTTCTCAGGATTTCCCAGGCAAGAATACTGGAGTGGGTTGTCATTTCCTTCTCCAGGAGACCTTCACAACCCAGGGATTGAGCCTGCATCTCTTGCATTGGCAGGCGGATTCTTTACCACTGAGCCACCAGGGCAAACTCTGTTCATGAGTTAGAAGACTTAACATTGTTAATATGTCAATACTACCAAAAGTCATCAGCAGATTCAATGCAATCCCTATCAAAATTCCAAGCACGTTTTGGGAAGAAATAGAAAAATTCATCCAAAAGTTTATATGGCATCTCAACGAGCCTTAATAGCCAAAACAATCCTGAAAAATAAGATCAAGGCTGAAGGACTCATGTTTCCTGATTTTAAAACTTACTTCAAAACCAACACAATCAAAACAGTGTTATACTTGCATAAAGACAGGCATGTAGACCAATGAAACAGAATAGAGAGCCCACCAATAAACCTTTGAATATATGGGGTTTTGGACAAGTGTGAAAAGACCATTCAATGGAGAAAGGGCAGACTTTACAATAAATGGTGCTGGGAAGACTGAAGTATCCACTTGCAAAGGAAAGAAGTTAGACTCTTACTTAACATCACACACAAAAACTAACTCAAAATGGATCAAAAATTTAAATGTAATGCCTAAAGCTATAAAACTCTAAGAAGAAAACATGGCAAAAGTTTCTTGACACTGGATTTGGCAATGATTTCTTGGGTATGACACTGAAGGTACAAAAAACAAGAACAAAAATAGACAAATTAGATTTCATGCATATTAGAAAATTTTGCATCAGAAGACAGTATCAACAGGTTAAAAAGACAATCTACAGAATGAGAGAAAATGTTTACAAATCATATCTCTGATAAGAGATTAATATCTAGAATAAATAGAGGACTCTGAAAACTCAAACACAAAAAACCAAACAACATAATTCCAAAATGGGCTAAGGATTTGAACACATATTTCAACAAAGATACAGAAATGGTCAATAAGCATAAGAAATTATATATTCTTCTACAGATTCAATGCATTCCCTATCAAATCACCAAAAGCATTTTTCATGGAACTAGAAAAAAAAATCTTAAAATTTCTATGGAAACACAAAAACCCCCAAATAGCCAAAGCAATCTTGAGGGAGAAAAACAGAGCTGGAGGAATCAGGCTCCCTGACTTCAGACTATACTACAAAGTTACAGTAATCAAAACAATATGGCACTGGTGCAAAAATAAAAATAGAGATCAATGAAACAGGTCAGAAAACCCAGAAATAAACTCATATACCTATGGTGTATGTACCTATGACAGAGGTGGCATGACTACAAAATGGTGGAAAGACAGTCTCTTTGACAAATGGTGCTGGAAAAACTGGACAGCTACATGTAAAAATGTGAAATTAGATCATTCTTTAACACCATACACAAAAATAAGCTCAAAGTAGATTAAAGGCCTAAATGTGAGACCGGATACTCTACAACTCCCAGAGGAACACATAGGCAGAACACTCTCTGACATAAGTCACACCAGTACCTTTTTTGATCCGTCTCCCAGAATGATGGAAATAAGAAATAAATAAATGGGACCTAATTAAACTCAAAAGCTTTTGCATAGCAAAGGAAGCCATAAACATACAAAAGACAACCCACAGATAGGGAGAAAATATATGCAAATGACGGGACTGACAGGGGACTAGTCTCTAAAATTTACAAACAGCTCATGAGGTTAATATCATCAAAACAAACAATCCAACCAAAAAATTGGGAAGAAGACCTAAATAGACATTTCTCCAAAGAAGACACACAGATGGCCAAGAGACACATAAAAAGACGTTCAACATCACAAATCATTAGAGAAATGCAAGTCAAAACTACAGTGAAATATCATCACATACCAACCAAAATGTCTGTCATCAAAAAATCCACAAACAATAAATGCTGGAGAGGGTGTGGAGAGATAGAACCCTCCTTCACTGTTGGTGGGAACGTAAATTGGTATGGCCACTATGGAGAATAGTATGGAAGTTTCTTAAAAAACTAAAAATAGAACTATCATATGACCATGCAATCCCACTTCTGAGAAAATATCCTGAAAAAACCTGGTCCAAAAGGATGCATGTACCCCATCGTTCTTTGCAGTATAGTTTACAATAGCTAGGAGATGGAAGCAACCTAAATGTCCATCAACAAAGGAATGGATAAGGAAGATGTGGTACATATATACAATGGAATATTACTCGGCCACTAAAAGAATGAAATAGGGCCATTTGCAGCAATATGTATGGACCTAGAGATGGTCACACTGAATGTGAAGTAAGTCAGACAGAGAAAGAGAAATATCATATAGTGTGTCTTATACGTGGAATCTATACAAATGAGATGATACAAAAGAAATGATACAAATGAGCTTATTTACAAAATAGAAACAGGCTCACAGACTTAGAGAAGGACTTACCATTACCAGGGGGAAGGGGAAAGGGAGGGATAGTTGGGGAGTTTGAGATCAAAATGTATACACTACTGTATTTAAAATGGATAACCAACAAGGACCTACTGTATAGCACAGGGAACTCTCTCTCAGTGTTATGTGGCAGCTTGGGTGGGAGGGGAGTTTGAGGAAGAAAGGATACATATATATATGGATGAGTCACCCTGCTTTTTCCCTGAAATCATCACAACATTGTTAATCAGCTATGTGTGTTAGTTCATTATCTCAGTCTGCCCGACTCTTTGCAATCCCATGCAACGTAGCACACCAGGCTGCTCTATCTGTGGGATTCTCCAGGCCAGAACACTGGCACGGGTTGCCATTTCCTACTCCAGGGGATCTTCCCCACCCATGGGTCAAGCCCGGGCCTCCTGCATTGCAAGTAGATTCTTTATACTGTTTGAGACACCAGAGAAGCCCATTAATCAGCTATACTCCAACATAAACAAGAGATGATGCTTAACATTAGTAATCACTAGGGAAAGGCAAATCAAAACTACAGTGAGATAGCTCCTCACACCCAATAGAATATCTACTATCAAAAAGCAGATAATAGCAGATATTGGTGAAGATGTGGAGACACTGGAATGCTTGTATGCCATTGGTGGGAATGTGCAAGGGTACAGACTCCTTGAAAAACTATATGATTGTCCCTTGAAAAAATTAAAAATAGAATTACCATATTACTGGCAATTCCACTTCTGGCCATATTCCCCAAATAATTAAAAGCAGGGTCTCAGATAGATATTTGTACACCCATGTTCATAGCAGCATTATCTCAACAGCTAAAATGTGTTACCAACTCAGTTGAAAGGCTAAACAAAATGGCGTGGTTATATACAATGGAATACTATTCTGCCTTAAAAAGGAAGGTGATTCTAACATATGCTACAATGTGGATGAATATTGAGAGCATTATGCTAAGTGAAGTAAGGCAATCAAAAAGAGGCAAATACCATGCAAATCCACTTCTATGAGGTACTGAAAGTAGTCAAAATCACAGAGACAGAAAATAGAATGGTGGTTTCCAGTGGCTGGGGGAGGGGTACAATGGGGAGCTATTGTATAATTGGTACTGAGTTTCAGTTTTACAAGATGAAATGAGTTTTGGAGATGAGTGATTTGATGGCTGCAGAACATTATGAATGTATTTAATATCACTGAATTGTATGCTTAAAATGGTTAAGATGGTGAAATTTGTTACTTCTATTTTTAAAGCCACTGCATACATAAATTAAAATAAAACCCAATATTGTATAAACAGGGGGGAAAGTATGCATATATCCCACGCTGATGGTACTGCAAATTAGTTTGATATTTCTATAGTGTGATATCCCAATATGTAACAATAACTTAAAAAATTCTTATTTTTTTCAGTTATTCTGCTATGGAGAACAAACTCCATGGAAATATTATAAAATAAAAAAATTATAATAATGTGTTCTCTATGTCTCTGTGTGTAAGTGTGAAAATCTAGAAACAGTCTAGCAGAGGAATTTCAGGAGAGGTGGCAAGAAAATGAATGATCTACACTGCAAATAAATGGCCAAAAACATGGAAACATGTAGATAAAATAATGTTAAATAAGGGTACAATAAAGATCGAATATGAATTTGGAGTGACGTCAACTGAGTTAATAGTCACTTGATTCTTTGAGAAATTAGTCATCTTGTTAGACTGAAATCATGTGAACTGCAGTATTAGCAATAAACGGAATTAAATCCTTAGAAGTCTGTGTCATAGTCTGTTAAAGAAAAAAACCTGGAAGCAGAATCTGAGGCTATCACAGTAGCAATTTGAATCCTTGAAATTCTAGGTCATGGGCATTTCAGCACCTGTGGCAAATTAATAGAAAAATGTGTGTTGAAATTTTTTCTCCCACCATCAATTACATGAAATCCTTGCAGCCGAATCCTGCTGCATGCAGTGCCAGTCCACCGACAGGCCGTCTAGGCAGAACTACAAAGGTGATATTTTCTTGGTGTCAGTCGCATCTGCGTTCAAGGGCTCTTCCTATACATCTGGTAGTGTTTCAACTGTTTATTCCCGCTTGTGTACGTCTTCTCAGCCTCGGAGTCAACAGGTGCATGTTTTTAGTCTTCTAACTTTAGCAAAGTCATTCATGAGGTCTCCATCCCACAACGATACAGAGGGGCATAGAATTAATTCTGAAAAGGATTCTGGCACAGACAGAAAGTCAGCACTTAGTCACTTCAAAAGAGGAAAATTATGTCTACAAACAGCATCTGTGCATCATTATCAGTAAGTGTGCTTAAACAGTACATTTCCATGAAATAAAAATGGATGTCTTGCCCTTAGATTTAAAGTTTTCCTTCTCTTGGCCTTTTTTAAAGCTTTACTTTGGTATCAACATGTTTTCCCTTATTTAAGGCATCATGAAAAGACCTTTACTCAAATAAGCAGTGGAGCTTTGAACCCTACAGATTTAAGGAAAGGTGATCTTTCTGTTCCATGGACCCCTAAAACATAAATTCTTCTATCAAAATCACAAATACCATGAACAGAAGTCAAATTCTCTGACAGAGTGGTTCATGGAATGTTCCAAAGATGTTAATGATAATAATAGCACTTACTAAGCACTTGCTATGGGGCTGGCTGTGTGCTGAGTGTTTTATATGCATTAATTCATTTACCAGTCACTACAACCCTATGAGGGCTTCCCTGGTAGCTCAGTCAGTAAAGAACTTGCCTGTAATGCAAGAGCTGCGAGTTCAATCCCTGGGTTGGGAAGATCCTCTGGAGAAGGAAACGGCAACCCACTCTAGTATTCTTGCCTGGGAAAGTCCATGAACAGAGGAACCTGGCGGATACAGTCCATAGGGTTGCAAGAGTCGGGCACGACTTAGAGACTAAACCACACCACCACCACAACCCTATGAAGTAAGGACTTGTACTGTCCCCGCTTTAGAGATGACAAAATTGAAGCACAGAGGGGCAAAGTCCACAGTCTCACAGGCAGAAGCTGACAAAGCCAGAACTGAACCCTGGCAATTCTGTCTCAAGTCCATTCTCTTAAACTATATAGAATCTGTATACACCAGAATCTACCATACACCACGCTAGTAACAATGACGATCATCTAGATGATGCTAATTAGTTAACAGCAATAATTACTATCTATTGTATAGTAGTTGGACACGACTGAAGTGACTTAGCAGCAGCATTGTTTAGTAAGACATATACTGAACTAAACAATTTCATGTATTGCCTTATTTTTAATCTCAATTTTGAGATAGGTGCCCGTATACCCATTTCTGAAATGAACTGACAAATACAGATTTCATGAATAGCTCAAGTTCTCTGGGTAAGAAACAGTGAACTTTGAGACAAAAATTTTATTTTTCCAGATTCAAGGGAACCTATTCAAGCCATACAGCACCTTTTAAACTTTTATATTCCTTCTGATGGGAAGACCAAAAAAGATTATACATTGTGATTACACACTTGTACTGGGCCTCGCTGGTAATAGGTAGCTTATAAACAATACTTATCATCACCACCCATATACTGCATATATTTCTACATTAAAGTATCAGAGATCACTGTATTTATTTACACATTTTATATCCATTATACATTTTATCTCTTTTAGACCATCAGCTCCATGAAAACAAAGACAAGATCAGTTTTGCTTTTGGGTACTTGCTACCAAGTCCAAGCTCACTCTGTTCACCATGACAGGCCAATGAATCAGAGACGACGTGTTGAGGCAAGGAATAAGACTTTATTCAGAAAGCCAGCTAACCGAGAAGATGGCAGACTATGTCTCAGAGTAACTGTATTGTTAGGGTCTGGATACCAGTTTCTTTCGTAAAGTCAGGGACAGAAGCAATGAGGAACTAAAGTCAAAAGACAGAAGAAAGAGGGAGAGGGAAGTAAAGTGAAAGTGTCTTCTGTCTTGCAAAATATCTCCAGAAATGGCCAGTCTTTGGAAGGGGTGTATTAATCTCTTCTTTTTGTTGTAGCTATTCACAGGTGGGCAGGGTCAGATTATCTCTCTATGAGCTGAACAAAGGCCCTTTATGGTCAGTCAGAGGTATAGGGGTCCTTAGAGCCAGGCCCTTATGTATGACTAATAACAAAAGCAACAAAAAGCAAGTCAAAGAAACAGTTTCCGACATGGAATCAAACTGGCTTCTTCTCTGCAACATACTCCATGTTAGGGCTTCCCTGGTGGTATAGACAGTTAAGAATCTGCCTGCAATGTGGGAGATCCAGGTTCGATCCCTGGGTCAGAAAGATCCCTGGAGAAGGGAATGGCTACCCACTCCAGAATTCTTGCCTAGAGAATTTCATGGACAGAAGAGCCTGGTGAGCTACAGTCCACGGAGTTACAAAGAGTCAGACATGATGGAGCGATTAACACTTCACTTTCACTTGATGTTACAGCACAATTTTCAAATTTCAGTCCATAATACATGCTCAGAAAACATTTATTGAATTTTATTAACCTGTGGCCTCTGACATCAACTTTCTCTCATCATAGTACTATATTCTTGAACTTTATTTTCAGTTTTCGCCAGGCAACTTTACTATTTATTTATCATGAATCTGCATCAGAATTACATAGAGGACTTGCTGAAACACAAACTGTTGGACCCAAGAACCTGAATTTCTAATAGGTCCAGGGTGAGGCTGCAGCATATGCATTTCTAACAAATTCCTAGATGATGTGGGTAGTGTTGAAGAGTTTGAGACTTCACTAGAAGAAAGAATTTATTCAAAGATAGCACGGAGCAATTGAAAAAGTAACTTTTGAACAGAGCATTCATTTGCAAAGGATCTGTCACAAATATACACAGGTACATATACAAGATAGTAACAGAAGTGCTGTGAAAAAATCAGTCCTTACTCCCAAAGATCTGACATTTGTAACAATGTTAGTTTTCTACAGAGCGTGACTATAGCATTATGGACTTAATGGATATAGTGACAAACTTACTGACACTCATGTGTCAAAAGGCCTGTTAAACGCTGTCACTATGGGAGGCTGGCTGCACAATGAATGCAGTAATTGCCCATTGCTCTAGACATTTTTTGGAACTTTTTCTTCCAAAACCACCTTCAGAGAATTTGGCAGTCTTCCGAATGGTCTAAAAATGGAGGCAAAATTTGACATTTAAAATTTTTTATTTTTTGGAATAGTCAAAATATTATGAAATAATATTATGAACAAAATGAATGAATGTTACCAAATAATTAAAATACTGTTAATGCATGGCTAACTAATTGGCTCTAAAGAATTTCAAGATAGGTATCAGAAATATTTGCATCAATGGCAACGATGTTAGAATATGTGGTTAGTCTTAAAAGGTATTTACAGAATAATGCTAATTAGATGTATATATCCTAGTGTACTTGTAGAAAATGACTTACCAACACTATTTCTTTTTTAAAATGAGAGCAACCTGAAAGTTCAGTAATAAGGAAATTGCAATATAAATTATGGTGTTCAATTTCAATGGAGTCTTTTGCAGTCATTAAAATGTTAATTATGAGACATATAAAACCACATGAAAATTGTTGATATAGAGAAAATGTTAAGTTCTATATAAACTATGATAAGTAATATAAAAGTTATACCCAAGGAATAGGAGAAAATAGAGGATAAGAGAAATAAGTTTAGATGGCAGGGGACAATTTTTGCTTGTGAACTTTCTCATTTTTATACAACTACAAAATTTAGACTTAAAAAATAAATTTTTATCTTAAATTTGCTATTGGTATTTGCCAGAGTAACAGAAAAATATGGGCACAGCTTAACATAAATATTGTGAGAATAAAAAGTATGAATGTTTGTATTTGTATGTGACATGAGTTATTAAATACACCTGAAGTCAGTCAAAGGAACACTTTAAAAACAGAAGTGTAGGAAGAAATATCCCCCAACTGTTTGAGAATCTTAAGGTGTATACAGTGACCTGTCACATAATTCAATAAAATGAAGGTAAATATGGATCCATTTGGTGATCACAAGGTCTAAACCAGATTCCAAGTCTGAATACGCATGATCAGAGTACCAATCACAATAGGCTAAATTATACTATGAAAACAAACAGCCCTGACAATTCCATTAATTAAAATGATAGTTTTTAAAATCAGGGACATAGAAAATAGGCTGGCGGTTGCCAAGGAAGAGGGCAGTGGGAGAGAGTATAATTTGGAGTTTGGGATTAGTAGATGCAAACTGGTATATACAGAATGGATAAACAACATCCTACTGTATAGCACAGGGAACTATATTCACTATCCTGTGATAAGCCACAATGAAAAAGAATATGAAAAAGAATATATATAATATATATATGTGTGTGTGTGTGTGTATTTAGTATAACTGAGTCAATTTGCTTAGAGCAGTAATTTACACAACACTGTGATTCAAGTATACTTCAACAAAAAATAAATTTTAAAAATGATAGTTTTATTTAAAATTTCAGCCTCTTTGAGATACAATTGACATATGAAATTGCAAGACATTTAAATTGTACAGAATGATTGATATATGTATACATCGTGAAAGGATTTCCCCCTTGAGTTAATTCAAACACCTGTCAGCTCACATATTTAACTTTTTTTTCCCCCTTTTTGTTGAGAGCATTTTAATTTCTGCTTTCTTAGCAAATTTCAACTATATAATATCATTGGCCCTTGAACAACATGGGTTTGAATGTTCAGGTCCACTTATATCATGGATTATTTTTCAATAAATATGTCCTACCATACTACACAATCTGGGGTTGGCTGAATCCTCAAATGGGGAACTACAGATACGGAGGGCCAGCTATAAGCTTATATGCAGGTTTTCGACAGCACATAGAGTCAGTGCCCCTAACCCCAGAGCTCCTGAAGGGTCAACTGTACAGTGCTATCAACTACAGTCACCATGTTTTACATTAGGTCCTCAGACCTCATCCATCTTACAGCTGAAAATCTGAAGACGTTTCCCAACCTTTCCCTATCCTCCTTCACCCCTACACACCCAGGCCCTAGTAATCAATTTTCTACTCTCTGTTTCTATCAGTTAGACCTTTCTTAAGATTCCATATGTGAGTGATGTTATGCCATGCGGTATTTGCATTTTTCTGTCTAGCTTACTTCATTTAGCATAAAACCCTCAACATCCATTTGTGTTGTAACAAATGGCAAGATTTTTCTCTTTCATGGCCAAATAGGATTCTATTGCATATGTATATTCATACACGGGCTTCCCTGGTAGCTCAGCTGGTAAATAATCTGCCTGCAATGCAGGAGACCCTGTTTTGATTCCTGGGTCAGGAAGATCACCTGAAGAAGAGATAGGCTGCCCACTCCAGTATCCTTGGGCTTCGCTGGTGGCTCAGTTGGTAAAGAATCTGCCTGCAATGGGGAGATCTGGGTTTGATCCCTGGGTTGGGAAGATTCCCTGGAGAAGAGAATGGCTACCCACTTCAGTATTCTGGCCTGGAGAATTCCATGGACTGTATAGTTCATGCAGTTGTCAAAAGTTGGACATGACTGAGTGACTTTCACTTTTTTCATACACACACACACACACACACACATGTATCAGCATCTTTATCCGTTTATCTGTTGACAGATGCATATAATGCTTATATATTTTGTCTACTGTGAATATTACTGCATTGAACATGGGGTTGCAGATATCTCTTTGATATTGTTTTTATTTATACCTAGAAGTGGATTTGCTGGATCATATGGTGGTTCTATTTTTAATTTTTTAAGGAACATCCATACTGCTTTCCATAGTGGTTGCACCAATTTACATTCCTACCAACGGTGAATAAGGGTTCCTTTTTCTTCACATACTCACCAACACTCATTATCTTTTTTTCTGTTTGATGATACTCCAGCAATACCTCATTGTGGTTTCAATTTGCATTTCCCTGTTGACCATATGTATGTCTTCTTCAGAAAGATGACTATTCAGTTTCTATGCCCATTTTTTAATCAAAATTTTTTGACTATGAGTTGTATCAGCTATATATACTATATATACTTTGAGTATTAATCCTTAACAGATACACAATTTGCAAGTATTTTCTCCCATTCAGTAAGGTGCCTTTTCATTTTGCTGATGGTATCCTTTACTGTGTAGAAGATTTTTAGTTTGATATAGTCCAGCTTACTTATTTTTGCTTTTTTTTAAAAATCAAATCCAAGAAAAAACATTCCCAAGAGCTTACTGCCTGTGTTTCCAAGTAAGAGTTTTATGGACTTAGGTCTTTAATCCATTTTAGTTGATTTTATATATGTGGTGTAAGATAGGGACTCAGCTTCATTCTTTTGCATATGGCTATCCAGTTTTCCCAGTGTCATTTATTGAAAAAATTACCCTTTTGTATATTAAATTATCCTATTATATTATAGGGTATATTATTATTATCTATATTATATTATTCCCCAGGATTGCTTTGACGTTTAAGGGTCTTTAGTGCTTCCATTCAAGGAATTATTTTTTTTCTATTGACATGAAAATTTCCTTTGAAATTTTGAGAGACTGCTTTGCAAAGAATGAGCATTTTAACAATATTAATTCCTTTAGTCTATAAGTACAGAGTATCTTTTCACTTGTGTCTTTAATTTCTTTCATCAATGTCTTGTAGTTTTCCAAGAACAGGTATTACCTCCTTGGTTATATATATTTCTAGATATTTTATCATTTTCTATGCAGTTTTAAATGGAATTATTTTCTTATTTTCTTTTTTCAGATAGTGTCTCATTAGTGTATAGAGATGTAATTGATTTTTGTCTATTTGTCTCTTATTATAGTCCTTGGCTTAAAGTTTATATTGTCTGATATCTGTTGCTACCTTTGCTTTCTTTTGGTTTACATTTACATGGGATACATTTTTCTACTCCTCCATCTTCACTCTATTAAAGCTAAAGTGAATCTTTTTTAGGCAGCATATAGTCAGATCTTTTTTGCTTTGTTTTGTTTTTTATCCACTCAGTCACTGAATAATTTTAATTTAATTAGAGAGCTTAGTCTATTTAAAGTAATTATTTACAAGTACACTTATTATTTGCTACTTTGAGGATTATTTTCTGGCTGTTTAGTAATTCTTTTGTTTCTTTCTTCTTTTTTTGTTCTCTTCCTTTTTGATTTGATGATTTTTATTAATGGTATGGTTAGAATCATTTTCTTTATTTTCTATGTATCTACTATAGATTTCGGCTTTGGGGGGTACCATGAGGCTTACATAAAGCATCTTATATGTTATATGCTTTATAACAGCCTATTTTAAATCTTCACTTCAAACACATACTAAAGTTCTACATTTTTACTCTCCCCCTAACATTTTATGTTTTATGTCACAAATCATATCTCTTTTCCTTGTGTATACATTAACCAGGGCTTCCCAGGTGGCATTAGTGGTAAAGAATCCACCTGCAAATGCAGGAGATCAAAGAGATGATCTGTGGGTCGGGAAGATCCCCTGGAGGAGGGCATGGCAACCGACTCCAGTATTCTTGCCTAGAGAATCCCACGCACAGAGGAGCCTGGCGGGCTACATGGGTCTCAAAGAGCCGGACGCAACTGAAGTGACTTAGCATGCACATATATTAGCCAATTGTTGTAATTATAGTTATCTTACAACTTTGGTCTTTTAACCTTTATGAAGTATTTATAAGTGATTTGCCTACCACCATCACAACGTTACAGTATTCTGAATTTAACTGTTTACCTTTACCAGTGAGATTTATATTTTCTTATGTTTTCCTGTCACTAATTAGCATCCTTTAATTTCATCTTGGAGAATTCTCCTCAATACTTCTAGTAAGGCTGGTCTAGTGGTGATGAATCCTTCAGCTTTTGCTTGTCTTGAAACTCTATCTCTGCTTCAGTTATGAAGGATAACCTTGCCAGGGAGTGTAACCTTGGCTGACAGGCTTTTTCTTCCCAAATATTGAATATATCATGCTAGGCCTTGTGGTCTGCAAAGTTTCTGCTGAAAAATCTGCCTTTAGTCTCTTATAGGGTTTCCCTTGTGCATAATAAGCTGTTTTCTCTCTTGCTGCTTTTAAAGTTCTCACTTTGGTGTTAACTTTTGACAGCATAATAATAATAATGTGTCCCAGTGTGGGTCTTTTTAGATTCTTTACAGAGCAGGTCTCTGGGATTCTTGTATCTGGATATCGGTATCTTTCTCCAGGCTAGAGAGGTTTTTGATCATTATTTGTTTGAATAAGCTTTCTGCCCTTTTCTCTCTTCCTTCTCTTTCTGGTGCAATATTTGCATCATAGGTCCACCATCAAGAGTCCTCTTGATAGGGTCCCATAAATCCCTTGAGCTGTCTTCACTCTTTTTCATTCTTTTTTTCTTTTTGCTGCTCTGACTGGATAAATTCCAATGCCCTGTCTTCAAGTTCACTGATCTCTTTTTCTGTTTGATCTGGTACTGGCTATTAAATCCCTCTTAGAAATTTTTAGTGCAGTTACTGTATTCTTCGGCGCTTCCACGGTGGCTCAGCAGTAAAGAATCCACCTGCCATGCAGGAGATGCAGGAGACACAGGTTCGATCCCTGGGTCAGGACAATCCCCTGGAGGAGGGCATGGCAACCTATACCAATATTCTTGCTGGAAAAATCCCATGGGCCAAGGAGCCTGGCAAGCTACAGTCCACAGAGCCGCGAAGAGTCAGACATAACTGAAGCAGCTGAGCACACATCATATTCTTCAGCTCTGTGAGTTCTGTTTGGTATTTTCTTAAATTTTCTATCTCTGTAGACATTCTCACCTTATTCATACATTCTCTCCTGACCTCACCGAGGGTCTTTGTGAGCACTGTTTTCAACTCTACAAATACCATAGTGAGCTAAGACGGATTCAGGGAAGACAAAAGTAGATGTGAGTCACCAGGAGACTAAGACTGGCACCATGAAAGGGTTCTTCACCACCAGCACCACCTGGGAAACCGCCTTAAAAGATAGGAAAAGTCAAATAAAGGGTGGGGAAATCATCACAAACAACTATACAGCCATTAAACACCATATTTTGATGAATCTTTAATGACACAAGAAAATGGTTAAGACATATTTCAATAGCGTGCATATACTCTAACCACAATAGTATATATGTAAATTTATGCAGCAAGATATGACTCAAAAATAGATGCAAAGATAAAAGTTTTTTATCCTCTGACCCTGAATATAAAATATAAGCTTTAATACGTCCTTGTTGTTGTTGTTTAGTCACTAAATCGTTTCTGAATCTTTTGTGACCCCACGGACTAGAACCCACCAGGCTCCTTTGTCTGTGGGATTTCACAGGCAAGAATATTGGACTGAGTTGCCATTTCCTTCTCCAGGGAATCTTCCCAATCCAGGGATCGAAACTGCATCTCCTGAGCTGGCAGGTGGATTCTACCACTGGACCACCAGGGAAGCCTTTAACATTGCCTTATTCTCCTCTTTTTTTTTTCTACTTCTTTCTCCCAATGTATCTTTCTAAGTTGTTTTTTTTTTTTTTAATTTTATTTTTTCCAGTGGGTTTTGTCATACATTGATATGAATCAGCCATGGATTTACATGTATTCCCAATCCCGATCCCCCCTCCCACCTCCCTCTCCACCCGATTCCTCTGGGTCTTCCCAGTGCACCAGGCCGGAGCACTTGTCTCGTGCATCCCACCTGGGCTGGTGATCTGTTTCACCATAGATAGCATACATGCTGTTCTTTTGAAATATCCCACCCTCACATTCTCCCACAAAGTTCAAAAGTCTGTTCTGTATTTCTGTGTCTCTTTTTCTGTTCTGCATATAGGGTTATCGTTATCACCTTTCTAAATTCCATATACATGTGTCAGTATGCTGTAATGTTCTTTATCTTTCTGGCTTACTTCACTCTGTATAATGGGCTCCAGCTTCATCCATCTCATTAGGACTGGTTCAAATGAATTCTTTTTAATGGCTGAGTAATATTCCATGGTGTATATGTACCACAGCTTCCTTATCCATTCATCTGCTGATGGGCATCTAGGTTGCTTCCATGTCCTGGCTATTATAAACAGTGCTGCGATGAACACTGGGGTGCACGTGTCTCTTTCAGATCTGGTTTCCTCAGTGTGTATGCCCAGAAGTGGGATTGCTGGGTCATATGGCAGTTCTATTTCCAGTTTTTTAAGAAATCTCCACACTGTTTTCCATAGCGGCTGTACTAGTTTGCATTCCCACCAACAGTGTAAGAGGGTTCCCTTTTCTCCACACCCTCTCCAGCAAGCTACCAACGGTATTTTTCACAGAACTAGACCAAAGAATTTCACAATTTGTATGGAAATACAAAAAACCTTGAATAGCCAAAGTAATCTTGAGAAAGAAGAATGGAGCTGGAGGAATCAACCTGCCTGACTTCAGACTCTACTACAAAGCCACAGTCATCAAGACAGTATGGTACTGGCACAAAGACAGAAATATAGATCAATGGAACAGAATAGAAAGCCCAGAGATAAATCCACGAACCTATGGACACCTTATCTTTGACAAAGGAGGCAAGGATATACAATGGAAAAAAGACAACCTCTTTAACAAGTGGTGCTGGGAAAACTGGTCAACCATTTGTAAAAGAATGAAACTAGAACACTTTCTAAGTTGTCTTAAACTGATTAATAATAATTATGAGTTTAGCAGACAGACTTTTGCAAAGGATTAGAATCTGCTGCTGAGTTTTGAGGAAGTAATGCATGTTCTTCTGTTCATTTTATGTAGTTTCAATTAATAATCTGGCTTAAGAAATTGAGAAATTAAAATTTTCTTTAATAGAGTATATTTTCAGTAAACTAGAAAAACTAAGGGAGGCATAGGAAGCATTACCAAGGGCTTAGCATTCACACAAAATTCCACCAAACAAGTTGAATTCTTGTCAAATGTCATGGAAAAAATAGGTGATGATATGGAATAAGCCCCTTTAAGGCGGAAGGGTGGGAGTGAAGGGCTGCAGAGCAACTCTAGTGTATTCAGTTGATGTGAAATACTTTCATCTGGCACTTTGAAGTAGGCAAACATATATATATATATATATATATATATATATACATTTAACCACAAAGTCAAAGTATAAACAGGACATTAGTAAAATGGCATTTTATAAACATCTGGATAATGCATTCCTAAGGCCTAGGCCTAAAGATTCAGGAATCAGCCCCCAATAATTCCAAATCCATCACTGATTGAAACACTTTTCAAACATCAAATCTCTGGTTCTTGCTGTGGTTTCAGATTGCACTGGAACATTCCATATGATTTAATCCATTTCATAAACACTATTTTGAGGTATTTGGCCTTAAATTTATAGTTTTAATTTTAAAGGCAGGGGTAAGTAAAATCATCCAAAAATAGATGGAAGTTAACTCCAAAAAATAGTAATCAAACAGAAACTATTATTTCTACTTTAGAACTACAATTAAACTTCTATGAGAAATTATAATAATATCTATTATTCTTTCAAATCATAAAAAGTCATCAAGTAACATATAAATTTCCCATAATCGTCCCCCTTTTCATGTAATTTCTGCTGTTAAATACCAAGATAGATGTAATTTTTAGTTATTTTCCTAGTTGTTTTACAAGAATATTATATAATCTAATAGGTCTCATTTACTGAGAAATTTTCCTAAGCAATCTGGTACAATGTCTTAAAACTGCCAACAGAGTTGCTGAGCTTGTCATGAGTCTTCTGCTTTTATTAAAATTAAATCATTCACCAAACCTGTGACTAAGCACAATCATTAATTACCAGAATTTAAACATTTGGCTACCAGGTTGACTTTGACAATCGAAAGTTTCAAGCTCACTAAAGGGAGTAATAAGAACTCATGGGTTAAATTAACTCATTCTGGCCACTTGATCATATAAGTAGAAATATTAATACTATAATAAATTATACTATAATAATACTATATCTAAAATATTAAGTCATTTCACAAAATGTCTTGGGTACTCAGCTAAACCAAATTCTGTGCTAAGGCAATGGAGATAGGCTAGATCTTTGAACAAAACAAATGCAATTCTTGTCCTCTAAGGAAAAAAGAAATTCTACATTTTTGCAAGAGCTTATTGAGCATTTATTTCTGAGACTAACCTGAATGCCACCCTCAGTCTCTCTATTTCACTCTCTAGGACAAGCATTGTTTATATCTTTTATCTCTGTATGTATAGCATTTAGTATCACCGTAATGCATAGTACATTATAAATAAATGTTTGATGGATCAATGAAAAAAAAATACACATTACTGTATCCATGATTATGTCCCTTACTAGAGGATGATGAGCCTAATATCGACAACTTGAGTTTTGGAAATACTTAACCTCTCCTCATCTGTACTCTCTCTAACTGTTCTCAAACCCTATGGGTATACTTAAAATCAATATCATCTGAATTTCTAACTAAGTCTGACAAACATCCGTCACACAACAACTCTAGAGAAAGTGCAGTTTAGGAGGCAAAGGCATGTTGTAAGCCCTCCAAAGGTAAATGAACTGAAGTTGAGTGGAATAGGAATCCAATAAATGGCCACCCTCCACAGGGCAGCGTATCGACTGCACACGCCAAGAAGGGTCCTGCTGGGCTCCTCTCACATGCACTTGTTAATGAAAGGGATACCTGAATATCTCAGCACATCATCTATGTGCTGCTCAAAGCTAAGTCAGATCTAGCAGAGCCTCTTTCTCTGTTCCTTTCTGCAAAGACAGACCTAGCTTGCCCTGGTGGCTTACTGTCAATACCTGCCTCTCTACTCCAGACAGACTCACAGTCTTGCTGACTGAGAGCTAGCCTTTGAAAGCATTCAGACTGGACAGCGCTCAGCTATCATTCAGGGAGCTGATGATTCCATGGTGAATCCTGGAGAGGCAGAGTTGACGTATGAACCAGAGCAACCAGGGTCAAATCCACCTCTGACACTAACAGGATAACCGAGAGTAGCTTGCACAAGCAGGCTCGGCCTCAGACTTCTCATCTGTAAAATGCAGGTAATATCTAGCTCAGAGTGTTGGTGAGTCTTCAGAATAGCTTATACAAAGTTTCTGGGCTTCCCTGGTGGCTCAGAGGTTAAAGCGTCTGCCTGCAATACAGAATATCCAGGTTCAATCCCTGGGTCTCCCACTGTAATTTAAAATCACAACCATCATTATTATTCTACTTTTTGGAGCCACTTGCCTTCCTACATATCCAGAGGCCCAAAACCCACACATTCCACCCAAGCTTTGCACTCATGCCTTCCTCCATGGATCCTACTCCCTGGCAGTGCTCCAATTATTAGTATTTTATTACACTGTTGTTCATATCAGTAATAACATCTAACATTTGCACTGTCACTTAGAACTTACGAAGCAGGTCCTCATAACTTTTATTTACTTCTCACAACAATCATGTAAGGCAAGTATTGCTCAATTCAGTTCAGTTCAGTTGCTCAGTCGTGTCCAACTCTTTGTGACCGCAAGGACTACAGCACGCCAGGCTTCCCTGTCCATCACCAACTCCCGGAGTTGACTCAAATGTGTGTCCATAGAGTCGGTGATGCCATCCAACCATCTTGTCCTCTGTCATCCCCTTCTCCTCCCACCTTCAATCTTTCCCAGCATCAGGGTCTTTTCAAATGAGTCAGTTCTTTGCATCAGGTGGTCAAAGTATTGGAGTTTCAGCTTCAGCATCAGTCCTTCCAATGAATATTCAGGACTGAGTTACTTTAGGATGGACTGGTTGGATCTCTCTGCAGTCCAAGGGACTCTCAAGAGTCTTCTCTGACACCACGAAGCAACAATTCTTTGGCACTCAGCTTTCTCTACAGTCCAACTCTCACATCCACACATGACTACTAGAAAAACCAGAGCTTTGACTAGATTGAGTTTTGTTGGCAAAGTAATGTCTCTGGCTTTGTAATATGCTATCTAGGTTGTCATAACTTTTCTTCCAAGGAGCAAGTGTCTTTTAATTTCATGTCTGCAGTCACCATCTGCAGTGATTTTGGAGCCCCCCAAAATAAAGACTCTCACTGTTTTCATTGTTTCCCCATCTATTTGCCATGAAGTGATGGGACCAGATGCCATGATCTTCGTTTTCTGAACGTTGAGTTTTAAGCCAAGTTTTTCCCTCTCCTCTTTCACTTTCATCAAGAGGCTCTTTAGTTCTTGGCTTTCTGCCATAAATGTGGTGTCATCTGCATATCTAAGGTTATTGATATTTCTCCTGGCAGTCTTGATTCCAGCCTGGTATTTCGCATGATGTACTCTGCATACAAGTTAAATAAGCAGGGTGATAATATACAGCCTTGATGTACTCCTTTCCTGATTTGGAACCAGTATTGTTACATTTTTTAAATGGAGAAACTCTGGTCAAACTCTGGCTCAATAGCACACAACTAGTAATTAAATGAACTGAAATTTGAACCACAATTTTGCCAATACCTATGTTTTATGGGGAAGACATGCTGCCTCTCAATGCTGTGCCATTCTATGCCTCATCCCTCACCCTACCACTCCAATTAGCTACTGGTGTTCATTTCCTTATAGGTGAAAACACAGAGGACACATAGATCTAGGATGCAATTTAAAAATATTCCTGAAATAAGAATATTTACCCAAAATTCATTTAACAAATATTTATTGAGGCACTCCTCTGGATCTGGATGATACAGCAAGAAAATGTGATATTTTGTTATCATGGTTTGTGACCCTTTGGGGTTTCCTATGGTTAACTCTGCACAGTTTTGTCTTCCATGTCACAGAACACTAGCTATTTTGCCACTTTGTATACTGCTCTTTAAACCTAAACTCTGTCTCACAAAGAGTCCTACAACCTTTACAGACACAGACCTTCCCCTTTAGAGCCTGGATGAGTGCATATAATCATAATTTCTGAAGTTTCTACGGTCCGAAATCTCCTTCTCTCCTGCTGAGAGGAAGAAAAGCTTCAGGTAGGGTTATACATAAAGTCTCAAAGAACTTGCAGGAAATCATGCAGGCACAGATGGCAGTATCTTCCATCTTCTCCAACTGAGAGAACATGGCCAGTACAGGTAGACCCACTAGGTCCTTTGATGGGCTTGACTAGGAGCAAGACACTCTAGGTCCCCAGCTCTAGAAGAAGCTGATTACAAAAATAGGAGGGGAAAGGCGCCCACTTCTCACCTTTCCTCTTGGCACAAGCCATCCTGTCCCTCACATTGCTCAACATTATCCCACTTTCAGCTATTCCCATAAACGCCCGGTATGTCCAGACAAAAGTAATACTGGCTACCACCAGTTACAGCCAGTTACTATATGACCTGTTATCCTGGAGACCAATAACAATTATGCATATTATTACAATGTGTGAAATACAGTTTGCCATTCATTTCATTTGATGCCAAAACTAAGACATTCATGAGTTCTCAGTGTTCATGGTTTGTTGCTTATGCAGTATGATCATCTGCTCACTGCTTTAAAAGCCATTAAGTAACTTTCCAACCAAGACGATCCATTCTCCATGGAATTCCTTGGCAATTCTGTCACTGAGACACTTTGGGATGCAGTTGCCCACCTGAGAAGAGCTTACCAAAGTTGTAACCAAGTCTTAAAAACAGAAAATAACTCGGTGGGCTGCAATGAAAGGCCCCCCGAAACATTCAACAAAATAGCATTTTATTCATTAACAAATAAACACATCTAATCAGTACATTCTTGACTATGAGGAACCTGGAAATTCCTATTCCTCTCCCACATTTCTTGCCATCTGCAAAAGAAATAAACTTTACCAATCTAGTCTCAATTCTTCTTCCTTTAACCTTCAACCTCAGTATGCTTCTTCTACCTAACTCCCCTATCTCTATTGCCTTTCCCCCACCGTCTATGAACAGAGATTTCATCCAGTGTCAACCCTCAGTTTTTTGCACTCATTTTACACTCTTCCTACACTCTTTTCCCTTGGAAATTTCATCCCCTCCCATATAATCAATTATCAGAACTATTTAGAGGTCTGCTTCCCACTTCAAATCAATTTCTCCAACTCTGACCACTCTTCCAGGCTCCGAACATTGTTTGGTTTTTTGTTTTGTTTTGTTTTGTTTCTTTTAAAAAAATTTATTTAACTTTAATTGAAGGATAATTGCTTTACAGTATTATGTTGGTTTCTACCAAACATCAACATGAGTTAGCCATAGGTTTACCCATGTCCCTCCCATTTGAACATCCCTCCCACCTCCCTCCCCATCCCACCCCTCTAGGTTATAACCGAGCCCGGGTTTGAGTTCCCTGCGTCATATAGCAAATTCCCACTGGCTATCTATTTTACATATGGTAATCATCTGACATCTCCATCTGGACTGAACCCCAAACCAAAAGCCTCATCCTTCCCCTGGCTCCAAACATGCCCCCCTTATATTCCTATAATCACCATTGGCTTGGACTCCTAGAAAGCAAACTCCTATTCACTTTCCCCTCCAACTCTGAGTTGGCTAGGATTACATGCTATTGCAAGTAACAGAATGCCAAATTTTCAGTGATTTCAATAAGATAGTTTAACCATCTCTCATGTGGAAGTCTGGCAGAATTTAGTTGACCACTGATATGACGGTTGTGGTCCATGAAGTCTTTTGGGACTCAGACTCCTGCTATTTCACCTTTCCACTATTCCTAGGATCCAAATGAGCATCTAGACATACCAAGAAGGCAGGTTATCTCAGTAGCAGAATCAAAGAAGCGATAGAAGTAAAGGATGTGTGCTTGCAATCTTTTAGGCATGCTACTGCCTGATAGATACTTCTGGCCAGAACATAATCTTACAGCCCCTCATAACCGCAAGGAAAATTAGGAAAAGAGTCTTTATTTTAAGCGAAAACTTTGCCATCTTTACAGCTAAAAATTGAAAGGGGAAAGAACAGATATTCAGGTGTGACTAGTAAGGTCTGACATCATTCTCCATTAATCGCTCTAATCTTTCACATTTAATCTCTACAATGAATCTGGCATCAGCACTGCTGTCAGAATAAAATTTCCAATTCTAAACTTTAACTACTTCCTAGTCAAACATTTTCAATGGCTCTTCAATATCTATATGTAAATTAAAGTCCATATTCCCAAACGAGCTCCTTTAGACCAACCAAATTTTGATCACAGAATACTTTTCTGGTCTTATCTAATATCATGGCCCCAAACTGAGACAACCTAACCACTTACCATAATATTTGCTACCATTTCCTGACAGCCAAAGAGTTTACATAGATTATGACAAATCTTCAGGGAAAAAAAAATCAAACATACAAAAGAAACAAATATTACAGTCCCCATTTTTAAGATGAGAGAACTGAGATTCAGAAAGATTAAGTAACATGGGCATAGTCCCATATTTATGAGCAGAAAAGATCTGAAGACATATCTGTGTGACCCCAAAGCATATTGTTTCTCTGCATCCTCCATCCGCAATCCCATCCCATAACATAACAATCGTCATCATACTCCTTCTAAAGCTTTGTTCTAAACCCAAAGCTGCTGTTATCTCACCCATAATGTCCATATCCTCCAGCCCTGTTGAGATCTATCACTCGTCAACGTTCAAGCCATCTTCCATGGTAAGTTAAAATACTCTGTCCTTCATGAAGGCCTCTCTGATTTATTGCCTTCCTTATTCTCCCTCTAGTCAATTATCCAACAACCAGAAGTACATTTTCCTCTGAATGCCCACAATAGTTTGTTTGAATTTCTTTTAAAGTCTTCATCATATCCTATCTTATATCATGGTTGACTGTATCACAGCCTGTCCTCCCTCGTGGCTTCCTGGTCTGAGAGGTTGGACCAGTGTTGTCCTGTACATCCCCAATTTGGTAGCACTGGGTGCCAGGCATTCTGGGTAATCATTTAATTTTTGTAAAGTAAATAAGTCTGAATTTAAACCTCAAGTTTTCTTAAGAATAAACACACCTGTTTAAGATGTATCTCCATACACTCTTCAGCATGTGCTCTACATCAACTCTGATGCCAGAATTAGCTAAGGGAAGTGAGACTGTGAAGAATGTATCACAGCCCAGTGATATCCTCGTCATGTCCTTTTTAAAAAAAAGTTATTTTAATTGGAGGCTAATTACTTTACAATATTGTAGTGGTTTTTGCCATACATTGACATGAATCAGCCATTGGTATACATGTGTTCCCCATCTTGAACCCCCCTTCCACCTCCCTCCCCATCCCATCCCTCAGGGTCATCCCAGTGCACCAGCCCCGAGCGCCCTGTCTCATGCATCGAACCTGGACTGGCGATCTGTTTCACATATGATAATAAACATGTTTCAATGCTGTTCTCTCAAATCATCCCACCCTCGTCTTCTCCCACAGAGTCCAAAAGACTGTTCTATACATCTGTGTCTCTTTTGCTGTCTCACATATAGGGTCATTGTTACCATCTTTCTAAATTCCATATATATGCGTTAGTATACTGTATTCATGTCCTTGTGTCTTCAATATCACAATGTACTGATTTGGAAATAGAGGCTCTTGTAAGCTGAGTGACCTAAACAATCTTCTTCAATCCTTGTTGCTTTTCCTCCTTCTGTTTAAATTCTATCCTCTCAACTCTGTCCCCCATTCCATTAACTTCTTGCCTCTTTCATTGGTCTTCCCAATTTTCTGCTCAGTGTTAGTCATAAGATTCTGAATCACTGGTAAGAAGCAGAGCACTTTCTTAGACAACTGGCTGTATAATTTTGATTCTAAACGGAGTATTTCTCTTTGATTTCTATTTTCTATATTCTAAAGTGCTCGTGCTGGCTTGGAATTCAATCCAGACAATTTTCATGACACACCACCAACAAAAGTGTCACTGGCTTACTCATTTGTCTATCACTAATGCAAAGCCCAATCTCTAATATTTAGGAGGAAGTTAAATAACTGCTTAATGAAGAGTGAATAAATGAATGAGTCCAAAAAGAGGCTGTTTCATTTCTGACCCCTCCCCTGCTATATTCAAAGAATTAAAATGACACCACTAAATCAAAATTCAAAATTTTTAAATTCAAAATAAACCAGCATGTCTTACTAGAAAAACTCACATTGAAAATCCATTTACTAGTTTTGAAAATAAGCACTACAGTTTCTTATTTTAGTACAACAGAGAGCTTATGAATACTGCCTAAAGCTAAGCTACAATAAAGGAAAAAGGAATAAGGAATTTTTCTTTAGAATTTTAGCTTAAGTGTCCAGAGCCCTGAGACTTATCCCTACCTCCTATCTATTCAGCCAAGAGTTTAATTCTACCCTGGAGTGAAAGGAGACCCAAGGTCACTATCCCAGCAGACCCACCCTATGAACTGGAGGAGCTCCTACAGACTAAGCACATTTGTGCACACCGCGCTTACCAGCTCTGACGCTTCCCACTGCTCAATACCAATAAATGTTTAGAAAAAGCTACCTTCTCACTCCCCATGCTCTGGCAAGAAAAGGAATCGCTACTGGGCCAAGGAGCGTGAGGGAATCTGAAAGGTATTCACATGCACTGAGTGAACCAGCCATAACATTGATTTTATAGCAAACACATGAAAAAAATCATGGATATGAATAAGGAGCAGGTCCCACAACGTTAAAGCAGTCACCAGTATCCTTTCAGTGCAGTAACAGCTAAGCTTTCCAAATGGGGAATTGCCTGTGTTGAAAATACGCTGCTCTCAGTGATTCGTTCTTTTCTTCTGTCTCCTCAGTGCTGGTTCCACTCCCCTGGGGTCTTAGAGAATGTGTTCAAGTGCTGTGATCCACTGCATGATCATCTAACACATTGTACAAGTTCTGATGTGCCCTCAGGAGACCATCAGGGTCAGAGCGGCAGGGGCCCCCCGTGTGCCCCGTGGCTCTGAAACAGAGTCTGCAGACCTCTCCATGTTCCTAGTAGGATTATTTGGTACCAGGTCAAAGGCAGACCTAAAAAGTAATGATCTAGTTGAAGGGAAGCCTCCAAGAATCTAATTTAAATAGTTTCAGAGAACAATTTGGTAATTGCTATCAAAATTAAAAATCCGTATTTGTCAGTCCAGAAGTTCCAGATATTAGTAATTGCCATACACCTTAAAGTACACAAAGATGCATGTACTTTAATTTCAATTACAAGATTGCAACAATGAAAACCTGGAAATAATCAGCATGTCCATAAACAGGGAGACGGCTAAATAAACTATAGAAGATAGTATATCATGCTATGAAATCATTTGTAGGAGTTAAAAAAAAAAGTAGTGAGAAATTCTACTTCTGGATATAATGAGTTATTCATAGAAGCCATGTGTATAATGAGTTACTCATAGAAGGCCAACTTTCTCACTATAAGCAATAAGAAAAATCAAATAAATGACAAAAAATCATATATTTAAGATATGAGAGCATTACTGAAGCAGAGGACTGAAAAGTAAAATTCCAGACAGAGAGGAAGATTTCAGAGGTGACCTAAGTATAAGCAACTACCCACGGAGGACATCCACCACTCGTGAGCTGGCTCATGCTAGAGGGTCTGGAGGACAGACTCGGGGTTGGTGCAGGCAGCAGACAGCTACTGGGACCGGGAAAGCAGCAGGTCCTCTGGCAGCCCCTTGGACTTCAGGGACAAGGCTGGCCACGTGAGGGACTTGACCACAGAGCTGGTCTCCCCATCAAGTTGTCAGATTATGAAGTTGCATATGGCATAAAAGTAGAGAGTTAACTCAAAACTTCTCAAAAGCATGTCAGAAATTCTGCATTCTCTCGGGACTAAGGATTCAGAGATATACCAGGCTTTCAATGGAAAGCCCTAGGGGTCCATGCTTAGAACAGGGAGAAATGTACAGAGTCTGAGTCATAACAAAATTGCAACCTATCCTGGGCAATTTAGTCTGCAGTTGAATTAAGAAGATCAGTACCTTAACTTGGTTTGTCTAGTAGAGGAAAGGTAAGCCTATGAAGCCTCTATAGTTTTTGTGTTTTGTTTTTTTTAATGCATGGTATTTGCACAAAAATTAGTAGGCATACAAAGACTTAGAAGAACATAAATGACAATTAAGAGAAAATGAAAATAAAAGCAATTTAGCAGTTTATATAAATTGATTTTAAAATATTGCTAAACACAAAACTAAACATTTACAATAGCTGGAAAATTAGTGAGTCAGTAACCTATTTGCCTTCATAGGATAGAAGGAAAGATAGAAGGAAAGAAGGAAGGACAGAAAGAGTGGGAGACCTCATTAACTACCCTAGGAATGGCGATTTCAGTTATACTCATTTTGTTAATATAATTTTGCATTAGCAATTTTCATTTGGGTGGGAAAAAGAAGAGTAACATTCAGGATATTTAACACTATTGTGTAAATAACTCAAGATTTAAGTAAGTGAAAACAAAGCATAAACTCAAAACAGATAGAAGATTATCTGATAAAAGTGAACATAGGCACACGTACCAGTCTTGATACAGCCTGCCACAAGTTAGAGAGAACTAACAATCCACAAAAAATAGTCAAAATTAAAGTCTGGCAGAAAATTTACAGAAGGATCCCTAGTAAGGCCTGGATTAACCTACAAAGGATTATCATCTATCTCCCCTATTTCTCAGTCATGTCCAACTCTTCGCAGCCCCATGGGCTACAGCACGCCAGGCTTCTTCACCCTTCACCATCTCCCAGAGCTTGCTCAAACTCATGTACATTGAGTCGGTGATGACATCCAACCCTCTCATCCTCTGTCATCCCCTTCTCCTCCTGCTTTCAAGCTTTCCCAGCATCAGGGTCTTTTCCAATGAGTCAGCTCTTGGCAGCAGGTGGCCAAAGTACTGAAGCTTCAGTTTCAGCATCAGTCCTTCCAATGAATATTCAGGATTGATTTCCTTTAATACTGACAGGTTTGATCTCCTTGCAGTCCAAGGGACTCTCAAGAGTCTTCTCCAACATCATAATTCAAAAGCTTGGGCACTCAGCTTTCTTTATGGTACAGCTCTCACATCCATACTGGAAAAACCATAGCTTTGACTAGATGGACATTTGTCTGCAAAGTAGTGTCTGCTTTTTAATATGCTGTCCAAATTTGTCATAGCTTTTCTTCCAAGGATCTAGCATCTTTTAATTTCAGGGCTGCAATCACCATCTGCAGAGATTTTAGAGCCCAAGAAAATAAAGTCTGTCACTGTTTCCATTGTTTCCCCATCTATATGCCATGAAGTGATGGGACTGGATGCCATGATCTTTGTTTTCTGAATGTTGAGTTTTAAGCCAGCTTTTCACTCTCCTCTTTCATTTTGATCAAAGAGCTCTTTAGTTCCTCTTCTCTTTCTGCCATTAGGGTGATGTCATCTGCATATCTGAGGTTATTGATATTTTTCCTGGCAATCTTGATTCCAGCTTGTGCTTCATCCAGCCTGACATTTTGCATGATGTACTCTGCATATAAGTTAAATAAGCAGGGTGACAATATACAGCCTTGATGTACTCCTTTCCCAATTTGGAACCAGTCCGTTGTTCCATGTCCTGTTCTAACTGTTGCTTCTTGATCTGCCTACAGGTTTCTCAGGAGGCAGGTAAGGTCGTCTGGTATTCCCATCTCTTTAAGAATTTTCCACAGTTTTTTTGTGATCCACACAATCAATGGCTTTAGCATAGTCAATGAAGCAGAAGTAGATGTTTCTCTGGGATTCTCTTGCTTTTTCTATGATCCAGTGGGTGTTGGCAATTTGATCTCTGGTTTCTCTGCCATTTCTAAATCCAGCTTGAACATCTGGAAGTTCTCTGTTCACATACTGCTTCTCATAAGACTTCATATTTCCCTTATTAACCTATTAATAGGTACATGCTTCCTTGAGAAACAGTGCTCATGCATACTTCTCTCCTGCACTCAAAACTGAGGCCCCAGAGGACAGCAGTGTGTCAGGCAGATCTCAGTATCCTGCCTCACTTCTAGTAGAGTGTCCATATGAGGTCAGTGCTCTACATTTGTCTATGATCTAAACCAAATGAAGACATTCTGACCATAGTGCTTAGCAAGAAAACAGACATTCACTCTGCAGGGCACCATTCATTGAAACCATCAAACCACTGAACCATGAATTGAGCATCTACAGTCTGGTTAGCATTATGCTAAGCTCACACTTTCACAGCATAAGAATTGCCATGACTCACCTCTTCCCAGTCTGCCTTCTGATCAATATTTCCTCCTAAAAATATGAAATGGGTTAGTGATCTTGAGTTATGAAGAGCAGAGAGACAGAAAAAGTATTAAGTAACAAGAAGGCAAAGCCTTAGGAATGGTTCCTAGTGGTGAATGAGTAAACAGGAAGTATGAATAAATATTTATAGACTACCTGACAACCAAAAAGTCTGTTCTGGCTAAAATGTTTACAGTCGCTTGTAAATGGACAACTGAAAAATGTCGTGCTACCAAAGCATTTCAAGGTTACTCCAGTCAGGGAAGATTTTTTCATTTTTCATTTTCACAGCTGACCAACAACCCAGTGAAAAATTTCCCCTGATTGTGCATCCTTATCTGAGGAAAAGATTGCTTAAGGGCAAACAAAGCTCTTTTGAAAATCTTCTGTTCAAAGCAGATACCATGGAGGAAACAATTTCATCACAGGAGGTCTAAATATGTTCCTTTAGTAGGGGAGGAGGAGGTGTTTTTTGTTTTTTAATAAACATGTGGATGCTCTTAGATCCCTCTGGGCACTGATTTCTGGCACTCCATGTTTATTGGCCTGAGTGTATCTTCCTTACAGATTTAATTCTTCCCTACTGACCTTGAGGCACAACCTTCAGCTAAATTTGCAGCAAGGCTGTGCGTGACTGCGTGAGTCCATAGATGGACTGTCCATGCTTAGTGACAACCGGAGCCAGGGGAGCAGTTAATTTACAAGGCCTGTCCAGGCAAGACCCATGGTCTAGGTACTGCTGACCTACATGAGAAAGGAGAGGCTTGGCCACTTTCGTTAGCTGTCCACCTGCACAGATAACAAAACAGGTGCCTAAGGCACACTAGGAACCAAGGCTTCCAGGCATGACCAGCCTATTTGTATTTCTTGGGGACATATTATCTGCTTGACACTACACAAAGAATATAAGACCTAGACCTTATTTCCATGGAAATTACCATCTACTGAACACATGTAGAACAAGAGATAAACTATTCATCATTTTCTCAACTCAGTGACAGAGGATGAGATGGCTGGATGACATCATCAATGACTGAATGGACATGAGTTTGAGCAAATTCTGGGAGACAGTAAAGGACAAGGAAGCCAGGTATGCTTCAGTTCATGGGGTCACAAATAGCCGGACATGACTTAGCAACTGAACAACAAGAACAACATAGCACTTGTCAAAACCTGAAACATGTTTCACATGTTTGTTATCTATCTCCTCCACCAGAATGCAGACTGCATGTCTGTAGAGGTTCCTTCTTTCTTGTTCTCCTCTATACTTCAGCTTTAGGACGGGCCTGGTTCATACAAAACATTCCATCAATAATTGATTCATGCATACATTCAAGTCATGTCACTGTCCTAGATGTTGAGGGTAAGCAATTGCTTAGCATCTGATAATATAGGCAAGGTTGCTTCTCTCACTGTACCTGTAAGCCTGGCAGGAGGAGACAAACAGCAAAGTGTACAGATGAATAAGCAAGATAATTTCAAATAAAGATAAATGCCACTTAGAAAATAAAACCTAGCATTCACCTTTGAATCTTTTATTTTCTTCACCTCCTGCATCCAATCCATCAGCAAGTCCTGAAGACTCTGCTTACTCAACAGCCAAATCTGACCATGGCTGGCCATCCCTACTGCTACGAGCACAATCCAGGTATCACAATGTGTCACATATCCCTTGCAACAGCCTCCTAAATGTGTGGCCTTCTGACTTCCACTCCTTTTCCCTACAATCTGTATCCCACTCTTAGGTCAGTCATTTCCTAAAGCACAGATTGTACTGAAAGCGAAAGTTGCTCAGTCGTGTCCAACTCTTAGCAACTCCATGAACTATACAGTCCATGGAATTCTCCAGACCAGAATACTGGAGTGGGTAGCTTTTTCCTTCTCTGGGGATCTTCCCAACTCAGGGATCGAACCCAGGTCTCCCACATTGCAGGTGAATTCTTTACCAGCTGAGCCACAAGGGAAGCCCAGATTGTACTGCTCTTCTACTAAAAACCCATTTCCATTAGAGTAAAATGTAAGCTCCAAACCAAGGCTTATATGACCCCTTTTATGAAGACGTAGCCCTGCTGAACTCTCTGCCAGCTACTTCCTACCTCTCTCCCTCTTGCTCCCTCTATTCTAGGCACATCAGCTTCTGTTAGGTACCTGCTGCTGCTGCTGCTGCTGCTAAGTCACTTCAGTCGTGTCCGACTCTGTGCCTAGAACACATCAAATGATTCTCCCTGTTGTCCTATCTAATTGTTACCTCTGACCAAGAGTCTCTTCCTCCAGGTCTCTGAATGGACAGCTTCTTGTCATCACTCAAATACAAGTTGAATGTGATCTTCTAGAAAGGTCTTCCCTGCTACTGTAGGGAGCTACTGTAACCACCACTGTGGCCAAGTCTATACTCTACTGCATTAATCTATTGTATCTGTTATTGCATTTAATACTATCAGAAATTACATTCTTTATTTGTTCCTTTGTTTCCATTTGGGCCCATTAGTGGGTAAGATGCACAAGGGTGGGGACCTTGTCTCTTACCTACAGTCATTGTTGAATTCCCAATACCTTTCATGGACAGGCTCTCAATAAACTTTTGTGAATGAATAAATGAGAGCAGATGGAAGGACTACTTTAGGCTGTGTCTAGGGACAGCCCCCTGAGGAAGCAGTATATGAATTGAGGCTGGAATGGAATAAAAAAAAAAGAATGAATGAATGAATTACATCATTTAGAAGTTTATCTACCTATCTCACAGAACCAAGAATTCTCCTATGAGGACTGAGTTTACCGTCTTTGCCTTGGATCCTTGGGCTCATGACACGATGCCATCAGTGCCCTTTTCCCAGCAGTCACTTGCTGTCTAGAGACAGGAAGACATCTTAATGTAACAGATGAGAAATGTCTGAGGTGGTTAATTTTATGTGTCAACTTGCCTGAACCGCAAAGTGCCAGATATTTGATCAAACATTATTCTGGGAATTTCTGTGAGGGTGTTTCTGGATAAGATTAATATGAAGGGGTCCCATCCAATCAGTTGAAGTTCTGAATGAAATAAAATGATGGCTCTCTGCAAGTGATAGAGAATTCTTCCTACCTGATTGCCTTCAAACCGAGACATCAGTTTTCTTCTGCCTTCATCTCAGACTGAAACAATGGCTCCTCCTGTGTCTCAGGCCTGCAGTCCTTGGGTTGGAACTGCATTCCTGGCCCTCCTGGTTCTCGGCCCCTCAGACGTGGACTGGAATTACACCACCAGCAACCTTAGATCTCCAGCTTGCAGATCTTGGGACTTATCAGCCTCCATAACAATGTGAGCCAATTTCTTATATAAATAAAGGTTAGTTCCCCTAATCTGTTACTTCAAAAAAAAAAAAAAAGACACAATATAACTTTTCTGGGTGACTCAATGCTATCCTTATGAATTTCTATCATTATGGGTATGGCAATCCAACTTTGTGGCTACACTTTAGTTTTGGTCTCTTCCCTTAGTGTCAAAAATATACTCTAGCATTCCTACATCTGCTAATCTGGCATGTCCTTAAAACCCAGAAATCTACATTTGTCAAAAATAAAGTTTCAAGAATAGCTAACACAATATTAAAGGAGAACAAAGTTGAAGGACTGACACTACTCAATTTCAAGACTTACTGCAAAGTTATAGTAATCAAACACTGTGGTGTTAGTGAAAGAAGAGACAAATAGACCAATGGAATAAATTAGAAGCCCAGAAACCATCTCATAAATATAGGTAACTGATCTTTGACACGGAAGCAAAGGCAAGACAATGGAACAGATAAGTCTCCTCAACAAAAGGAGCTAGAATACATCCACATGCAAAACAAAACAAAACAAAACAAAACACGCATCTAGACACACATCTTATACCCTTCACAAAAGTTAACTCAAAATGGATCTTAAATGTAAAATGCAAAACTCTAAAAGTCCTAGAAGGTAACATAGGAGAAAACCTACATGACTTTGGTTATACTGATGTATTTTAGATACAACATCAAAGATATGATACATGAAAGAAATAATTGATAAACTTGACTTCATTAAACTTAAATATTCTGCTCTGTGAAAGATAATACCAAGAGAATTAGAAGATAAGACATAAATTGGGGAAAAAAGACACATCTGATGAAGGATTGTTATCCAAAACATACAAAGAATTCCTAACACTCAACAATTAAAAAAAACAAACTCAATTTAAAAATGAACCAAAGACCTTAACAGACACCTCAGATAAACAGATAGGATATAAATATATGAAAAGATTCTACTCATCATATGCCATCAGGGAAATGCAAATTAAAACAGTGAGATACCACTATAAGCCTATTTGTTATTGTTTAGTCCCTAAGTCATGTTTGACTCTTTTGTAACCCTATGGACTATAGCCCATCTGGTTCATTCTGTCCATGGGATTTCCCAGGCAAGAATATTGGGATGGGTAGCCATTTCCTTCTCCAGGGGATCTTCCTGACCCAGGGATCGAACTTATACCTCCTGCATTGGCAGGTGGATTCTTTACCACTGAGCCCCCAGGAGGCCCAGTAGAAGCCTATTAGAATGGCCAAAACCTAAAATACTGACAACACCATATCTGGCAAGGATGTGGAACAACAAGAACCTTCATTCACTGCTGGTGGAAATGCAAAAATGATTCAAACAGAAATGGTAACCCACTCCAATCTTCTTGCCTGAAAAATTCCATGGACAGAGGAGCTTGGCAGGCTACAGTCCATGGGGCCGCAAAGAATTGGACACAACTAACCAATTTCATTTTCTTTCTTTCTTTACAAAACTAAATATACTCTTAATACACAATCCACAAATCACACTCCTAGGTATTTACCCAAAAGAGTTAAAAATATATATTCATACAGAAACTTGCACACAAATGTTTATAGCAGCTTTATTCATAACTGCCCAAACTTGGAAGCAACCAAGATCTCTGTCAATAGGTGAATGGATAAACAAACTGTGAAACATTCAGACAGTGAAATAATATTTAGCACTAAAAAGGGATAAGCTACTGAGCCATGAAAAGACATGGGGAAAACTTCAGTGCATATTATTAAAGAAGCCAAACTGAAAATGCTATATGCTGTATGATTCCAACGATATGACATTCTGGAAGAGGCAAAACTAAGGAGATACTAAAAGGATCATGGTTGCCAGAGGCAGGGGCAAAGACAGAAGAACAGGCAGAGCACAGAGGATTTTTAGGGCAGTGAAGACATTCTGTATACTACTATAATGATGGATATCTGTCACTATGCATTTGTTCAAACCCATAGAATGTACAATAGCAAGAGTGAACCCTAGGGAATTCCCTGATGGTCCAGTGGTTAAGAATCTACCTTCCAATGCAGGGGACATGGGTTCAATCTCTGCTTGGGGAACTAAGATCCCACTGCCACTGGAGAGAAGCCGCCACACCACAACAAAGACAGCACAGCCAAAAAAAAGAATGAACCCAAAGGTAAATTCTGGACTTTGGGTAATGATGATGCATCACTGTAGGCTAATCCTTGGTGAAAATTTTTACCATTCTGGGGAGTGATGTTGTTTGTGGAGTGGGTTATGTATGCGTGGGGGCAGTGAGTACATGTGAAATCTCTGTATCTCCCTCTTAGTTTTGTCGTAAACCTAAAACTCTTCTTGAAAAATAGTTTTTAATAACATTCATGGGCTAAAGTCCCAAGAGTTCTTGGAGAGAAGAGCAGAAGTACCAACATGCTATCTTGACACATGGGGGTTGTAACAGCTAGATGAGGTTGCTCAGGGGTCTTTTTCTTTGATTCCCACTTTAAGTTATTAATGAAACTCCAACCTCCAAGTAAATATGCCATTGCCATCAGTTGGCTTTGCCCCAACTATGCAGTTCCTAATACCAAGCACATGTATCCTGGGTTGTCTACACTATTTGGTACTTTATTTCTTTGCTCACAATAATCCTTTTCTATGAATAAATTTCATCACTGAATTAGCAACAACATCAAACCTCCAAAACATGTAAATCCAGAGCCAAAGCTTACAGGCTGGAAAAAATAAAGGTTCTCATGTGAACCAAGTATTGACCAAAAAAAAAAATTAATGCCCAGCATTAAAAACACCTGCTTTGTTTGTGCACTTAGAACATCAATTTGTGTTGCTCTCTCAAAAGGCCTTCTAAGTGACCAGTAACAGCACAAGTGCACAGTGCAAGGCTGAGGGAAAGAATTTCACTGCAAACATAAGCAAACAGCAAATGTCACATGAATTACCAGTGTTCAGAGGAGAAATTCCACCTGTGTCTGTAAAGGTTGATCTCCCTCTTCCTGTTCTCAGGGTATGTTAAGAATTTAATGATTCATAGATTATAGCCTGCCACGGAGCCTTGGCCTTGAATTTTAGGATGTTTCACAAGGACCAAAAAAAAAAAAAAAACAAACTCACCTTCCACTAAATAACTTCCAATGACAATTATGTCTATAGGTTCCCTGCCTGGCAAGTGAGAGTCGCCCTCCATCCCCCTCCCCCCCAAAAAATCGGTCCAACTGGGAAAGAATATTTAAGAATAGTAGTGTTAGTTGCTCTGTCGCGTCCGACTCTTTGCGATCCCATGGATTGTAGCCCGCCAGGCTCCTCTGTCCATGGGATTCTCCAGGCAAGAATACTGGAGTGGGTTGCCATTCCCTTCTCCAAAGGATCTTCCTGACCCAGGGATCAAACCCAGGTCTCCTGCGTTGCAGGCAGATTCTTTACCATTTGAGCTATAGGGAAGATCCTATATTTAAGAATATTTCTGTTCGTATCTTGGCAAGACGTGCCAAACGTAGTCAAGGTGGGTGATTGTTCAAAATGTCAAAGTTTTTGCAGTTTGAATAATAGACCTATTTATTAAACAACTAGCAGGGTTCACAATTGAGGCTTCTTCAAATATGTGCCCAAAGGGTTCTGCAAAGCATCAGCAGTAATAAGCACATGAGGGGAGGGAGTTGTAGACTCGCTAGGCTGAGTCACTATCACGTTTTTTTCTTCGCAACTTCCAAAGAGAACTGCATTTGTATTTCAAGGTTTCCATTTGGGTCAGCCGTGAACAAATAAGAATAGGGGGGGCAGAGACAGACAGGCCACCTGGAACGTGAGCTGGGAGCCTGATAAGAGTTTCTCCTGTTGAGCCATCTGGTGTGTCCTGGCACTTGTCATCCAAATTATTGTTCTCCTCAACAAATTTAGCTTCCCCCAGACAGTTCAGCTTAAATGAGCTCATACTGTCTATCTGACACTTGTCAAAAGAAGAGTGAAAGATTTCTCTAAGCCCTGATTGAAGGAGAAAGGGAGGCAGAGAGAGAGAGTAAGCAAGTCAGCAGGAGCGAGAAGAGGGCAAGGAAATGGGATAGGAGCAGAGCAGGAGAGCAGAAAAGGAGCTCTTCCTTGAAGAGCCAGAGCATTTTTATCTTCACCTATAAATCTCATGCTAGAAGGTGGGAAAAGAAGAAAAAGGGCCACTTCCAATTGTATTTGTTAAGGCAAATATGATTGAACACACAAAATAGGAAAACAGTACAAACTACCATCACACTCATCTAGTGTCATTTTTCTTTCGGGGTCTGACTGTGGTGTGGGGTTTTGTTTTTAGTTATGAAAGAAGAGAAGGCAGTGGAGAAGTCTGATCTGCTCGGGACAGCATGGCCAGCGCTCCTTTCCATCCCAGCTGGAACAGGATTCAGTAACAGGCAAGGGCAAGTGGAGGAGTGATTCATTACCTATTTCTTGATTTTGAGCTTTGCGTATCTACAGATCTGCTTTTTTTTTTTTTCCTCCCCAGGTCTTGGGGAGCTGCCAATATGTGCAAAAGGGATGATGGTAATGGACTGAAGCTGCCATAGGCAAAGCTCTGGAAGCAGAGATATAACCAGTTGCCAGGAGGGTACAGCTTGTGCCTCTGCCTTTTAGTCTGGCAGGTAACAGGGAATCTCATTTAGGAGCCACAAGAAGGTACTAAATAAAGAGAAGTAGGAGGGGCAAAAGGAAGAGCCTCACAGCAATATGAGCAAAGATGTCTTTCAAAATCTACCTTCCAAAGGAAAAAGGCCCAGGACTGCAGAAGCCTCTTCACTATTTTTAATGCTGTTGTTCGTACATTTGTTGGCAATTTTCCTCCTTTCATTCTCTCGACCCAATCTTCTCAACTGGAACACATCACTTGATCTCATTTTCACTTTTACCAAAGTGATCTTACAAAAATTCTTATCGATACATTACTTTCTCTATTTCCAGTTTGGTTACATCAACACTGTCAGTTCTTAAGCTGGCAAACAACACTGTCAGTTCTTAAGCTGGTAAACAGATGATCAAAGAAATTTTCTTCAAAATGTCCTAGGATACAATCTTGACCAAGTTACTCAAATGTAAAATAAGTCTCAAGTCCCCTGCAACCCAAGCGTTCAGCTGAGATTTAATATAAAGTACTAGAGTTGACTCATTGGAAAACACCCTGATGCTGGGAGGGATTGGAGGCAGGAGGAGAAGGGGACAACAGAGGATGAGATGGCTGGATGGCATCACCGACTCGATGGGCGTGAGTTTGAGTAAACTCCGGGAGTTGGTGATGGACAGGGAGGCCTGGCGTGCTGCGATTCATGGGGTCGCAAAGAGTCGGACACGACTGAGTGACTGAACTGAACTGAACTCAATGCTTAAAAGCTGTTGAATATATGTTAGCTCATTTCCTTTCCCCACTTTGAATTAAGAGATTCCTAGGACTTGTAGCAGAAAAATCCACATCAGTAATAGGCAGTATTTGGACATACATTCATGAACTTAAGTTTTTTCTCAGAGGAATAAATCCAGTTAAAAATCGGTATACTTTTACAATGCCTATTTGGGCTATTTATGAGCCTCAGAGTCCCTTGTAACAATTATTCCAAAGGAGCAGTATTTTAAATTCACTGTGGTGTTATGGATACAGCTGATGCTAAGCAACATAAGGCACGTAAGCAATGAAGATCTATTTCACAGCTTCTTTCCTTAGGAAGGGAACAGATGAGATTTTGTCAGCCTCGCCTCCCTGGAGATTAAAAACGAAACCCCAGAGGAAGACCAGGTAGCTGACGTATAGTCTCTTCTCCCACGGAGGGAAGAAAACACAAAGTCCGTGGAAAGCTTACTTCCTCACCAGGTGAGTTTCCATTTTCTGTGACAGTGTTCCTGATATAGTGAACTTTGCTGACAGTCCTATCAAAATGGGCAAGGCAACCCTATTATGTGGCATTTTAGAAGCACACTGTGCATGCTAACTCTTAAAAATATCCATTGGGGTGGGGGGAGGAGTCCCACAGAGATTAAATCAATGCATGTCTAAGTTAATTGACTCAATCCTGGGAGGCTGCGTATAGCTGATAGAGATCTACCCATGGAGACATGAGAGAAAAGAAACATGTGATCAGGAGCTAAAAGGCACATTGTCCCTGTTCTACCATAGCTGAGTGACCTTCAGCCCCAAGGTCACTACTCCTCATCTCTAAAATGAAGGGGTGACCTTCAGCCCCAAGGTCACTACTCCTCATCTCTAAAATGAAGGGGTGACCTTCAGCCCCAAGGTTACTGCTCCTTATCTCTAAAATGAAGGGGTGACCTTCAGCCCCAAGGTCAGTACTCAACTCTAAAATGAAGGGGTGGAGTAGACATTCTCTCAGGGCTCATCCAGCTCTCATCCAGCTCTACCATTTTGAAATCTAGGTCCTAAAAGGGAAATGGAGTAGAAATAGGAAGAAGTTGCTTATAAAGAATTGCAAGTGCCAAACCACCAAAAACTGAAAAGACCACTAAAACACACACAGAAATGAAGAAGAGGAGGAGGAGGAGGAAGGTGAGCATGGTGTTACCAGCTCTATCTGTGGAGGCCTCACTAGGAGCCCAGCTCAGGTCCACGGACTTTACAGTATTAACTCTCCTAATACACTCTGACTCCATTTCTGTCATACCTCCCATCATGTTAGACAACATCAGAATGAATCTAGATATTCTGAGGAAGTTGACTGGGGATGCATCTACAGGATTCACAGTCATAATCTCCAGCTGGTATGAGAGAGGCTCCCAGGACTACTGGTGTCCTAATACAAATGGGCGGGGCCAGAGGTCACGTAGTGCTGAGGACGGATCCTGCCACACCTGGAGATGAAAGCATGGAGCGAGTGGCAGAGGTTCAGAAGCTGGTCATTCAAAACTCCTTCCAACTACCAGGTGTGGAAAACTGCAGCTGAAGGATTCCATTCCCACGGGCGCCTATGTAAAATGGAAAGTCTCACTTGTCAAGAACAGATTCTGTAATTCAGGGTATGCTATTATGAAGACACCTCCTAATTTTATATTTTAATTTTCTTTTTCAAGCAAGTCATGTAACATGCAATCTGTCAGAAACCCTATGTTCATAGGGCACAAGCCTATGGTTGTACTGCAAACAGTGAGTGCGCTGATGTATGAAGTCACACGTTTTATTTGAGTCAACAGATCAAATAGCATGTTAGCATATATAACATCTCTGTTCTAACCAGTCTGGCAATAAATACCAGAAAAAAAGACATACAAAAGCCATGATTTACTGAGAGAAAGAGATGTGCTTCAAGTATTCATGATGAATAGTCTCTTAGATTATTTAATAATACAAATAATGAAGGATAAATCACCTGAGAAAAACACTGACATTTCTTATTGATCTGACACAAAATAGTGAAAAATATAAAGGTAGCAGAAAGTCATAACATGTACCCAAAGACTGCTGTCAATTCATTGTCACTATACACAAGAGCATCTGTAATGTCCTTAAACTCACATGTGAAAATAACTTGATAGCAACTTTCTGAAATCTGACAGCCTTAAAAATGCATATGATATTGCAAACAAAAATCTGTCAAGCTGAAATAAACTTTCCCAAACTATCACTAATAAAATCTAAATTTCAACTATGGTAAAGAAAAAACTGAATTTTATTTTTATTCTCTCTATAGAAAATATAAAGACCAATCAGACTATGCAAGAGAAAAAACAGAGGAAAAATAAAGAAGCTTGACAGGTAGTTTTTTTAAAAAAAATATTATTTTTGAATTTTGTAATGTTTATAGTATTTGGCAGATTTCTTAAATTTGTAACTTGCTACAATTTGCTATTCTAACTAAGTAAATATTGATTTTATATCTAAATTTGATTTTGTGATTTCGTATACTTTTTCTTAAAGAGACCCTCAAATTATATAAGTGCCTAGCCCTACAAAACTTGGGTCCTTCCTGGCCTGGAATATAAAAGACACCTGATGAATGTTTATTGAATGAATCAAGATGGTAAATGTCAAAAATTAAATTTTTTCTCTTAGATGTCAAATATTTAATTTTTAGAGGAGCAACCAGTGCAGAAACAGACGTTCATTGAGCTATTAAACTATTACCCGCTGACTCATTGGCCAAGGTTGGCCACCCCTTCACAACCACCGATGACGTGGGGAAGATGCAGTGGGTGGATAATTTCCAGTTTTCTGTAGTCCACCACAGACACTAGGTAAACTCCTCCCAAACAGGCATCCGCACAGGCCTCTGCAAACCCACACTGAGACACATTTCTCCCGGAAAGAATTCTTTGGGAACACACTCTTCAACATCAGCACGACACAGCAAAAAAGAGAAGAGAAAAGATTAAAACAAAACAAAACAAAACAAAACTCTGGAGAAGCAATCTCTGGATCTGAGATCTTTGCTTATTTTAATAATTAACAGCAATTATGGATGGGGTGAGGATCTTCATTCACATATGGTACACACTGGTAATGATAAACTCTAAAAATATTTCCAGGGCCATTGCTCCTGAGTGCATGCTGTTAATGACAAAGTTCAGAGGAAATGGGTGGTATTGATTACACCCTGCTAATTAGCTGACTACCTCGGATAGTTTGGGTTCCTTTGGATTAAAAAAAAAAAAATTGTGATTTCCTGTCAATGTTTCCAATATTCAAGCTTATCATAAAATATTAGCTTTGACACTTAAGGGCTTTGAAATTGTTGATGCTTTTTCAACAAGAATGACAGTAATAAATTTTAATACATTCCTTTTAAAAAATCCATGAAGTGATAATCAGAAACAATAATAAGAGTGAAAGCTCTTCTTTACAAAAAAGTGCCAGCTAAAAAATGTACATAATAGGAATCACTGAATTAGGAATACATTTGTAACTGGCAATGTAATATCTGATGCATGCAAGGAGCATCAACATATGCTAAATTTTCATTGGATGAAATTTTAATGGAGAATATAAAATTCACAAAGTCCCAAAGCATCTCCCCATAATTACAATGTATTTATTTACCCTACAAAGCAGAACCTCTCTAACAAAGAAATCCAGAGATACTGCCTTAGACAAGTGATCAAACTTAGCCTCACTATTAAGGAAAACTGGTATTACTCATTTCCTTATATAATGCAATAGGAGGGACACAACATCATCCATTTAGAATTCTTGCCGAAAATATTTAATTTGAATTTAATGGGAAATAACTAACTCCAAACTGAGGGACACTTTGCAAAACAACTGCCCTTATCCTCAAATATGTCAAAATAATAAAATATTAAAAAGACTAGGGAACAATTCCAGATTTAAGGAGACTAAAGATACATGAAACTTACATGTAATGTCATATCCTTTACCGGGTTCTAGAACTTTTTAGAAAGCAGGGACATTAATTATTGAGAGTTGGGGATAACTGGAGATCTGAATGTCAATGGAATTTACATTATATAACATTTATACAACCATGTTAAATTTCCTAATTTAACATACTAATTTAACAATACTGCCTTATGTTAGAGAAGGTCCTAGATCTTATGAAGTACATGCTCATATATTTATGATTTTAATGCTCTGTGGCTGTACCTACCTCATTTTAAATTGATTAAAAGGTGAAAGAGAACAAGTGTGGTAAAAATTACATAATGAATGTAGGTGAAGGGTGTATGAGTGGACACAGAAAGCAACTAAAAAACTTGATAAGTTAAAATCCATCAACATTTAAAACTTCTCATCAAGAGGCACTGTTTAGGATAAAAACAAAACTACAGGTAAGACACCAACTGAGAGAAAATATCTGCAAAACATATATCTGATAGTGGACTTTCATCTAGGATATAGAGAGAATTCCTATTACTGAATAATTTAAAAACGACCCAGTTATAAAATAGAGAAAAGACTTGAGCAGACTATTCACAAAGGAAGATTTGGAAATGGCCAACCAATATGTGAATGTGTGTTCAACACCATTAGTTAGCAGGGAAAATGGCTAAAATTAAACAGAATGAAAACACCATTTTTCAGTGAGAAAGTGGAGTAGGCTGAACTCTTACATGTGGCAGGTGGCAACACGACAGGTACCATCTCTTCAGGAAAAAGTCCAGCAATTTCTTACAAAGGGTATATGAGTCATCTAATAGTCTTTCAATTTTACCACAGACTGATATTTTACCAAAAAACAAAGTTGGGGAAAAACATCTATGATGCTTTAGAATGTGACTTCAGAAAATAGACATGAGTCAGTATATATCCATTTATAGTTGGTTCTCCATTCTTTTTATCTTAGATAAATAGTAACTGTGAAAAAGTGAAAGTGTTAGTCACTTAGTTGTGTCCGACTCTTTGCAACCCTATGAACTATAGCCCACTAGGCTCCTCTGTCCATGGGATTCTCCAAGCAAGAATACTGGAGTGGGTTGCCATTCCCTTCTCAGGGGATCTTCCCGACTCAGGGATCGAACCCGGGTCTCCCACATTGCAGGCAGATTCTTTATCATCTGAGCCACCAGAGAAGTCCAAAAGACATATCCCAGGAGTCGGTTCCACTGGGGATGGATCCCAGGACCTTCTGTGTAAAGAGCAGGTGTGCTAACCACAACCTGAATCAATAAATAGTTCTTGAGTAACTGTCATGTGCCAATAATGTGTACTGACAGTATAATGATATACAAGAGAGATGTAGTCCTGTCCTTGTGGAATTTATATTCCCATAGAGAAACACATACTGAACAAGTAGAGAGAAACAGAGAGAGTTACCAAGTTGATCAGGGGTCTGATCCCTGGCCACTGATATGAGTCGCTTTATCGCTGGTCTGGCCACTGATCACTGGTCTGACTCACGGTATCTTTGGCACTATGTGCGGGGATGGTGTGGAGCACTGAAAGTCAGGTCAAAGGGGGTGAAGAGAGAACAGAGTTTTAAGCCAAAGGCTGAGGGAGACTACAAAAGTGGGCTCCTGAAATCAGGAGATAAACAGAACCAAGGTCTTTGGTGCCTACACCAAGGAGAGTTCTGGAGTTGCTGCTTTTTTAAGGTGTTTCAGTTCATATCAACCCACCTGCTTCATGCTGTCCTTATCCAAGGAAGATAATGATGATGATGATAACCATGACAAAGATAAGATGTCAGGTACAAAATTCACTGATTGCTTCTCATGTGTCAAAGTCTCTATATTGAATGCTTGATCCAATACAGTTCTCTTAACAACTCTATAAGATAGAGTATTCTCACCATGTTACAGATGAGCAGAGAGGTTCTCACATTAAACCGTGTATGTAAATTCACACAACCTCTAAATGGCTAAACATGCATTTGAATCTAGGTCTGTCTGATCCCAATCCCACTCTCTGTATTGTCACTTTGTTCATCTCCAGTCCTTGTGGTGGGCTTCTCTGGTGGCACCAGTGGTAAAGAATCCATCTACCAGTGCAGGAGACATAAGAGATGCGGGTTCGATCCCTGGGTGGGGAAGATCCCCTGGAGAAGGAAATGGCAACCCACTCCAGTATTCTTGCCTGGGAAGTCCCATGGACAGAGGAGCCTGGTGGGCTATAGTTCATCGGACTGTATTGGCAAAAAGTCGGACATGACCGAAGTGACCTAACACCCACACACAGTCCTCCTGATCAGTACTTTCTCCAGGGGGCTAGAGATGCCAAAGGGTCCTTTGGATTCAAGAGGACTTTTAGAACAGTCTTCAGCTTTGATGTGAGAAAGGGAACAAAAGCGCAGGCAATAGTAAAAAGCAGACTTGAGGCTACTGGGGATTATTTTGGTTCATATGCTACACTGGACATTTTTCAAAGGGCACTGTATAAGCAAACAACATTGTCATAATCCTGAAACCCGAATTCAAAATGCATTAATTTCTTTTTACCACTAGGGATTCAGAGAAACATGCCATGGTGATACGGTTCTTAAGCTTATGCTTTCGGTAATCAGAAAGCTGGAAAAGAGAAGATGAACATTTACAAATATTTTAAAATTATGAATGCAAAATATCAGCCAAGAATAAATCTTTATATCAAGGTTACAAGCAGATGAAAAATGACAGTCCGTACTGGGAATGCAAACAGACCATTAATTATAGCAGCCTCACAAAGCACCCAAGTAAGAGCAGTTTGCAATTCTTTACCAAAATTTACATAACTGTATAGTCTCCTTTCAGATTCTAGAGATTCTATTTTTGATAAGTAGCAATTCAGAAGGTTAGCTACCTCATCTCTATTATTATTCCACTTTTATGAATATGAAATGGTGACACCTTGAATTTACATGTTAGCAAACCTAATAGGCTGCCTCTAACACTTTTTATTCATTCATTTCAGCAATATTGTGTGCCAGGCATTGTGCCCAGCCCTGAAGACACTGAGATGAATGAGACACAGAGTATGTCCCCAGCAGAACTTCCAATCCAGAAAGAGAAACAGACTAGTAAACACACAACCCTAACAGAGTTTGAACAAACTAAACAGATTGAGATCAAAATGGCAATACAATGTTAGGCGTTGTCTCCCAACCAGATAGCAGCAATTACAACAGTGATGTTAAGTAAATAAAGTTCTTTCTCTCTCTTCCCTCTCTCTTTCCTACCTGTCTTCCTTCCTTCCTTCTCTTCTCTTTCTTCTTCCGTCCCTTCCTCGCTCCATGTTTCCTTCCCTTCCTTTTTTATTCAGTGAGTATATCCACTCATTACTTAGCAAAATTATATAATAATAGTACATTACATGTATGCAAAACTTATTTTGTGTCAGGCAATAACAGAATTTCATATAAACCTCACAAAATGCTCGGAAGAAGGTACAATTTTCCCCACTATACAGATGAAACTAAGGTTCAGAGAGTTACCCAGTATGCCAAGGTCACACCCTGTCAAGAGACTGAATAAAGACCCAGGCACTGTGACTCCAGAACTGGGGCTGGAGTACTCTAGAGAGTACGCCGCCTGAGTCAACCTGTTACCAGATAATAGGCCTGCCTGTCACACTACCTGAAGCAGTAATAAGAACTCAGTGATTAAAGGACATTTTGGAATTTCTAGCAAAGGTTTTCTAAACAAAGGATCTGCCTTTCAAAAATCAGAGACATGAAAAAAAAAAGGATGATGAGAAGAAAAAAAATGCAGTGTTCAGTGTGGGCCTTCTCTGGTTTCCCCCTTGGGAGCACTGCAGCCCTCCACCTGCATTCTGCTTGATTACCCTGCATCTGTTAGGGGCCTCAGAGTGAACTGAGCAAAAACAAAAGCAGGAAGAAAAAGCGCCTACTAATTGAGGTTGGTCCAGCTGTACCATTTGAGTCAGGGTGATACTCTCTTTATTTTGTAATCACCAGTGGCACATATGCCCCCTAAGTTGCAAAAATATTTCAAAACAACTTAAATCAAGCTTGATAGTTAATTATGCTAAGGTCATGCCGAAGAAGCAAACCACCAGGACATCAAAAATCCAAGACAGTCTAAGTGCAAAGTAGCAGCATTAATTTTTCTCCCATTAAAAAACAAAGGGAGGGGGACAAGCTTCTTTACTCTCTTGAGGATAAACTGGCTTTTAATAATCATCTGAAATAGACCTCTTAAGACATTTCACCTCTGCTCTGAATGTTTGAAACTGGTCCTCTGACTACAAAAATGTTCATGTTAAATCTCATCAAGATGCTTTCTTAAGATGAAGAATGTTTTATAAATTGTAAAGGTTTTAATCAGAACCCTCTTTGAAGCTATTAAATGCTACAATGTAGCCCGACCATTGCTTCAATTATGCCACTTATCGACTCTGTATTAATTAAGTATCATTATAGGCACTGATTTATATACTTCCTCACAGCTCTCTCGCCAGATGGTCCAACATTCTCTCTGACACTCCATAAACATCACCTGGATTCACTCATATTTCTCTCCAGCTGAATGTTTAATCAGCTCTTAGTCATCTTCAAATTGGATTGCTTCTCTTCCTCCTCCTCTTCACTATACTCTATCAATACAGTACACAAATGCCAAGTGATATAAAACATAAACCAGTGGTAGTTACAAAGCCAAGTTCTATTATCAGCTCATTCGCACCTCAATGAATTCTTCCCCAGTATGATGATACACTTCTCACAATAAAGTGAAAGAAGAGACTTTTTGCTTCCTTAGCTGATTAAAACTTATAGTCTGTGTTCAATTATCTGGGGCAATGGAGAAAATAACTAGGAAAAAAAAAATGTATATCTGGCAATGGGAGTACAATAGACGATTTGGCCTCAGCAGAGTTCCTTTCTCAATTATACTTTGCTTGGTCTAACATAAAAATTATTTTGCATTCTTGAGCTCACACATTGAGAGAGCAGGAGGCAGAAGTCCCAAGGTATACCGCACTGCAAGGAAGCCAGCCTAGAATTTTAAACTGCCCTGGGTGATCCAAAAAGTAGATAAGAGAGAAATGGAAATGCTTAACTGTTTTTCTTACAAAATATAGAAACCAGATTAATGGGGCAATCTCACAGCCACTTCAAGTTCAAAAGGTCTAGAAACCATTGGTTGTGTTGCCTCTCTATGGTCCCGTCTCTCATCATTCTTCAGTCCCCAAGCTGGGTGAAGGGAAACGGAAACTGAGGCAGACCAGAGAAGGCACAGGCCATCAACCAAAAGGACTTGGTGCTAACCCACGACACTGCAGTTTACCTTACAGAAATACAAGATGTCACCTCCACAAACCCCTATTTTTACATAAAACTCATGACTTTAAAATATTGGGCTGGACTGAATGCAGATTCAACCTTTGGTTTTCAAACCTTGACTTACTGTTGACTTTGACTCCTCGTCTTTCCTCCTTTCAAATGAAACCCGTCCTTAAGTTTTGATTTTTTTTCATTACCCTTCTGTATGATCAGGCCACTCAAGATGGCTGTTCTCTTGCTCTCGGTACATCCCCTGCTCAACCAGTCCCTGCTTCACCAACATGCACCCTCATGACTATCTAACTCTCTTAATCATAAGGCTTAATTGGAGTCGCGCTTGCCTACGTTTGCCTCCTGCCCCACTGGTGGTTTCTCCGATACCCGATGAGCCAACCTGACGTCCCTTCCCCACCCTCCTCCACCCCAAGAAGCAAACACTGCTACCACACCCTGCCTGCCATCGGCCGGGCACAGTGGGGCGTCACTCCAGGACTCTGCTTCCGAGCTGTGAGATCTTCTATCCAGTAAACTGCTGATGGCGCTGCTCCCTCGGGGCTCTTGCTTCAGCCTCACGGTTGGGCAGTCACACAGCCTGCCGGGTACAGCCCAGCACCCTTCTGCTGTCTCTTCCTCTCCATTCCCACCAACCATGTCCTCATTATGTCACATCTGCATTAGGAGATCAGTGTCCTTACATTCGCAAAGCACATCATCTACGCTCACCAAATTGATCTAAACAGTAGTTCCCAAACTTTAACATACCTCAGAATCACCTGGAGGGCTGTTTAAACCACATACCGCACCCCCAAGCATGTTTTAATTTAGTGGGTCTCAAGCGGAGCCTAACAATTTGCATATCAATAGCTCCCAGGTGAGGCTGATGATGCAGGGGATGACAGAGGACGAGATGGTTGGACGGCATCACGGACACGATGGACATGAGTTTGAGTAAACTCTGGGAGTTGGTGATGGACAGGGAGGCCTGGCGTGCTGCAGTCCATGGGGTCGCAAAGAGTAGGACACGACTGAGCAACTGAACTGAGGTTGATGAGGTTCCAGGGACCACACTTAGAGAAACAGTGCTCTAAAATGTCACCTCCAACTTTAACACAAACAATGATTCCCCATTTCCTCCACCTTAAACTTAAAACTCCTTAACCTGGTACTTTAGATTCTTCGTAAAGCTGGTCTCTTCCTCTCACCTCAAAATAACATTTCTCTGATCTCTCATGAAAGCCTGTTCCAGTCCAACTGGTCTACTTAGATATTACCCAATGCATCAAGCACTCCCACTTTCTTGCCTTGATCATGTATAGAAAGTCTCTCCAGCTCCCATCTCTTGTTCAAGTTCACCCTTTTCACTGAGTACCCAAAACCCACATTCTCAATGCAGCCAGCCCCCATCAGACCGCTGCTGCCTCTTCTAGACTTCTAGAGCATTAGCTCTCCAAGTTTCTGGTTGGATCTAAAGTGCACGGACTTTAGAGTCAGAGTCTCTCTGAGTATGACTCCTGGTTCTTTCACTAGCAGTGTAATTTGACTAGTTACATAGCCCTTCTGAACCTGTTTCTCCCTCCATAAAAGAGCAATAATAATACCTATTTCCACAGGTTGTGTAAAGAATTAATCAAAACAAAAATTTTAAGCCCTCTAAGAAATATAAACAAAATATGCTTAATAAATGTCAATTTCTTACCTTGGTCCCTTCTCCCAATCATGCATTTAGCACTAAATATAAAATATATTACACTAATCATACATTTTAAGCTAACTCTCCTCTCTTTTAGCCAGATAGAATATTTCTGAGGAACCAAAAACATGTCTAATTCATCTTAGCAACCCCAGTGCCTGACAACTTCTGAGCAACAGGTAAACTCTCAATAAACATTTACTAAAAAATATGATTAATTTGAGAAATAACATAAGGCAAGTGGTTTCATAGAGCAGATCTTCTCTGCAGAGCTTAAATCTCTTACAATCACTTTCATCCTAAAATATCTTCCTATGACAAGGCAAACTGTATTTTACACACAGGAAAACTAAAATAGATCTAATGAGAATCCCTATTAGATAGTCCCCACTTGATACTTAATACTGAACAAGAGAAAAGTCATTATAAAAGAGTCAACGAAGGAGAAATCTTCTCTTTGAAGTCAATTTGAACACAAAAACACAAATAATGGGAACACAGAGAAATAATGACAAAAAGCCCACAGATAACTCATGTAACCATGTGACCACTGTACTTCCAAAACGGCTGACACATATTGCTAACTCTGACAGACGTCAAGTCAAGATGTTGGTAAAACACATTGCCTGTCCTTTAGGACATTCTCTAATTTCTAAATCAAGCAGAAACAAATTACAGCTTCTATTCTGTTCTCCAGAGTTGCTGACTTCTACACTATTCCTAAACAGAATCCAGTATAACCCACTGGCATAGAGCTAAGGGTGACAGAAAAAAGATATAACCTGGCATATTGGCATCTGGATATTTTCCTCCAAATACAGAGCAAAGTGCCATAAAAGTTCAAGTTATTTTAAATTCACTATACAGAAGCTACACAGTTTGATCAGAGGGCACTAGGGATTGGGTCACCTGGTTTGTTGTAAGAGCAATCTGCCATAACTGGTCACATAAACTCAGACAAGTTGATTCCTCCAACAGTCATTTCCTGAGTGGCCACTATGTATCAAATATTATACAAGATGATGGGGATACCAAGGTAAAGTGTTTAATCCATGTTATCCTGGAACTTACAATCTAGTGTAGAGTCAGACAGTTGGAGAAGACTGTACAGTTGTTCACCAAACTTGTCCTCCTTTCACGGTGAGCACGAAGACAGACCAGATTTCCCAGCCTCCATATAACTGCATTGTGGACATAGAATGTGAGCAATGAGGTATGTCATACCCAGGCCTGACCACAGAAAGCCTTGCCTTTGATTATTGACTTTCTCTCTCCATCTTCTTATTTGCCAGTTGGATGCAAGGGACCCTGCCGAGGACTCTAATTTCTTAGAGGTGATGGAGCCACAAGATGGAAAGGAGCAAAAGGCCACCTGCTGAACACTCTCTTGGAACTATTATGTGAACAAGAAAGAAATTCCTATTGTGTTAAGTGGCTAAATTGTTTGTTACAACACTTGAAGTGAAAGTGAAAGTTGCTTAGTTGTCTCCGACTCTTAGCCACCCCATGGACTATACAGTCCATGGAATTCTCCAGGCCAGAATACTGGAGTGGGTAGCCTTTCCCTTCTCCAGGGGATTTTCCCAACCCAGGGATCAAACCCAGGTCTCCTAGCATTGCAGGCGGATTCTTTACCAGCTGAGCCATGAGGGAAGCCCGAGAATACTGGAGTGCGTGGCCTATCCCTTCTCCAGGGGATCTTTCCAACCCAGGAATAGAACTGGGGACTCCTGGATTGCAGGCTGATTCTTTACCAACTGAACTATCAGGGAAGCCTTACAATACTTGATCTACCATACCAAAGCATGAACTCAAACTACCTCCAAGATAATATGATACAGAGTATGCATAGCTTGAAATGGGATACCCAAAAGAGGCAGCTCACCTGAGCTGAAGCAGGATACTGGGAAGGGCTCCTCAGAAGAAGTGCTTAAAATCAATCTTGAAGGACAGTGTGAGATAGTGAGAAAGGGAATAGAAGGTTGCAGAGGAGAAAGCATTGCAAAGTCATGAAACTTTGAGGAAATGGGCTGCACTGGGGAAGTCTTAGTGATTCCTGCCAATATGTATTTGCTAAAATGACAAAGAGCAGAACCTAGGAGATGTAGTAGCTACCAGAGATGATGGATAAGGGAAGATGAAAAAATAATCAAGAACCATTTAACTTTAGAAAGCAGAAGAGATGGCATCAAGATAGAAAATGCAGGAGAAAAATGTGAAAGAAAGAGTTCAATTTTGAAAAAGAAAGAAACTGAGATAGCTGTGGAACACCCAAAAGACGAATCGGCAGGTGGCTGGACGTGTGGCCCTAGAGTTCAGGCAGCGGCACGGACAGGGGAGGCGAGTTTGGGAAGGGCCACTGCACGGGTGCCGGCTGAAGCCAGAGGCAGGGTGGGACGGCTCAGGTAGAATGCTCACAGCGAGAAGCCAGAGAAACAGGGAAGGAAAGAGGAAGTGGGAAAGAGGGCAAGAAAAAGAATGTGAGAAAGAAGTCACAGATGCCAAATATTGTGGAAAAAGGAGTCAATAGTAAGAAATACTTCAGAGTGGTGAAATAAGAGGACAGCCTGAAAAATGTCCACTATATTCAATTAGGCAATTTGTGACCTTAGCAAGTTCCATTTCAGTATCAGGAAGAGCTAAGTTAAGATGGCCTGGAGAGTGAATGAGGGATAAAGAATTACAGACTGGAATACAGAATACTCTTTAAAGAAAACTGGTTTCTAAAAAACAATTCGCCCAAAGTGGAGAGAGAGTTTGTTTCACTTTGATTTTCATTTTTCAAGAAGCAAGACTTAAACATGTTAACATGTTGAATTCTCTGAGCTTTTATTTCTCTGTAAAATGGGGATTATAAGGCCTCTTCTTCTTGGTCCACTGGATTGTTGTCAGAACAAATAAGAAGAAAGATGACATATGTGAAAGAGTCTAAAGTTCTACATAAATAGCAATGTTGTTTTGTATTTACAAATGTTGACTACATAGAGTTATAAAAGTTAACAGGCCATTGAAATATGGCTGGCTATAAAATTAATGAAAAATTATAATCAGTCTAGATCTAGAAATATTAAGCAAAATGCCTTTTGAATACACACTACATGTTGGCAACCCCAAATCTTAGAGGCTAATGACACAGGCTAATTTTGCTGGACAAATTTCTTCTGGTGCATCTAGGTTACAGCCTGAGTTTCCAGATGTCTTTGTTATAACAGAAAAAAAAAAAAGGCCAGTGAACCCAAGCAAATTGCTGTGCATTAAATCATCTGGGAATTTTTTAGTCTTATGAGTAGTAGTTTTTAAATAAATGTTTCTGGCATTTACCCAGTTTCACAAAGCAACAGACTAGCCCCATAATTTAGGTCTCAGGACCAGCGAAACCACGGTGAATGGCCACAAGCTGCTGAGTATGTTATTTTAAGGAGTGACTGAAGTATTCTGGGAAGTGAGCTAGCCATCTCAGGACTTCCTGCCTGGGAAGACTAACCAACTGAAAGAATATGGCCCAATCACTATTTCACTAGTCACCAAACTTTTAAGGACTCTACAAAGAGCATTATTTTAAGCACTATGACATCAATGTAACTAGGTTTTCTCTCTTAAAACTTGTAACAAGTGGTTTTAGCATGCCCCAACTTCCTCCCCGGGAAGATATCTTATCCCTGTAAAAGAAAAATGTCCCTTTTTTTTTCTGTGCACTTTTGAACAACTCCTCTGACTGGGCTCTGATGTCTCCTCAGTTATTTTCAAGGACATAGGGTGCTAATTAATTGAGGTCAAGCAGCTGTGACTCTAGCGCCAAAGAACAATTGTGCAGAATACAGAAGTCTTCCTTTACAAAAGATACTAAGGATCTAGTCTTGAGACCCAAATAAACCCTATTTGCAATTACTTTTGCATGTTTCTTTTATCTTAAACAGACTGAGCTACAAGACTAAAATGGTTTCTTTTATCCATGTTTCTCAAATATTTTATCCTTGATATGTAACACTACCATATGTAGCTATTAAATTGGCCCAACGTCTCCAGGTCAGTTTTTAGAACTTTTATCCACTTCAATGCCAAATTTCCTCCTAGGGCTGAGGGTCAATAAAGCGCTTTGCAAATACCTCAATCAGAAATACAAAGAAAAAGACAAAGCTTCCATTGCCCTCAAAATATACCTTTATAGAAAATTGAGTATCTTTCATAAGTTTACCTCAATCTTAAAATAATTTTGTGAAAGTATTGTCGTTAATTATCACCAATTAATAGAGTAGAATCCTGAGGGCCAAAGAGTTTTAAGAATATTCCAAAGTGGTATGAGATTAATAGGTATAAACTACTATGCATAAAATAAAGAAGGAACAAGAATATATTGTATAGTACAGGGAATTATAGGCATTATCTTGTAATAACTTATGGAGTGTGATCTGCAAAAACACTGACTCATTTTACTGTACGTCTGAAACTAATACAATACTGTAAGTCAACTATACTTCAATTAAAAAAAGACCATTCCCAAGGCCTCTTAGCTCTTTAGAAGCAGAAGCAGGTCTATATCCAAGGTCCTCTGCTGCCTCAACACTTTCCACTACACCATAGATGGCCCCATCATGTTACCTACTTTATTTGTATTTCACTTCTCTAGCAACAATGGAAAAAAGCCTGGCTTCCTCTGAAGTCATTAGGAATCTTTGATGAAATGCAGACGTGAATTCAGTTCTCCCTCCAATGAAAATACATAAAACATACTGGTTATATAAGGAATGTTATGGGATCATCATGGATGTGGAAAACTTTTTAAAGGAATGCATAAATGATGCTTGGAATCCTGAAAAGGCCAAAGAAGATATTACAAACAAATGACTAAATGTGGAATGGGGAAAAATTCCATGAACAATCAGTATTTTCACTTGACTAGTTTGTTTTTATTTTGTAAGGGCTTCTCTTTGATGGAACACCCTGGTTTTTTAAAGCATTTCTAATGAACTCGATGACCAACCTGTAGATGGAGAAGGAAGCCACGGATCGAATGAGGGATGCCAAAGCCCCCACTTTGGCAGCTTCCACCGCCCCCTCCATGCGGTACTGCACTGCTGCGGAGTAGTTGGTATAAGGTTGATTGTAAACGACGATCTTCCCTTCTGCGTCTGGCCCTCTTCTCTGCAGTTCATCGAAAGAGGTCACCACTAGAACTTCCGCAGTAATGCCTACAAATAAAAGTCATGCAAGATTAACGCATGGTTTCCGATCAGCCAGGTTGAATTGGCACACAAAAGGTCACACATGCTCTATCCACTACATCTGGCAAACCGGTTTGCAAAGATCAAAGTTTCAGAGCCATTTGCTATGGGAGAAAGACTGTGGGGGTTAGCCAGTTTCCCAAGAAAGAGAAAAGGCATTCAAAACATTTAATATACGACTCATTAGATTTTTCAACTCGCTTGACCAGCTGCTATTAAATCACAAATTGCTTGCAAAGATGTCTTTTTTTGTCTCTTTCCCACCCTAACAGGTCATGAGTTTCACAAAATGACACTAATTATTTACTTAAAAAACACATTTTAGAAAGCTCCCCTTGGGATTAGTGAAACACATATTTATCTTTTCATAAAACTATTTTGATATGTGGCTAAACAACATTCATTGACATCATACAAAGGATGGTAGTTTATAAAAAATATATTCTCAGGAGCCAATGATTTTCATACTTCCAATTTTTAACAAATAGTTAATGTAACTTCTCCCAAGAGTAACAAAAAGTCAGCTTATTTTCTTTCCTTCTTTGTACTGAATCCTTTTAAAGAATGTGAAAACTGCCCATGTCTTGATTTATAGGACTTGTTCATTACCAAACATATCACTATTCTTCACCTAAAAATTCTGAAGATGCTATATAACTGTTCTATAATCCTCTTGTCTCATTTAGAAAGATGTGACATCTTTTTTCACACCACAAGTCTTGCCCAAATCTTCCTGATTAGGACAGGGTTTCACAGCTTCTGAGAAGTCATTCAAAAACTGCCAGACCACTGAGGATTCAATTTGATGGCACAGTTACAGTGACAAGAAAAAAAATATTTAGCAACAAAGGCCAGATGCAGTAGCTAAATATAACAATCTAAAGTAAAGAGGCAGGCGCCTACTGTTTTATAGCTTTAGCCAGGCAGTCATGAAATATGGCAGTAAAAAACCCAAGTATCAACATGGATTTGGCATATTTCTTTAATCTTGCAAACTAGAGAATCAAGTTCTTCTGGAAGTTTAACATGTCATTAAAATAGTAACTGTTACTTGGAAAATCCTTCTTAAATGCACTGCAGGTATGAGAGAATTCTTGCTTTCAACATGGGCCCCACCACAATGGACCCTTTGAACTGGCTGCTCTCCACTTCTGGTTCCACCATTCAGACTGAATCTGTACTATCACTTTAAAGTGATTGACTACAGATCTATAAGTATGTCTCCACCAATATTCAGAACTCAGAACTTAGTTCATAATCTAAGGAAAGCAATGTACAATTATGAAAAGTAAGGAAGCCACTAGCTTTTTCACATGATAAATACGTGTAAGAATACAAATAAAAGCTTGGCTAGACGGAGTTTCAGATTCATAACTTTTTGAAACCTGGAGTTACCTTGAAATTTGACTGGTGTTATTGTTGGCATGTCCCAGGAATTTTGTTGATGCTTTTCAGCTGTTCCTAATGAATAACAGATTCGATGGTCCACCCAAGGGGTGTCCCAGCAATGGGGTAATTTTGGCATCTGGATTGGAGCCACTAGAAATGAAGCCAAGTTTCTATAAATTTTCATTGGCCACTGCAAAATTAAAATCATACAAGGGGAGTGCTTCACTAGGGTCTACGGTTCAAGTTCTTTTAACAAATGTGAGTGACAGAGTTCTAATGAGCCAAAATCTAACCTAGACATCAGTTGCCAATGCAGGACACTAGAAACAGCTATAGGTCAAAATCTATCACCAAGAACTTGCAAGAAGTCTTCAAATTCATCTGTTTTCCTGAAAGCTTAGGGTCATCTCTGATTCCTCTGTCTCCTTCATCCTCCAGGTGCCATCAGTCCTCAAATACTGAGACTCTTGCTCCTTAAGTATTAACTGAAAGCAGGTCCTCTGCTCTGCCACGTTACACCTCTCACATCAGGCTCTGGTATCCTTCTGTTTGGACCATGAATTCCTCCTCCTTCACCTCACCACCACTACTGTCCCAGCCTCCAGCCCAGCTCCCTCAAATTTAACTTCCACAGAGCTGCCAGAGTGAAGGACTCGAACTGCTGAAAAGTCAGAGCAGCCTGTGTTCCCATCTCCCTGCCCCCTGCCCCTCTGCCGATTACCCGTCACTTCAAGGTAACAGTCAAAGCCTGTCTATCTCTATAGACACGGGCCCCCTTTTATTTCAAATTCGGTCAATGCTGAAGTTAAAAGTGCCCACTCTCACCACAGCAGCTCACTTCTCAGGGTCTTTGTTCACACTGTGGTACGTATGTCTTGTTGATCCCACTCTCCCAACTTTGTCGTGAGACTACACCTATTTATCCTTCAGATGCTGTTTAAGAATCACTCCCTCAAACTCTCTTCAATATTCTGCAACACCCTATATCGGGAAAGAATCTAAGAAAGAGTAGATGTATGAACATGTATGACTGACTTACTTTACCGTACACCTGAAACTAGCACAACATTGTAAATCAACTATTCAGCTCAGTCCAGATCAGTCACTCAGTCGTTTCTGACTCTTTGCGCCCCCACGGACTGCAGCACGCCAGGCCTCCCTGTCTGTCACCAACCGCCGGAGTTTACTCAAACTCATGTCCATTGAGTCGGTGATGCCATCCACCCATCTCATCCTCTGTCAACTATACTTCAATAAAAATAAACTTTAAATAAGAGATAGAAAAAAAAAGGACCATTACTCTAGGGGAGCACTCTCAAGGCCTCTGGCCTCTTCGTCCCATCCCTCTCCCGCGACCTCCAGGAAGGCTGGTTAGTGCACCACTCAACTCTTGACTTTCAGAGTCTCCAGGGCATACCCAGGCACTAGACAATGTTGTTGTTTAGTCGCTCAGTCGTGCCTGACTCTTCACAACCCCATGGACTGCAGCCCTCCAGGCTCCTCTGTCCATGGGATTTCCCTGGCAAGAATACTGTAGTGGGTTGCCCTTTCCTTCTCTGGGGGATCTTCTCAGCTCAGGGATCAAACCCAGGTCTCCTGCATTATCAAGGAGATTTTTTACCACTGAGCCACCAGGAATGCCTAAGAGACAATGAAACTTTGCTTATTTGTGATTGACAATACCCCCTGAACTGGGAACTCTTCAGGATCTGGGGCCACGTTTACTTTGGTTTGTATCTCCTCAGCCTAACATAGTGCTCAGTGTGTGTAGGCAGCCAGTCAATAAGCTTTCCTCAAATGGCACTGCTCCAAATAAGGGGCCATTGACTGGATCTAAAGCATTTCCATAGAAGCGCAATTTTATTTTTAAAGTTTGAGAGCACTTCTCCCACAATAACTCAGCAGTCTGACTCTGACCACCCAGAGCACAGCTGCACAACAATAACCAAGCAAAAAAGGCCTTGGGGCAGTCAGAACAGAAATATAAATCCCAAGTATAAAAACTCAGGCACTTGAACATAAGGAAGCTCTTCTGCTCTTAAAGCCTAGTTACCCTTATTTATATAAAATTCTAAATCTAGCGCTTAAACCTATGAACTATGAGAAACAATAAATCAGAAAGAAGAGATAAGTTTGGAAGCCGATAGCAGTACCACAGGAAAAAAAAGCAATGTCAGAGACAGGAGCATGAAACATAACGAATATGCACTTGCTGACATTTCTACAGTATCAGAAATGTTCTGTGTCTGGGCTAACACAGTGGCCATTAGACACATGTGGCTACCAGCACATTATTTACGTATTTACTTGGCTGCACCAGGTCTTAGCTGTGGCATGCAGGATTTTTGATCTACATTTTGACATGCAGGTTTTAGTTGCAGCATAGGAACTCTTAGCTGTGGTATGTGTGATCTAGTTCCCTGACCAGGGATCAAACCTGGCCCTCTGCATTGGGAGTGCAGAGTTTTAGCCACTGGACTACCAGCGGGGTCCCCCTGAACACTTTAAATGTGACTAATGTGACTCAGAAACTGAATTTTTAATGCCATTTCTTTTAATCAACTTATATTCAAATTTAGATAGCCACATGTAAATAGTGGCTACTATGTAGAATGCACAATCACCATAGGCTCAGCTATTATGTAGTCAGATGGCCAAAAGCGTCTCTGCTGGCCCCCGGGGGCCTTGCTTCAGGACAGGTCAGGAACAGACGTGGCCATCACGGCAGGGCCTCCTGCAGCAGCCTGTATTCAGTACCCACTGTTTGGGAAGTCAGGGTGTGTACAAAAATACTTAAGTAAGATTTTTGCTCAAAATGAATAAAATAAAACCAGGCCATCGGGAAAACCTCACTCTTCCATATTAGTTGTGTTTTGACACGTTACACAAAGGAAATCCTTCTGCTCTCCTACAAATCAGCAGGCTCCTATTCTTTTCTCTCCTCTCTGTTCCCTTCTTTTCATGCCCTCATTCTTGAAACTAGTATATGAAAACCTCAAACATAAAACCATTATCAGATATCCTGAACTCCATATTAATAATTGTAACCCACTCCCCAACCCCCATCTCTCTCTTCCAACTTAATTTTTCAATAGCAGTTGTCAGCTTCCAGCTGCTTCTACTACAGTATGCAAGCTCCATGGGGCGAGCGGGCCGGGGCTGGGGGTGGGGAGGTGGTGTGGAGGGGGGTAGAAATCCTTGTCTGCCTTATTCATTAATATCAAAATGCCTGAAGTGGTACCTGACACGTAATATGTGAAATTTACTCATACACATTCATAGGCACAAATACACACATGTACACAGGCATATACAGAATGAATAAAGAGAAAGCAAAAAATAAAAGTGTAATAATACCCCATCTATGATCACTCCCCTAAAATGTATACTTTCAAGGAACTTATATATTTCTGTAAGTGAGTATAACTGATAAAATAATAATAGTGATATTGAGTAACTATTGTTTAAACCAGTGTTCATAGCAACTCTGCAAAGTAGTCATTAGGAACACGGAAGTGCATAGAAATAAATTTACACAACTACGAGGTGTTGAAACTGACAGTTGAATTATTGGTCATCTGAATCCAAGGGTCATGCTCTTCCTATTAACATCATTGCTATCTTCTTTCGAAATGTAAAACATATCAAAAGAAAAGCTCTGGATTTTCATCTGAAGAGGAATAAGAAACATAAGTAAGTATATAAAAACCTGCCTAAAGTTATTCTTTATTTTTTCTTCATCTTGCTCATATATCAGAGCACTGTTATCACACTAGGTCCCAATCTTCTCACAGGGGATTGTGAGGGATGTTTCACTCTAGGACAAGAGTCATCAAACTGTTAGAGTAATGAAAAGAATGGTGGTAGTTAGTTCTGAAGGAAATGTAAGACTGAAGATAAAAATATTCATATTATAAAGTGATTCTCTTAGCTAAAGCTGATTATATCATAAAAAATAGTACAAAAAGCCTCAGGTTCCCTTCTACTCTCCACACCTAATTTTCAAAATCAATTCACTTATTTTTTTAAACGCCTTACCCTGTGCATAATTAGTGCTGCAGTTTTCTTGCAGAGACAACAGATGCTGACCGCTGTGGTGTTGGCTGGGATCATTTATTCTATGGAAAATTTGATACAGAGACTCAAATCTCAGTCTCTTCTGCTCTGATTCCTCCCAAGAATAGTTAAGAGTAGGAAGATAGTGACGTGAGAATTTCATAATGCTTTCTGTTATTAAAAGGAAAAGATTACAGACAGAAAAACATGTCTCTGGGGCTCAATTCAAAGTGGGAAGAAGTCTCAGGAAATGGATTCTGATTTCAGAAGACTTAACCCCAAACAAGAATTACTCCAGCCACACCTAAAAGAAAGCCTAGTGTCTCATTCTTCACCACGTAATCTTATACCAAGTGTGCTATACAAGGCTACTAGGTCCAAAGGAATGGTTGGTTTTCCTGAATTCAATTACAGAAAAAAGGATAAGAGCTGTTCTTAGAAATTTGATGTTTTGGCCTGAAGTGGTAAGGAAATTGCAAATTCATGGCAAGGCAAATAAAAAGAACTTCAGAACAGTCCTTTCTGAGCGTCCATCTTTTGGGGGAGAAGATTATGATTGTGCACCAACCTTTTCATGGAAGAACAAGCATTAAAGATTCAAAGTCATTCAAAAAATTTACAGCCCTCCTAATGGGTGGGATTTGTGTTAAGCATTGGGGATAATAGGAATTTTAAGTTCCATTTCTGTCCTCAAAAGCTGTATAATCTGGGGAAGAAAAATAGGTAAACAATAAGTTTAAAAAGCACAGGATGTCAAAAATGCTGAAAGTATAGAGTAAAATTTCATGAAAAAAGTAACATAAATCAATATCAATTCTGATAGGGGGAAATCTTGCAAGTTTCCTAATAAGATAAAACTTAAGCGGGACTTAGAAGATTTCAGTAGGCTGAAAATAAAGAAAAGGGCATTCCCAGGTAAAGAACAAAGAAGGGAACCCCAAAATAGGTGAAACATCTATTCAAATTCAGTGAATAGGAGACTTCCTGCCAGGTCCCAAAAAACAGACAGTGGGACACTCTAAAATCTTCTAATTATTAACCAAGATACTTATAGACCCCTGTCATTCTTTGAATTCTAAGAAGGCAAGTAGAAGAGTCTCCTTGAAATAATTTTCAGGAAAATATGGTTAAACTAAGCTATTATCTAATGGAAAAGTTGGCTTAAAGCTCAACATTCAGAAAACTAAGATCATGGCATCCAGTCCCATCACTTCATGGCAAACAGATGGGGAAACAGTGGAAACAGTGGCAGACTTTATTTTTTTGGGTTCCAAAATCACTGCAGATGGTGACTGCAGCCATGAAATTCAAAGATGCTTACTCTTGGAAGGAAAGTTATGACCAAACTAGACAGCATATTAAAAATCAGAGACATTACTTTGCCAACAAAGGTCCGTCTAGTCAAAGTTACGGTTTTTCCAGTGGTCATGTATGGATGTGAGAGTTGGACTATAGATAAAGCTGAGCACCAAAGAATTGATGCTTTTGAACTGTGGTGTCGGAGAAGACCCTTGAGAGTCCCTTGGACTGCAAGGAGATCCAACCAGGCCATCCTAAATGAAATCAGTCCTGAATATTCATTGGAAGGACTGATGCTGAAGCTGAAATTCCAATACTTTGGCCACCTCGTGAACTGACTCATTTGAAAAGACCCTGATGCTGGGAAAGATTGAAGGTGGGAGGAGAAGGGGACGACAGAGGATGAGATGCTTGGATGGCATTACCGACTCAACGGACATGAGTTTGAGTAAACTCTAGTAGTTGGTGATGGACAGGGAGGCCTGGCGTGCTGCAGTCCACGGGGTCACAAAGAGTTGGACCTGACTGAGCGACTGAACTTAACTGAAGCTATTACCCGAGTGAAAGTTAGAAAAGCAAGAAGCAAAGCACCGCCCCAGTGACTGAATTGCCCTCTCCACACTGGCCTCCGAGAGCCGGCTCCAATCAAACCTTGTCCATCCACTAAGTGAGCCCGGACCTGACTTCATCACAATCCAAGGACACAATACATTCTCACCATTTCACTTGTTCAACATCGCAGCGTGCCACAAGCCGTCTTTCCACACTAACACTTGAGGGCAGGCCACAAGCAGAGCAGCTTGTCTACCTTGACCTCTAAAATACAGAATTTGCACGTTTTGTCATTTGCTGGAGAGATACCTACCCCAGGACCATTATGTTTAATCGACATGTAATGTAGACCACTCAGGTTGTCCAGAGACCCAACTCAGCATCACCCTTAGACATAGCACACAGCACAGACCGGTCCTTAGCAATCTGATCACTTAGAATCCAAACTTCTTCTACAGCAGGGAAGGCAGTCACACAATTAGGCACTTTGATCAACCTTAGTGATTATCAAAGGGAGCATTCATAGCCTAGAACATGAGGTACACTGTGTTTGAAACACAGTTGTTTTGAAACATGGTTGGTTTGAAACATGTCTGAAGTGGTAGCCTTCACCCCAGACCCTGGTATTTCCTTGTAACGGGGATTGGTGTGGGTGAGCGAGGGCTTTCGCCAAAACCAGTTATCTAATACGTCTGGTAAAGTGAGCGGCTGCAAGATACTGTGCACCTAGGTCAGCTTCTGGTGGCATGTAAGGAATAAAACCCACGGGCCTCAGTGACAGTGGGGATACAGAGGTGAGTTTCTATAGATGAAAATAGGATTCATTTTAGCTTTGCTGAGAAGGTGTGTTGTTAGTTGCTCAGTCTTGTCTGATTCTTTGTGACCCCATAGACTGTAGCCCTCCAGGCTCCTCTGTCCATGGTATTTCCCAGGCAAGAATACTGGAGTAGGTTGCCATGGAATGATCTCCAGGGAATCTTCCCGAGATCAAACCCGGGTCTTCTGCATTGCAGACAGATTCTTTACCATCTGAGCCACCAGGGAAGTCTTTGCGATCCCAGGAATGAGTGTTGAGGGACTACAGGACACTGGTAGGGAGGCTGGGGAGAGGTGGAAGGGAGCAGAGTACTGAGATTCCAGTATGTAGACAGTAAGGGAGAGGATGGCCTGAGAGGAGATAGGCGGTATGTGGGCAATATCACACGGGAGCCCTGTAGCTGTACTACGGAAGGCATTTGGATTGGGACCGAGAAGTCAGGCAAATTCAGATTTACATTTAGAAAACATCACTGGGCTCAGGGTGATGGAGCATTGGAGGAGGTAAGGAAAGGAGGCAGGCTTGGAGGACAGCTGTTTAGGGGACCACGGCCACACTCTGCCTGAGAGGTGACAGTGGCTTGGAGTAGCGCGGGGCAGTAGAGAAAAAGAACAGTGAACCCACTTTGGGCAATAGTGTGGAAGGGACATCTTTCACTGCGACGGGGAGACTGACTCGGAGCTCTGCACTCCACTATCCATACTGTCCAATCTACATAACAATTTTCCTGACGAAAGTTATATATAAACTGAAATTTAGTGACCAAATCATTCAAAATGAAGAAGACAATTTTGAAAATGTTTGTTTAATTTCTACTGAAGTATAGTTGACTTACAACATTGTGTTAGTTTCAGGTGAACAGCAAAATAAACCAGCTATACATATCCCACTGTTTAGATTCTCTCCCATATAGGTCATTACAGAGTACTGAGCAGAGTTTCTTGTGCTATGCAGTAGGTCCTTATTAGTTATCTACTTCACATATGCTTTACTAGTGTGTTTATGTGTATATGTCAATCCCAATCTCTCAGTTTATCCCTCTCCCCTTACCCTTTATTAATCATAAAATTGTTTTCTATTTCTGTTTTGTAGATAAGTTCACTTATACTCTTGTTTAAAAAATTCCACATGTAAGTGATACCACATGATATTTGTCTTTCTCCATATGAATAATGTGAATCCTATTGGTAAAACAAGCATCTTACTCTAAAACTCTTTTACAAACTGTTTATATATTACATTATATATACATTATTCTTCACAATATACTTTAAGTGGGGTATTTCTTTATCAGTAATAAGAAGTCTCCATCATTATATATTGGTTACAAAGCTCAGTAGCCTTTGATCCTGAACAAGTTGCCCAACCTTCCCCAGCTTATGACATGAGAATGACAATAATATTGATACCACCAGGATTCATGGGAGCACTGTATAAGATGACAGAGGTAAACATCACTTTGTGTGTAACAAAGCATTATAAGACAAGAATAGGTATGCAAGGGTTCTGGACATACATAGAATAAGTACAAGCAATAAATATATGATTTATTTAAAATTTCATTTCAAACGATTACCAGAAGTAAAACAAAAATAGCGGGTATGACTTCAACAAAGAAGGAGCCTATTGGCTCAGAGCAGAGCTAGTCTTTATCAGGTCAGACAGCTCCAGAGGCTGCTTGACTCCTTGTCAATTTAGACTAAATTGATAACTTAGGCAGTATATCATAAAGAACTCAAGTCAGGCTGGGCAAAGAAGTTGAGTAGGTTTCATGGGTCTGCTTGGCAGCAATGGGTATAGAAGGAGTGATGGGAGAGAGGAGGAGGGAAGGGACATTTTTAAGTAGCATCAGAAGAACAGGCCAAAACAGAAAAAGATGCCAGTAGCCCTATCTAAAATTACATCTATGCTATATTTGATGATTTCCTCTACGCTTCTCTATTTACAAAATGACCACACGCTCATCAATTGCCTTGTAAACTGCAGGGTATCTCTTGGAACACTGGGTTTGGCCATGAGATTTGTTCTGGCCAGGGGAATGAGAGTGGCTAGGGTGTGTGGTCACAGCTGAGCGGGAAACGTAGAGCCATTGTTAAGTTTTGACTATCTTTGAAGAGCCCTTTACTTTCAACCACAAGAATGGAGTGTCCCAGATGGGTTTTTCCTTCAGTCTGAATTCTGGGGTGATAAAACATATCTGAGGTAGAAACAAAGGCATCACCAACTTTACATACATATTATATAAACATATATATATTATATATAATACATATATAAATATATTTTAAATATATTATTTTAAAAGTTTACGTTTATAAACTTATGTTATATATATGACATAAACCTTGGAACTTCCCAGGTGGCGCTCGTGGTAAAGAACCCAGCTGCCAAAGTAGAAGACATAAGAGACGCGGGTTCGAGACGCAGGTTCGATTCCCTGGGTCAGGAAGATCCCTGGAGGAGGGCATGGCAACCCACTCCAGTATTCTTGCCTGGAGAATCCCGTGGACAGAGGAACCTGACAGGCTATAGTCCACAGGGTGGCAAAGAGTTGGACGTGACTGAAGCAACTTAGCACACATGCATGCATGTGACATGAAATGGTGACTGCAAGCCGCAGAGATCTGGGCGTTGTGTATCATCATGCATTACTGAGGAAGAGCTGAGTGATGTGGGAGGCTTGAATTCCACATTTCTATCGGTATTTTACAATCTGCAGCTGATGACAGATAAGATATAGAATAAATATATTTAATGCCTTAGGGGAGACTGTTCAGTGAAAATTAGATAACTACTGTCTTCCTCCTATCAAACATCAAAGCGATCAAACACCAAACAGTAGAAAGAAAACAAATCTGAAGAAGAATTTAGTAAGCGTCAGTAATTTAACACACATAGATTAAATGACAAAGAATTTTAAGTAGGAGATAAGCCCTAGAGATCATTAAAATACAGTCTTGGCAGCTCAGCTAGCTAACCCACCTGATGTTACTTCTAAAGAAACAAGAAGCCCTGTTGTGCAGTTAAATAATTCTATATACTTCCAGGAGATTTCAATATTTCATAGCTAAATGCATTTTCTAAATTCCATCTTCAAAAATCAAGGGCAAAAATGATAGAAACTGGTGTGGCTATGTTTGTACCAAGTATAAAATAATGTTATTGTAGTGTAGAGAGATAAAATAACTCTGTGACAATCTGGCATTTCAAAATGGGATTTTTGTAAAGCTGTTTTGAAATTTTAACTGTCCTATGCTCTTCTTGGAGAAGTAAAAGTTGGGAAAAAAATACTGTAACCAAACAGAATTTCTACTCTCAATAATAAGAAACCTGGCTCAGGCTCATGATTAGTTTGATACAGCAATTTGCTTCTAAAAGAAATTCTAGAGACATGATTGAAATATCAGAACCATATGCATTACATGAGAAAATTTCCAGGATGCCGTTTATTAAAGTCCATTGACTGGAAGGATATAAACTCAGCTGTCAATGTCAATCCCATTACAATTATAATTAAAAGCCATCACCATACAGTTTAAGCAGGAGTGATTTAAGTATAAAGGCATTAACCACATTTAATAGGTGAGGAAATACGAAGTTTCAGAAAGGTACAGGAAAGTTCAAAGATCTTATGAAACTAGAAAGTGGCAGAATTTGAATATGAATTTAGGTCAGACTGACTCTGAATCCATGCTCTTCTCACCCCATCCCACATAGCTGCCCTCCCAATGAAGTTAAGTAAGCATGTACTGATAAGCTTTCTAGGACTCTGTCCTCAGGTGGCCAATAATCTTCGAAGGTGTCCAACAACTGATCATTCCACAAATCCCTGGACTTAGAAAGTGGAAAAGAAAAGCAAAAATGTTCTGAAGCCTCAAAAATGAATAAGTACCACTAACTCTTCAAATATTCAAAGATTTTATGTTGCCTTCAGGATACCCAAATTCACTTATTCCCTACATCCTCTACCCTATACCTTCCTGTTTTACAAATAACCCATCCTTTTATGCTCGGCCAATTATCTACCTGATTTAGCACATAACTGAATCAAACTAGACTCAAATAAGTGATGTTAGAGTGGGAAAGGTGTGTGTGTGTGTGTGTGTGTGTGTGTGTATATATATATATTTTTTTTTTTTTTTGGTCATCCCATGGCATGTGGGATCTGCGTTCTCCAAGAATTGAACCCACACTCCCTGCAGCAGAAGCATGGAGTCTTAACCACTGGACGACTAGGGAAGTCCCTATATTTCCATTTTAAAAGAGATTTTCACCTACAATAATTTGTTTATTCAATAAATGTATTTGAGCCCTTCCAATATGCCAGGCCATTCCAAAGTGCTAAAGATACAATAAAAAATAAATAAATAAAGATACAACCAATGATATAGTGATTTCACTGTATGAAGATTACATTCTAGTGGGTAGGATTGGTAACCATCAAAACCAGCAAACATATCATAATATAATTACAACTTAATACATGATGCTCTGAAATTGGAATCCTTGGGACTTGATCTGGTCTGGTCTGAAAGGATCTAGAAAATCTGCTAAGAAAAGGAAACGTTTAGTTAAGACACTGTGAGATGAATAGACATTAAGCAGGTGGAGCAGGAGTGGAAAGGGAGAAATAAAATATTCCAAGTTGACCAAATAACATACGCAAAACTCTGAAGTGAGATGACATCCAAGGAACTGAAAGAAGAACAGGTAGGGTGGCAGGGTGATACAAAATGAAGAGGGGCAGGTGGGAGGAACCAATTTAGGCAGAATCTTGAGGGCCACTTTAAGGAATTCGGGGATTTATCAATTAGTTGCAAATAATTGAGAGGTTTTAAGTGTGAACAGTGATAATCCATCTTCTATTTTTCAAGATCATATAGGACTATATCTAAGGTGTTGATGACCTTGTAAGTTCATGTTTCAAGCATTAAATAAGAATAAAACAAGGTTGTTATCACAACTTCTATTCAGCAATATACTAGACATCTTAACCAATGAAGCAAGACAAGAAAATATATCAAATACTTAAGTATTGGAAAGGAAAGAACAAGAAGTCTTTATCTGAGAATGACATAATCATCTGTAGATAATCTGAGACAAATCTATAGAGAAAATAGTTGCACTGTTTACACAATCAATATCTACAAATCAAAACACCCTATATACCAAGGAGATCCTTATTTTTAAAATGTAACAGAGAAAAGTATGTTATTATTAATGGCAACAGAAATTAACTTTAAAAATTGTGAATATATTAGAGAAAAATATCCATTCTTGTGCCCATATTGAGAATAGAGGCCAAAAATAGCCCGGAATATCTCAATAACAACAAAACACAGAGAGGGTATTGCTAGATAGTATGACTTATTATAGAGCTTATATAATGAAAAAATATAGTAGTACTACATGGAAAGAAAAAGAAACTAACAGAAAAGAAGAGTCCAGAAACAGACCCACCCAGCCATGAAAGCTTGGTATATGATACAAGATGACAAAGAATACAACATTCCAAATCAGTGGAGAAATGATAATTCATTCTATGAATGATCCTGAATAATATAAAACGGCCCTCGACCTTCTAATATATAGAAAAATAAGTTATAGAGAGACCAAAGACATGAAAAATGAAAATATTTTGACATTTAACACAATCTCTATCAAAATCCCAACAAAATGTTTTGCAGAAATAGAAAAATTCATTCTAAAATGCACAGTGCATTCTCAAGGGACTCCAAACAGCCAAAACAATATTTGAAAGAAAAACAAAGTTGGAGAATTCATATGGCCAGATTTCAAAACCATATTACAAAGCTACTGTAATAAAAACAGTGTGACACTGGCATAGAGCTAGATAAATAGGCCAGTGAAATAGAATAGAGAGCCACGGATAAAACCCTTGCAGATATAGTTAACTGATCTTTGACAAGGATGTCAAGACAACTTCACTGCTGATGTTGGGAAAACTAGATATCCGCATGTAAAAGAGAAATTGAAAGTTTACCTTACACCTTATACAAAATTTAACTCAAAATGGATGAAAGGCCTAAACATAGACTTGAAACTATAAAACTCCTAAAAGAAAACAGGGGGAAAGCTTGATTACATTAGACTGGGCAATGATTTCTAGGGTATGTTACCAAAAGGGCAGGCAATGTAAACAAAAATAGACAATTGGGACTACATCAAACTTATACAATTTCTGTGTATCAAAGGACACAATCAACAGAGTGAAAAGGCAACCTATAGAATGGGAGAAAATATTTGCAATTCATAATTGGGTAATATTCAGAATACATAAAAGTATCCTATAACTCAACAACAACAACAAAACACAAAGTTAACCTGATCAACTGATTAAAAAATGGGGAAAGACATGAATACACAAAAACACAATGAGATATTACCTCACATCCCTTAAGATGGCTAGTATCACAAAAACAAAAGGTAACAAGTGCTCATAGGATATGGAGAAACTGGAACTCCTGTGCACTCTTAGGGAGATTGTAAAATGGCACAACCAAAGTACAAAACACATCACCATTCCTCAAAAAATTAAAAACAGAGCTATCATATGATCCAGAAGTCCCACATGTGGGAATATATTCAAAGGATTGAAAGCATGGTCTCAAAGAGATATTTGAACACTCATGTTCATATTAGCACTATTCACAATAGTCAAGAGGTGGAAGCAACCTAAATATCCATCAAGAGATGAACAAATAAACAAAACGTGGTATATACATGTAATGGCATATTATTCAGCCTCAAAATGGAAAGAAATCTTATCCCATGCTACATGGCTTAGCTTGGTACATTATACTAAGTGAAATAAAACCATCACACACAAAAAAAGTAGTATATAATTGCACTTATATGACAATGATTGACTTCATAGAAACTGAAGGTAGAATGGTGGTTATCAGGGGCTAGAAGAGGAGAAAAGGGGGAATTATTGTTTAACGGGTATAGTTTTTTAGATTTGCAAGATAAAAAAGTTCTGGATATCTGTCTCACAATAATATAAATATACTACCACTACTGAGCTGTACACTTAAAAATGGCTAAGGTACTAAGTTGTACACTATGTGTGTTTCACCACAGTGTTAAAAATTTTTGAAGAAATTATAATAACATTTATGACATCAGAGTAGGAAAAGAATTTTTAATACTTTATTTATCTGTTTTGCTGCACCAAATCTTAGTGGTGGCACGCAAACTCTTAGTTGCAGCATGTGGGATCTAGCTCCCTGACCATGAATCAAGCCCAGGCCCCCCTGCACTGGGAGCACAGAGTCTTAGCCATTGGACCACCAAGGAAGTCTTGGAAAGGAATTTTTAAAAGACATAAAGTGCAAACCGTAATGAAATTTTTATTAAATTTGACTACAGTCAAATATAATAATATAAAAACTTATGTTTGGAAAACACATAGTGAACAAAGTTAAAGTGCCACAGACTTGGAGAAGATATTTGCCCTTCATGCAACTAACAGAGGATTAGTTTCCAAACTATATAAAGAACTCAGGAAAATCTATAAGAAAAAATAAACAATAGAAAAATGGTCAACAAATGTAAATAAGCAATGTGTATAAAGTAGAAATGCAAGAGACCAATAAACCAAAAGGCATTTAGCCTCTAATTATTCTACAGTGAAATAATATTTCACAGCCATTAAAGGAAAAGTTGAAAAAGTCTGGCAATATCGTGGGTTGGCAAGGATGTGAGGACAATGCAACCTTCATACATTGCTAATGGTAGTGTAAATTGACACAAACATGCTGTAGAGAAATTTAGCAATTTCAAGTAAAGTTCAAGAAGTCCTAATACCCAAAAATTTTACACTGAAGTATTAATATTGACTTCAAAGAAATTAAAGAAACTCGCACACATTTGTATTGTGGAGATAATGTACAAAGATAATGTAACATTATTTTTAACTGAATAAAAGCATAAATAACATAATAAAAGTATAAATAATGAACAAAAGTGTCCATAAATAGGAAAAACACATAAATTATTATATATTCATTCAAAAGAATACACAATTGTTGAACTGGATGAACTAGATCTACAAGTATCAACATGAAAGTCAAAGCATTAGTTGCTCAGTCGTGTCCAACTCTTTGCAGCCCCATCGACTGTAGCCCACCAGGCTCCTCTGTTCATGAAATTCTTCAGGCAAGAATACTGGTCTGGGTAGCCATTTCCTTGTCCAGGTGATCATCTCGATCCAGGGATCAAACCTAGTTCTCCTGAATTGCAAGCAACTTCTTTACTGTCTGAGCTACCAGGGAAGCCCGTATCAACATGTATAAATCATATACAGAAAGTTTTTTAAAAGAAGCATTTTCAGACCAACTTGTCCCATTAATGTGTCATTTAAAAACACACAGAATAAAATCGCATGTGTAGTCTATGACACATACATATAAAGCAAAAGAATAAACACATGTAGGGGAGAAATAAACATAAACTTCAGGATAGATATTATACTTGAGAAGAAAGAAAAGAGAAAGGAATTGGTGAGAAGTACAAAAGGCGCTTCAACTGTATAAAAAATTATTTATTCTTTATTTTAAAAAGTAAATATGAATGTGTTTGTGTCTGTGAGTATGAAGCAGATATGCCCCAAATTTTACAATTATTAAATGTTACCAAGGAACAGTTCTCTACAAGTTTGAAATATTTTAAAAATTCACTCCATTGGAGGGAATTGTAGAATGGAAATGCTATACTTTTCATGTATCCTATATCTTGTTCTCCTACGAATAAGGCACACAGTAATGCCACTATAAGCATATACACTTATTTTGCAACTTTAAAAATATATAGGTCGTTCAACAACCCAATTTAAAAATGTGCAACAGATCTGAACAGACATCCTACCAAAGAAGACATATAGATGGAAGTAAGCAAATGAAAAGATGTTCAGTTATCATGTATCATTAGGGAATTTCAAGTTAAAACAATGCGATAACACTGCACACCTATTAAAATGGACAAAATCCAAAATGAATATCAACACTTACAATACGAATGCTGGTGAGGATATGGAAGAACAGAAGCTCACTCACTACTGTTGTGGATGGAAAATGGTGTAGCCTTTGAGAGGCTATACCACAGTTAAGCAACTGATATGTGGATTTCTTAAAAAGTAGTACATTGACAGTAATAGTAGTAGGGCTTCCCTGGTAGCTCAGCTGGTAAAGAATCCACCTCCAATGCAGGAGACCCCTGTTCAATTCCTGGGTCAGGAAGATCCCCTGGAGGAGGGCATGGCAATCGACTCCAGTATTCTTGCCTGCAGAATCCCCATGAAGAGGGGAGCACGGAGGGCTACAGTTCATGGGGTCGCAGAGAGTTGGACATGACTGAATGATTCAGCACAGCACAGCACACAGTATATTGATACAACAAAATATTATTTGGCAATAAAAAGGAATGAAGTACTAATGCATGCCAAAACATGGATGAACCTCAAAAGCATTAGAATACGTGGAAAAACCCAGTCACAAATATCTCGCTAGTATGATTCCATTCACATAAAATACCTAGAATAGGCTAATCCATAGAGAAAGCAGATTAGTGGTTCCCAGGGGCTGGCAATGAGGAATGGCTGCTAATGGTAGTGCCTGTCCTGAAGGTAATGAAACATTCTAAAATATATTGTGGTGATGATAACATAACTCCAAATATAATAAAATTCACTGAATGGTATGCTTTAAGTGGGTAAATTGAATGTTAGTTCAGTTCAGTCACTCAGATGTGTGCTACTCTTTGTGACCCCATGGACTGCAGCATGCCAGACTTCCCTGTCCATTATCAACTTGTGGAGCTTGCACAAACTCATGTGCATCAAGTCAGTGATGCCATCCAACCATCTCATCCTCTGTAATCCCCTTCTCCTCCCGCCTTCAATTTTTCCCAGCATCAGAGTCATTTCTAGTGAGTCAATACTTCGCATCAGGTGGCCAAAGTACTAGAGTTTCAGCTTCAGCAGGTCCTTCCAAAGAATATGCAGGACTGATTCCTTTAGGATAGACTGGTTGGATCTCCTTGCAGTCCAAGGGACTCTCAAGAGTCTTCTCCAACATCACAGTTCAAAAAGATTCAATTCTTCGATGCTCAGCTTTCTTTATAGTCCGACTCTCACACCCACATACAACTACTGAAAAACCATAGGTTTGACTAGATGGATCTTTGTTGGCCAAGTAATGTCTCTGCTTTTTAATATGCTGTTTAGGTTGATGATAGTTTTTCTTCCAAGGAGCAAGCGTCTTTTAATTTCATGTCTGCAGTCACCATCTGCAGTGATTTTGGAGCCCCCAAAAATAAAGGCTCTCACTGTTTCCATTGTTTCCCCATCTATTCGCCATGAAGTGATGGAACTGGATGCCATGATCTTAGTTTTCTGAATGTTGAGTTTTAAGAAAACTTTTTAACTTTCCTCTTTCACTTTCATCAAGAGGCGCTTTAGTTTTTCCTCACTTTCTGCCATAAGGGTGCTGTCATCTGTATATCTGAAGTTATTGATATTTCTCCTGACAATCTTGATTCCAGCTTAGCTTGATCCAGCCCCACATTTTGCATGACGTACTCTGCATATAAGTTAAATAAGCAGGGTGACAATATGCAGTCTTGACAAACTCCTTTCCTAATTTGGAACCAGTCTGTTGTTCCATGTCCACTTCAAACTGTTGCTTCTTGACCTGAATACAGATTTCTCAGGAGACAGGTCAGGTGGTCTGGTATTCCCAACTCTTTAAGAATTTTCTAGTTTGTTATGATCCAAACAATCAAAGGCTTTGGCATAGTCAATAAAGCAGAAGTAGATGTTTTTCTGGAACTCTCTTGCTTTTTTGATGATCCAATGGATGTTGGCAATTTGATCTCTGGTTCCTCTGCCTTTTCTAAATCCAGCTTGAATATCTGGAAGGTCATGGTTCACGTACTGTTGAAACCTGGCTTGGAGAATTTTGAGCATTACTTTACTAGCATGTGAGATGAGTGCAACTGTGCAGCAGTTTGATCACTCATTGGCATTACCTTTCTTTGGGGTTGGAAGGAAAACTGATCTTTTCTAGTTCTGTGGCCACTGCTGAGTTTTCCAAATTTGCTGGTATATTGAGTGCAGCACTTTCACAACATCATCTTTTAGGATTTGAAATAATTCTACTGGAATTCCATCACCTCCACTAGCTTTGTTGTACTGATGCTTCCTAGGCCCACTTGACTTTGCATTCCAGGATGTCTGGCTCTAGGTGAGTGATCACACCATCGTGGTTATCTGGGTCATGAAGAATTTCTGTGTATTCTTGCCACCTCTTCTTAATATCTTCTGCTTCTGTTAGGTCCATACCATTTCTGTCCTTTATTGTGCCCATCTTGGCATAAAATGTTCCCTTGGTATCTCTAATTTTCTTGAAGAGATATCTAGTCTTTCCCATTCTATTGTCTTTCTCTATTTCTTTGCAATGATCACTGAGGAAGGCCTTCTTATCTCTCCTTGTTATTCTTTGGAACTCTGCATTCAAATGGGTATATCATTCCTTTTCTCCTTTGCTTTTAGCTTCTTTTCTTTTCTCAGCTATTTGTAAGGCCTCCTCAGACAACCATTTTGCCTTTTGCATTTCTTTTTCTTGGGGATGATTTTAATCACTGCCTCCTGTACAATGTCACGAACCTCTGTCCATAGTTCTTCAGGCACTCTCTCAGATCTAATTGCTTGAATCTATTTGTCACTTCCACTGTATAATTGTAAAGGATTTGATTTAGGTCATACCTGAATGATCTGGTGGTTTTCCCTACTTTCTTCAATTTAAGCCTGAATTTGGCAATAAGGAGTTCATGATCTGAGCCACAGTCAGCTCCTGGTCTTGTTTTAGCTGACAGTACAGAGCTTCTCCATGTTTGGCTGCAAAGAATATAATCAATATGATTTCGGTATTAACCATCTGATGTCCATCTGTAGAGTCTTCTCTTGTGTTGTTGGAAGAGGATGTTTGCTATGACCAGTGCATTCTCTTGGTGAAACTGTGTTAGCCTTTGCCCTGCTTCGTTTTGTACTCCAAGGCCAAATTTGCCTGTTACTTCAGGTATCTCCTGACTTCATACTTTTGAATTTCAGTCCGCTAAAATGAAAAGGATACCTTTTTTGGGTGTTAGTTCTAGAAGGTCTTGTAGGACTTCATGAACCATCCAACTTCAGCTTCTTCAGCATTATTGGTCAGGACATAGATTTGGATTACTGTGATACTGATTGGTTTGCCTTGGAAACGAACAGAGATCTTTCTGTCATTTTTGAGATTGCATCCAAGTACTGCATTTCAGACTCTTTTGTTGACTATGATGGTTTCTCCATTCTTCTAAGGGATTCTTGCTCACAACAGTAGATATAATGGTCATCTGAGTTAAATTCACCCATTCCAGTGAATTTTAGTTCACTGATTCCTAAAGTGTCAGTGTTCACTCATGTCATCTCCTGTTTTGACCACTTCCAATTTACATTGATTTTAGGGCCTAACATTCCAGGTTCCTATGCAATATTGCTCTGTACAGCATCAGACTTAACTTCCATCACCAGTCACATCCACAACTGGTGCTGGTTTTGCTTTGGTCCATCTCTTCATTCTTTCTGGAGTTATTTCTCCACCAATCTCCAGTAGCATACTGGGCACCTACCCACCTGGGGGGGGGTTCATCTTTCAGTGTCCTATCTTTTTGCTTTTTCCTACTGTTCATGGGGTTCTCAAGGCAAGAATACTGAAGTGGTGTGCCATTCCCTTCCCCAGTGGACCACGTTTTGTCAGAACTCTGCACCATGACTCATGTGTCTTGGGTGGCCCTACATGGCATGGTTCATAGTTTCACTGAGTTAGAGAAGGCTGTGGTCCATGTGATCAGTTTGGTTCGTTTTCTCTGATTGTGGCTTTCATTCTGTCTGCCCTCTAATGGATAAGGATAAGAGGCTTATGGAAGTTTCCTGATGGGAGAGACTGATTGAGGGGGAAACTGGGTCTTGTTCTGATGAGTGGGCCCATGCTCAGTAAATGTTTAATCTAATTTTCTGTTGATGGGCTGTGTCCCCTCCCTGCTGTTTGACCTGAGGCCAAACCGTGGTGGAGCTAATGAAGATAATGGCGATCTCCTTTAAAAGGTGCCAAGCATGCACTGGTGCACTCCGTGCCCGCGACCCTGCAGCAGGCCACCGCCAACCCATGCCTCCACCAGAGACTCCTGGACACTCATGGGCAAGTCTGGGGCAGTCTCTTGTGGGGTCACTGCTCCTTTCTTCTGGGTCCTGGGACACACAAGGTTTTTTTGGTGTCCTTCAAGAGTCTGATTCCCCAGTTTTGTGTAAGTTCTGGTGGCTATATGGTGGGGTTAACAGCTCCCTCCTTCACGAGGGCTTATGCCATACCCAGGTCTGCTGCATTCAGAGCCCCTGCCCCTGCAGCGGGCCACTGCTGACCCTTACCTCCGCAGGTGACACTCCAGACTAAGATGGCTGAGTAGAAGGACGTGCACTCATCTTCTCCTGCAAGAACTCCAAAATTACAACTTGCTGCTGAGCAACCATTGATAGGATAATGTTGGACCCGACAACAACAACAACAAAAATACCCCACGTCCAAGGGCAAAGGAGAAGCCCCAGCAAGACAGTAGGAGGGGCGAAATCATGTTTAGAATCAAACCCCATGCCCGCCAGAGACACTCGGAGCGCTCAAACAGACCTTGTGTGCACCAGGACACAGAGACCCCACAGAGACTGAGCCAAATTGAATATTAAGTGATTTTATTAATCATCTCAAAAAGTCTGTTATTAAAAAGGACAGAGAGAGCAGGAGGAGAAAAGAAAAGAGGGGAGGAAGAGGCAGAAGGGGAGAATATTAAAAGCAGAGGGTGAAATGGATATGGGGAAAAGAAACAAGGTCCCCACAGTTACAGCTGTGGTTAAATGGACTCTGGGCTATTTCTATATCACATGGCATTTTCTTTATGATGGACCGCAAAATAGCTTTCTTGTAGGAATTTGTACTTCCTGGCTTGTTTTCCTACTATGGACACTGGCTTGTTTCCTACTATGGACACTGTGAATCTTGTGTCTGATTATCTTTCACTCTTTGCTTTGTTTGCCAGGCACCTTGTAGCTAAACTTATGGTGATCCCTAGCAACTGCACAAACTTTAGGATATGTATTTTTTCTACAATATTAATCCTGGCATTATTTTATTTGACTGCAGCTGTTTACTTCCTTCATTTATTTTCAGTGTAGTTTTGAAGTCCTCTCAAAGTCTTTCGGTAATAAGGTAGAAAACAAATAAAATACAAATATAAGTAAACAAATTTAAAACTGTATATTTAATGAGGATATTAAAAGTATTTATTCATAGAGCTTCTGAGAGAATCAAGAGTTAAAGCAAAACATTTAAAACAGTGGCTGGCACATTGTAAGAACTATGTAAATATTTATTCAGTATTTTTATTAAAATTGAATCTTTACTGAAGTGACCATCAAGTAAACCTACTTGAAGAGATAGTCTTATGAACACTAGAAATAGGTTAAATGAAGAGGTAAAAGATTAAGTTATATATTTAAAGGCCACTCATCTATGGCCATCTATTATTCTATGTCTGTGGATTATAATCTACATAGCAGCTAGAAAATATATGTGCTGTATAAGATAATATGCTTAAAGTCTTAATAGATATGGCCTCTAAGACATTTCATGTGTCCAGTAGTTAGGCATCTTATAAATACATATTGCTGATTAGCTGGATGAGGATTCAATCACCAGAAAGATAGTTGCTCTCAATCTACCTTTTTTGATGTTAGTAGCTCTCCATCAGATATGTCTGGAATCTTTCATCTACAATATACCAAACTCTGGGGCCTAGGTTAAATTTCAGTTTTCACCTCAGTAAACAGGGACAGTGATAGTTACACATACAAACATAAGACTTATCTGAAAAAAAGCAAGTTGAAGTGTTCTGTATGAAATCCAGCCGGAGTATGTATATATGAAATCCAGCCAGAGTATATCCAGCCAACAAGTTTTTCCTGTTATTAGTTTCTTATAAATCTTTTAAACTGAAGAATTATTACTTTTCATCTCTAAGGTTTATTATATTGAATACAGACAGTATCTGCTGTTTTCTTTTCTTTAAAACGTCTGTCCTAAAATCTAATGGAAAGTCTTAAATTTTTACTTTTTCATCATGAGGTTGTCTAGAATAGTAGCTTCTTAGAAATGGTTCAAGGATTATAAATGGGCCACATGAATTCTTGAGAACCAAATAAGCCATGGGTTCCTGGTGCATTAATGTTCCCATTATCATAGCGTGTCTGCTTAAGTTTCTGGTATCAATTAATAAACTATTAATGGTGTTAAATGGATGCCTTGTTTTCATTAATTGGTAGCTCTTCATAAACTTATCAAAACCTTCCTAATCATTTTGTTGACTTGAGAGCCTCTTTATTTTGCTAAAATGGATCATGAAAAATATGGTCAATTTAATTCAATCCAGCAAACATGTACTGAATTCAGAATATGGGAAAAAAAACATTGTGCACATATTTGGGCGGTATCAAGAGATATCCTCTGTGGTGGCCATCTGTTGTTTGCTCTCCAACAACCAACCATCTCTCCTCTATTTGGGAGTAAGTGAAGGCCGCCCATTCCCAGCCATATGATTTAGTCAGGATCGGTCCCTCATTTAAGTCTAAAGGAGGGTTTGCTTGGCCTAAAGTAGTCAGCATCAAGACCATAGCACTGGATTCAGAGGGGACATGTAACCTGTGACTTTTAAAACCAGCTTGTTCCCTAGGGTGTCTGTCTTTCCCATGGGAACCACTGGAAGAGACACTTTCTCTTTCCCTGGCCAGTATAGTAAGTTGTGGGGTCTGAGAGAACCTGGAGCTATGCAGGAGCAGAGTACTTCACAGATGCTGAAGATGAAGGAGGGCAGAATCCAGAAGCTATGTGAGGTCAGCCCTACTATTGGTCACTTAAGCTGATACACTTACTTAAGCCAATTGGAAATCTTAAGCCAAATGGGATTTTCTATCACTTGCAAGTATGTGAATCCACACATTCTTTGACCTCAACAATTAGAAAAAAGATGCAGGATGGTTGCAACTCAAATGACAAGTATTTATTGAAATGTCCTGAGAGAAGGGACTGTTGGGTCTTCTAGGACCATTCCTCCATAGCTAAGCTCTCTATATGTTGATCGAATATGTGAGCTCAACCCTGCACTAGGCTCTGTGTTCCCCACACATAGGAGAGCTTCCCCATTGGGACATTCCTGATTATAGACTTTAATGGCCTCTTTCTTTTGAATATATATTTTTAATTAATAAAATTTATTTTTAGACAAGTTTTAGGTTCACAGAAAAATTGAGGGTAAAATACAGAGAATTCCCACATACTCACTCCCTCCTACACACAAATAACCTTCCACACTATCAACATCCCACACCACAGTGCTACATTTGCTACAACTGATGAATCTGCATTGATACATCATTATCCAAACCCATGGTTTACATTGGTGTTCATTCTTGGTCATATACATTCTATGAGTTTGGATGAATGTATAAGGACATGTATCACCATTATAGTATTGTACAGAATCATTTCATTGCCCTAAATGTGCTCTGCTTATTCATCCAGAATGTCATATAGTTGGAATTATACAAAGTTGAGCCTTTTTAGATTGGCTTCTTTCATTTTAATAATATTCACTTAAATGTCCTCCATGTTTTCTCATGGCTTGATAGCTCTTTCCTTTTTAGGCCTGAATACTTGTCTATAAGTAACACAGTTTATTTATCTACCTATATACTGAAGAAAATCTTGGTTGATTTTGAATTTTACAATCTTAAATAAAGCTGCTATAAACATCTCTGTGAAGATTTTTATGTGGCCATAACTTTTCAGATCCTTTGGGTATATGTCAACAGGTGCAATGATGGATAAGACGGCAAGAGTATGTTTTAAGTCAGCGAGCGTTGTCACCCCGGAACTGATGCCACCAACTGTACATTACTCATTTCTATAACAACACCACCAACACCTTACTGGCATACAGTAGGTGTTCAATAAAAGTTTGCTCAATGAATAAAATAATAATAGGGTTTCAAAATCTTTTATTGAAAGCAGTTATATATTGAGAGCAAACTTTAGAAAAATACAAATATCTAGATTTAGATTAGTTTATTTATTCATTAGCTCCTCAGTTCAGTTCAGTTCAGTCATTCAGTCGTGTCTGACTCTTTGTGACCCCATGATTCGCAGCACATCAGGCCTCTCTGTCCATCACCAACTCCCGGAGTTTACTCAAACTCATGTCCATCGAGTCGGTGATGCCATCCAGCCATCTCACCCTCTGTCGTCCCCTTCTCCTCCTGCTCCCAATCCCTCCCAGCATCAGGGTCTTTTCCAATGAGTCAACTCTTCGCATGAGGTGGCCAAAGTATTGGAGTTTCAGCTTTAGCATCAGTCCTTCCAATGAATACCCAGGACTGATCTCCTTTAGGATGGACTGGTTGGATCTCCTTGCAGTCCAAGGGACTCTCAAGAGTCTTCTCCAACACCATAGTTCAAAAGCATCAATTTTTCGGCGCTCAGCTTTCCCCACAGTCCAACTCTCACATCCATACATGACCACTGGAAAAACCATAGCCTTGACCAGACAGACCTTTGTTGGCAAAGTAATCATTAGCCCTTAGATAGCCCTAAAAACTAATCTTACAAAAGCAAATAGACTGCTTCTTTTACTGGAGCCAAATTCTCTTAACTTGGAATGAAAACTTCCAGGATCATTTATCCATCCAGAGTCCTTTCACAGTATTGTGCCAAAAGCCTTTGACTTTCCAACTTCTAGTCTTTCTAGTGAAAAATATGTTGTTTCCAAAAAGGTGCTGTGTTGCCTTTGCAGGATTCACAATCCCTAATCTAAGTGATAGAGTCCCTGTATCCCATTGAAGGGGTTTGGGGGAAGGCTTAAGGAAACAGACTCATTTTCTGTACATTTAGAAAAAAACACAGAAGCTATTTTAAATGAAATTGAGTTTATTCATGGTCTCATCCTTGATTTAGGTAAGTAGACAGGATAATGATCAAAATGACTCAAGAAGTACTTAAAATAAAAAATAAATAGAAGACATTTCTGCTGACAGTCTGGTAGCCTGAGTTCCTCACCTAATTTCTACCTGTCTTTTTCAGATTGGCTCCTCCTTCTGGAAATGAACAAGTCAGTTCACAGAACATGGCCTGACCTAAGAGTACAATGACAGCCCAGCATCGAGAAATGTCTCATTATCCAAACACAGTCACCTGGACAAGCACTGTTTCCTCATCTTAGACAGACTATCAGGAGTGGGCAGCACCCAAAGTCTCCATGCCACTCTGAACTCAGTGATCTCAGTGCCAACCTCTGAACAGCTCCCAGGCCTCACCCCCTTCCAGATTTAGCTTGTTGTCTCCTTCCCACCAGAGATGCCTAGAATATCTCAACTAAATACATGAATGGTTGAGATAAAATTGAGGTTCAAGTAGCAAAGCAGTATAAGTTATGCTTAGGTTGGAGTCAAATTCTAGAAGGCCTCCACCTGCCACCAATGCTTAAGTGTTTGGACATTTTCCTGTCTTTCCTATGGGGGAAGAACAAAATGAAATCACCATTTATTTTATAAATGCATCCTTCTGCACTAATCTACAGTATCAAACACAGGACCAAAGCTACAGGAAGAGGCCTCTCACTCTGAGTGAGGGCCCAAATCACTGTCAACCTAGATGACAAACATTTTTACTTTCTGAAAAATGGATGTGTTGTTTCTGTTTTGATAAAGAGAAGCAATAACATATGGCCAGAAAACCAGACATCTGCCCAGCTTGAGAGGACAGCCTTGGTGGGGACCGGTATTTTCTAAGATCACCTCTTTTTTCTCTCTTGTCTGGTCTAGCAGCAACAGCGCCCTTTCCTCTTATGTGACCGGTGCCGCACCAACACTGAAGCACTTCACAGAAGATCAAGGAAGATCAAGGAAACCCATTCCTGTTCTCAAAGACTCCATTATCTAAGGATCTCTTCTAACCATTCCTCTCATTCCTTGACCTTGACAATACTATTCCAGTTTTATGTTTGCATCTGAGATATTCAAAACAGTCTGCCTATGAGCAAAGATACTACCTCCCAATCACACTAACATTTTGATCCCTCTAGCAATATTTTACAGCAATTACTTTCAAAAAGAGAAGTTCTTTATTATGCATGAGGCAAGAGACCTAGACCAACCACATTTTTTTCAATAAACAGCTATAAATTAATACATGCTGTTTAGTAAATAGGCACATCATTTTGGAAGGTGCTTTTAATCCTTTTAAAAATTAATGTAAATTTAAATATAATTAAAGATGAATGGCTGAGAAACATTTTTCCTATGGCATATAACACAGTCAGGATGCCAAACCACCTTGAAAGCTTGCAAATTTCTGAGAAGTTATAATGCCACCTTTCCCCCCCAACCCCTGGAGGTGGGGGAGGGTATGAACAGGAAAATATTTGTGCCAAAAAACTACACTAAAATAAAGCCCTCTGTATTTGTAGATTCTGCATCTATGGACTCAACCAGCCACAGATAAAAATATTTTTTAAAAAAGGCAACAAATTCCAAAATGCAAAACGTGAATTTGCCATATGCTGGCAACTATTTACATAGCACTTACATTGTATTGGGCATTATAAATAATCTAGAGATAATGTAAAGTATATGGGAGGATGTGGGTAGGTCATATGCAAATTGTTGCTGTTGTTCAGTCACTCAGTCACTCAGACTCTTTGCGACCCCACTGATGCAGCACGACAGGCTTCCCTGTCCTTCACCATTGCCCGGAGCTGGCTCAAACTCACGTCCGTTGAGTCGGTGATGCCATCAAACTATCTCTTCCTCTGTCGTCCCCCTCTCCTGCCTTCAATCTTTCCCAGCATAAGGGCCTTTTCTAATGAGTCGGCTCTTCGTATCAGGTGGCTAAAGAATTGGAGCTTCACCTTCTTCATCAGTCTTTCCAATCAATATTTAGGACTGATTTCCTTTAGGATTGACTGGTTTGATTTCCTTGCTGTTCAAGGGACTCTCAAGAATCTTCTCCAACACCACAGTTCAAAAGCATCAGTTCTTTGGTGCTCAGCCTTCTTTATGGTCCAACTCTCACATCCAGACATGACTACTGGAAAAACCATACCTTTGTTGGCAAAGTAATGTCTCTGCTTTTTAACGTGCTGTCTAGGTTTGTCATAGCTTTTCTTCCAAGGAGCAAGCATCATGGTATATGCAAATACCATGCCATTTTATAGAAGGGACTTGGGCATCCCAGATTTTTATATCCACTGGGGGTCCTGGAAACAATACTTCACAGGTACCAAGGGACAACTGTTCTGCTATATTAGAATACTGAAGATAACCCACTTGGTAAAAATGTAGTATTTCTCTTTAAGCACGCCAAAGAGAATTGCCTTATAAGCGTATATAATTTTATATGAAAATAATAATCTACAAAGAAAAGGAATTATTGGGTTAATATCCCAACTATCAGAGTCACTAAGGCGGATTTCTAAATAAAGACTATAAACAAATATTTGGTTTATCAAGTTCCTCTTTCTTTCCACTTCCCCCAATTTATACAGTCACTCATGGGAAATTATGATTTGTGTAAAGTAAATACAAACAAGTACTGGATTTATTCCCCAAATATTTTCATATCCTGACCAAGAACACATTTGGATAAATATCTATAAATGCCTCAAGAAGTTACCACCCCTTGGCATATTTGAAAAGTTAAGCCAACAAATCATTAAATGATTTTAAATTGCCTACCAAAATAGAACATAGTTTTAAATCACCTTGAAATAGAAATTCACTTATTAAAAATGTCAATAATATAGAGAATTTTTTGCTTTCTACTATAATGCTATCTCATAAATTTAATATTTGTAGAACATACTTTACCAGTAAAATATTCCAGAATCTCTCACATACTCTTGTCAACTTCACTTATTTCCATCTGTGTCTGAAAATATTAATATCATCTACAATATTATTTTGATGAACTGTTGTTGTTGCTCAGTCGCTAAGCAGTGTCCAACTCTACACGACCCCATGAACTGCAGCACACCAGGCTCCTCTGTTCTCCACTATCTCCTGGCATTTGGACAAATTTATGTCCATTGAGTCAGTGATGCTATCTAACCATCTCATTCTCTGCCACCCCCTTCTCCTCTTGCCCTCAATCTTTCCCAGCATCAAGGTCTTTTCCAATGAGTCAACTCTTCGCATCAGGTGGCCAAAGAATTGGAGCCTCAGCATCAGACCTTCCAATAAATATTCTGGGTTGATTTCCTTTAGGGTTGACTGATTTCATCTCCTTGCTGTCCAAGGGACTCTCAAGAGTCTTGATGATATATATCATTATATGGTAGATTTTAAAAGTTATGGGAAATGGGTCTTAAGTACAATGAATTCATTAGTCTCAGTCTTAGTCACTCAGTCCAGTCATATCTGACTCTCTGTGACCCCATGGACTCTTTGTAGCCCATCAGGCTCCTCTGTCCATGGAATTCTCCAGGCAACAATACTGGAGTGGGTTGCCATTTCCTTCTCCATCATTAGTCTTACAAAGTTCCAACTGAAGACATCGATAAATACCCAAAGATCCAGGAGATTTTTATTAGCTTCAACTTGGAGAGTTTCTGTGATTACCCAAAATTATCTGACTCATAAACAGACTCTGAAAAGTAGATGTAATTACAACTTGATTTTGAAATTTAGCCTTCTTAAGGAAAACTGGATAACATTTCTCTAGACTTCTATATTCTATGGTAAGCACTACTTGGTTTATCATTTTCACATTTCTGGGTGCACTGCTTTCTGTTAAGCACTAAGAAGGACCCAGAGATAAATAAGAGCCCTGCCTTCAAAAATTTTACACACTGGTTGGCAATTGCTTCAGTGTGAAATAACAGAGTGAATGGATTTGACAAGACTATAGATGTCTCTCACAAGCAGAGGAAGTTCTAACTAATGCCACAAGGAGTTGGGTAAACAAATCAATGTAATGCTGACTGAACTCAATCTTAAATCATTGACGGTGAACAGACTTTACCTATTTGATTTGATTTTGCATCACTATATTCCAGAGCTGAGAAATTACATCCTTCCAATGATACAAAATAACTCATGTGTGCAAACTGTGTCACTCCGTAGAGTACTTTCACATACATCTTACTCATGTCTCTCAGGAAGCCTCTTCAGTAGATAGAACTATTTCCCTCATTTCTTATACGAGAAAGCAGAGCTGATACATTAAGCAGCTTGCTCAAAGTTATTCTAACCACTGAGAGATTGGGTTTCAATTAGATCTTCCTTCTTTTCCAAACTTTTCACAATCTCACACTGCCTCACCCCAATTCCCTGACATACTCCCATTCTTTCATTCATTCATTCATTTTCCTTTACAGACATCAGCAACACACTGGCTCTGGGGATAAAAAACATTTAAGCTACAGTACCCAACCTCTAAAAGATTATCATCTTGTAGGGAAGTCAAGTCCATAAAGAGCTAATTATAATGTAATCTGGAAAACGTTGTGATACAGCTAATATATGAGGATACTCAAGGGTGTCCCATATTTAGAGGTGAGGGAAAAATCATGGAAAGCCTACTGGAGAAAGTGAATTCCAAACTTGATCTTCAAAGGTAGGTGGGAGTCAGCCAGGTGAAGGAGAGAGGAAGTGGGAGCCCCAGGCGAGGACAGAGAGGGAGCAAATCCACCCAAGTGTTCAGCATAAGCAAATGATAGCAGAGAGAGAAACAGTACAGTGTATACAGAGGACTTCTCAGCAAGTTTCATATTACTAGAGACTAATGCTCAATGCAAGGGAAATGTATTACTTAAAGGCAGAAACTGAAATATATAAACTGTAAAGGGGGTCTATTTTGATGTGTAATAGAATGTTCCTCCTTTCTATTTCAATACTACATTTTCTATTTTTCATGAGAAAACTATTTTTAACTACTTCAATTTTTTAATCAACTTGTTATGAGGTATAATTTATATAAAGTGAAATGGACCAGTTTTCAGATACAATCTAGTGAGTTTTAACAAACATATATAACTATGGAACCATTACCACAGTCAAGATACAGACTATTCTCATCACTACAAAAAGCTCCCTCATGCCTTCTTCAGTCAGCCCCTTCTCCCATTCTTGACCCTTGGCCATTACGAGTCTTTCTGCCACCAGCCTTTTGCCTTTACAGGATTTTATATACATAGAATCACAGAGTATGAGGTGTTTTGTATTGTCTTTTCTCGCTCAGCATACAGCTTTTGAGGTTCATCTGTGTTGTGGTATCCACCTGTCCCCCTCCCTCTGTATTGCTGAGCAGTGCTCCATTACAAGGATGCACTATGTATGTTTATCCAGTTCTCCTGGTGATGGACATGTGAGCCACAGCAAGTTTTCAGCTGTTACGGATACAATTAAGATGAATATTGACAGACAAGCCTTTGTATGGGCATCTTTTCCCATTTCTCTTAGGTAAATACCCAGGAACGGAATTGCTGGGTTGTATAATAAGCATTGGAGAAGGAAAAGGCAACCCACTCCACTATTCTTGCCTGGGAAATCCCATGGACAGAGAAGCCTAATCAGTTACAGTTTGTGGGGTGGCAAACAGTCAGACAGGAATTCATGACTAAACAACGATATCAAATAATAAGGATATGTTTAAATTTGTAGGAAACTACTTTTTAAATAAGTGAAATGGTGGGGCAATAATTATTTATTCTCATTGAAGAATTGTTTGGTCAAACTGCTGCTCAAAGCACTTCTCAAATGTCCTGCCTAAACCATTCATTTTGCATTAACAGCACAGATTTATTACTTATATTTTCTAAGCACACGTACATGGGTGATCCTATTTTACCCTTACAGCAACTCCATAAAATAGTCCTTTTTGATGTTCAGCTGCTAAGTATTAGAGACAACCTTCCCAGATGTCTGATAGATCAACAGGCAGAGCAGTCAGGTATTTTAAACATCACTTTTGAAGTAGGTCCTGTAGGCCCCATTTGAAGATGAGGAAACTAAGGCTCAAAGTTAAGAATCTTGGCCACCATGAGACCCTGGAAAAGCACAAGGACAACAAACTCCCACTTAGATCTTCTAAGCTCCTGTCCTTTCCATATCTTACAGGCACTACAAAGGAGCAAACGGGCGAGTTTCGGGGATGCTGGACTATAATTAGACAAAAAGTGTACCTTTCCCTCCACAGGCTTTGCATGAGAAGTTTGTCCTCTGCAGTTCCCAAATAAAATTCTAGAGAATTTTAGCAAAAATACACTGGATTTCTCACTCTAAGAGGGGACAGGAATAGAAAACAGTATCAGAGATGCTAGAAGCCTCCATCTTTGAGAGGAGAGAACTGTACGCCAGATTCCGTGATGACAAGGATAAGGGACTTCCCATACTCTGTGTATCCAAGGGCAGTGTGATCCCACAACAAATTCTCCCAAAGCCAGGCCAGACACCTAGCGGCTACAGCTCAGCTACCAAGACCCACTTACTACTTCATAGTTATTTTTCTTTAGCTCATAAAAAGACACAGGTAATTTAAAAGGTGTTATTTTTTCCTCCATTTTCTTAAAATAAAACTATATTGTTACAATCTTAACAACCTTTCTAAAAATCACTAACTGATAAACATTTAGTTTGATAAAACTGAATAGAATACAAATGAGGACAAAATTAACGTTGTCTGGATTCAACAGCAACCCCAAGATGCAGTCACAGTCTCAATAGAGAGATCTGTAAAATTAACAATAGTACCAAACCCCAACTTTGCCCAAGACCATAAAAAGCACACTTTTCCTTGAGGGATGTGAACCCCCTCACATATGTTCACTTTGACATTGTCTCTGGTCTCCAGCTCAATACATTTAACTCTCCGACAAAATAAAATGGAAAAAGAAATTTTCAAATCTGCATATAAATATACTTTGATTTCATGGTTGTTCTGGGTCTAAGCACAATCTATCTTTACAATTTAGCATCTAAAACTGATCCCACATATTCTAGATCAGTGATTCCAAAGTTGAATTAGAAAAACAACAACAACAATAACTATGGTTGTGGTGTATATATGTGTGCGTGTGTGTGGTGTATATATGTATGTATGTATATATATATATATATATATATATATAAAATACTACTCAAGCATAACAAAGAATGAAATTTTTCCATTTGTGGTAACATGGATGGATTTGGAGACTATTACACTAAATGAGGGCTTCCCTGGTAGCCCAGCTGGTAAATAATCCGCCTGCAAAGCAGAAGACCCTGGTTTGATTGCTGGGTAGGGAAGTTCCCCTGGAGAAGGGATACACTACCCACTCCAGTATTCTTTGGCTTCTATGGTGGCTCAGACAGTAAAGAATACACCAGTAATGCAGCAGACATGGGTTCAACCCCTGGGTTGGGAAGATTCCCTGGAGGAGGGCATGGCAACCCGCTCCAGTATTCTTGCCTGGAGAATCCCCATGGACAGAGGAGCCTGGCAGGCTATAGATCATGCGGTCCCAAAGAGTTGGACATGACTGAACGACTAAGCACACAGCACACACATACTAAATGAAATAAGTCAGATAGAGAAAGACAAATATTGTATGGTATTGCTTACATGTGGAAACTAAAAAATACAACAAACTAGTGAAGGTAAAAAAGAAGCAGTCTCACAGCTATAGAGAACAAATTAATGGTTACCAGTGGGGAGAGGGAAGGGAGGAGGGGAAATATAGGGGTAGGGTAGTAGGAGGTACAAACTATTAGATATAAAATAAGCTAAAAGGATATATTGTACAACATGGGAAATATAGCCTATATTTCATAATATAAATGGAATATAAGCTTTAAAATTTGTGATTCACTGTATTGTGCACTTGTAACATATAATATTGTTATATGTTATATGTTATATGTCATGTTATATGACATCAGGTCGCCAAAGTATCGGAGCTTCAGCATCAGTCCTTCCAGTGAATATTCAGGGTTGATTTCCTTTAGGATTGACTGATTTGATCTCCTTGCTAGCCAGGGGATTCTCAAGAGTCTTCTCTCCAGCACCACAATTTGAAAGTATCAATTTTTCAGTGTTCAACCTTTTTTTTATGGCCCAACTCTCACATCCATACATGACTACTGGAAAAACCATAGCTTTGACTATATGGACCTTTGTTGGCAAAGTAATGTCTCCAGTTTTTAATAGACTATCTAGGTTTGTCATTGCTTTTCTTCCAAGGAGCAGGCGTCTTTTAGTTTCATGACTGCAGTCACCATCCATCATCTGCTGTTGTACATCAACCATGTGTCCATAATAAAGAAGAAACTATGGTTGCACCTACCTTCATGAAGGAAAAGTTTCTTGAAAAGAAACTGTAAGAAATTATAGGATAAATGATCCCAAGATATGTTTAGTTCAGAACAAGAGCATTAAGTGTGCAGGTAGACAGGGAATGAATACACAATATACTTCTGTATCACAGACTGTCAACAGCTAAGTGGTTTTCTCTAATAAAGGGAACAGAGATCATGGCTCAGGAAACACTTTCATTTGTGTTGCTGGAATTTCTCTTTGTGATCATGTATTAAGTTCCTCTTCCCCATTCTAGTAAATCATGAAGCATGTTAATCATATAAAAAATAGATACAGTATAGACATACTTCACCCTCTTTACATCTTAATATTTTGTCATCTCTGCTTCAGTTCTTTTTTCCTTGAATAAATATCCATAGAGCACAAATCTGTGATATTTTACCTCCCCCATCTCATTCTCTTTTTTCTCCAGAGATAATGCTTATTATCTAAATGTGATGTTCAGATTACACATGTGTTTAAACCTTTACTATATATAAATGTATAAACACAGCATTATTTGAAAGTTCTTTAACTTCATATAGGATTTACTCATTTGTATAACACCTCTCAAAAAGTAGCAACTCATACTCCAGGAGCACTTGGAATTTCTTCTGTCCCAGAGCATTTTGCTAGAGTCAAACTTTTAAAATTTTTTAAACTTTAATATTACCTCATTTGTACTTTCAATGAATATGTAAATTGGAGTGGAGGAGGAACAGTGTGAGGCTCCAAGACATCACCAAGATACAAGCAGACAAACACACCACTGAGTTGGTATCTCGAGCCAAAGTAGCACCCAAATCCATTAACGTTATGTCATCCCCTGGTCCGTCCTACCTTGTGCTGCTGATACCTGACTCTGCCCCTAAAGTCCAACTTGGTTTCATCCCCAGACTTCAGTACCATGCATATAGGTGCTCTGGTGGCCACTCATAAAATCCTACGACAGCATGACTCAGACCCAGCCTTGAGACCGATGTGGAAGGCCAACCACACCTCTGTTACCAGCCCCATCTTCCCAGGTTTCACTCCTACCAAGTCCTACTGTGGAGGGCATGCGAGAGCATTGCCACGGCATAAATAAACCTCATGCCAACCAAGTGAGGTCATGTGGTATGAAAAGAAAGTGAAAATGAAAGTCGCTCAGTCCTGTCCAACTCTGCAATCCCATGGACTATGCAGTCCATGGAATTCTCCAGGCCAGAATACTGGAGTGGGTAGCCATTCCCTTCTCCAGGGGATCTTCCCAATCCACGGATCAAACCCAGGTCTCCCACATTGCAGGCAAATTCTTTACTAGCTAAACCACCAGGGAAGCCCAAGAATACTGGAGTGGGTAGCCTATCTCTTCTCCTGCAGATCTCCCTGACCCTGGAATCGAACTAGGGTCTCCTGCATGGCAGGTGGATTCTTTACCAGCTGAGCTACGAGCCCACATGGTACGACCAGTGCCATATGAGGAGGAAACTGAGAGAAGTCCAAGTGTCAGAAACCCATGGAAACACTCCCAGGGGGCCACCTGCAACAGGGCGCGAGTCTGGCTCAGCAGTTCCTTCTTTACAATTGAACTAGACACAAATCAATAACTGCACAGTAAGAAATCTGATGGCACCAACTGTGTCATGTAGCTTAGCAAATATTACATGCAGGAAAAAAAACCCTACAAACAACTGAAATATCAGTAATAAAGGACTCAGATAATAAAATGCTACGCGCCAGGCACTGAATGCATTATATGTATTATCTCACTTTGTCCTGACTCTAACCCTATGAGGTAAACACTGTTATTATCACGTTTCTGCAGAAAATACAACACAGCCTTTTGAAGGTTAAATTATTTGATAAAGGTCACATTGCCAATTAGCAATCAAATCAGGAGACAACCTCAAAGCCATGTTCTGAACAATTATACTGCACAGTCATTAAGAAGCATAGAAATGTTCACAATGTATTGTAAATGCATATAAACATCCAAATGAAGAAAAAATAGAAGATGTATATAGATCAAAATGTTCTTAGCTCTTACCTTTGGGCAATATGATTTCATGTTATTTTGTATTCCTACTTGTGCTTTTCTTTAGCTTTTGAATTTTTACATTTGAAAAGAAATGCATTACTTTTTAAAATCAGGAAAATATTGTTTTAAAGAACTGTATGGAACTGTATGGAACTAATGGCACATCATTAGTTATTTAGTTTTTGTTTAGACCAGGTACAGCACTACTCTACCCAAAGATGAGTGCTGAATAATTGTTCTTTGGGATGAAAACAATGCATTAAATACAGTCCGAGAACAAATGACTTGTTCCATGAACTGAGAGAGACAGCCGAGAGCCTTCTCAGCAAAGTCCTGGATGTTTTGTGGTAATTTCACCAAAAACTAGAGAAAATCCACTTGAAGAGTAAGGTTCAGGGGCAGCACAATATGGAAGTCTGAACTTTTTGAAAAACATACACTTTGCAAAACATTCTTTTACTAAAAGCTACACTAGCTTTAAAGTCATTTGGATCATAGTAAGACTGATAGAGATAGATCACAAAATGGCAGCATAAAGAAGGAGGTGAACTTTATTTATAGTAGACAACGAGGTTAGCAGTTGCATGTGAAGGCAAGACTGGAAATTATTTCGTTGATCTGGTATGATCAAGAAACTATGAGCTACTGTTTGGTGCATTAGATATTTTAAAACCAAAAACCTAGACATCTTACTTTAAAAACTCTCAAGAATTCTCATATCAAATACAAATTACACAATTACTAGTAATAATTATAAATACCAAGGAAATTGACCCCAAATCATTCGGACAAATTTTTAACTGTCCTGGTCACATGATATAATAACAAAGATTAAAACTCAAAACTCTTCATAGCTAGTTCTTTATGCTTTACTAGGAGATATCAATTTGGTTACTATCTAATCTCCCCTTCCCTTCTTTCCTTACCCTAGAAATAATTTCTGTCCTAAGAAAGGTAAGAATGCACATGATGACCTTAGCAAGGTTTTCGGCAGTCTGCCTTTGTACCTTCCCAGCCCTATCATATCCCCTTCTTCTCTCTATAAACATGCTCCTCCAGTCATCAGGCAAATTCATCAGACACTTTCACATCCTCATGGCTTTGCTTCTCTTCTTTCCAGTCGTAGGAATATCTCTTTTTCCTTCTTAGCCCCAGGGAATCCTTCACCCTTCAATGTCATGTCCCTCTACAGGCTTGTTTAATCCACACATGCAGCTTCTCTATGTTGCCATCTTATTTACACCAGCGTTTCTCCTTGTTTGACTCATCTGGGTATCATTGCCACCTAATCCTGTGCTGGGCATACAGAGGGTGCCAACACAACAACCAGTTGCTGCCCTTGCCATGTGAGAGATGCGACCCTCAGGGCCTGGAGAGGAAGAGGTTATTCGCAGCTCTTGTCTGAATCAAGCTCACAGTACATTGATTTGACAGATAAGTAAACATGAATCACTGTTATGGCAGTATCAGTAGAGAATTCCATTGTTTGTAGAATTTAACTAAAGAAAATAAGAAATGTCCCATAGGTGAGATTAGTGACCATCCTGGCCCACTGCTAACATTTTGTGGCATTTGGGAACGTTCTATAAGAGAACATGAAAGTTTTCTATGGAATCACCCTCAAAAGGTCAGTGTATTAAAAACTAACCCAATTTCGACTGTCTTCAGTCTAATTCCTTCCCTAATTCTCTTCTTTCTCTGTGGTATCATTACGGTTTTTTTATTAACTCAGACTCGAAAGCTCTGTAATCTTTAATTCCTCCCATTCCTGATCTCTCATATCCAAAATGTACTCATAGATCTTTATTTAATAATATTCATGGAGGAATCCCCTGGCAGTCCAGTGGTTAGGACTCAGCACTTTCACTACAGGGGCCCAGGTTCAATCCCTGGTGGGGAACTAAGATCCCACAAGCCACACAGGCTGACCAATATATATACATGTCTCCATTTATGAAATCATTATCCAAACTGTTAGTCACTCAAATCTGAACTCCCTGTGATCTTCCTCCTTTCTCATCTATTTGTCATAGAGCCAAGAGAATGTTTTCTGAAAAATGTTTATCCAAAAATTTCCCTTATTTATAAGTTCACAGCAGTTCCCACCAGTTATAAATCTGATCTGGCCCTGTCTTAGGTTTTCACCATTATTTAGACATCATCTTCTGTCATTTATATGCACCTTTCATAAGTGTCCTACATATTACCTTGTCATATATAAGGGTGAAATAAAAACTTATGATCACCAACAAAATTTACTTCTCAAGGTCTTCTTGGAAGAATTCCTATGGTGGGTGGCCACAAATCTGATAATTCTTGGGCCCAGTGGCAACTAACAATGATTAAACATAATTTAAACAAGTTTTGACAGTTTTACCGTCAACTTTCTTTGAAAACACTAGGTGGATGCCATCTGGTCCTAGAGGTTTATTTATCACTCACTTTGTCAATCAGGCATTGAGAATCCAATGTATTTACCAGTAGTCTGTCTAAAACCTCTAAGCCATCTACTTCTAAAGAAGAAAAATCTTAATGTTTCCTCAGAAACATGTTTCAATTTGATGATATGAAATTCTAAAACTTCCTGGAAAATGTATATGCAAGTTTTTTTCAAACAAAGAAAATCAAGAATGTGAGGAGTCCCACAAGCCTTGGCCTATTGAGTGACCCTGGAGAAATCAAAGTACCTTTAGCTAATCGATATCACTGATGTGTTTTCCCAATAGCCATCAAAACAACACTGATTCTGAGGAAACCATTTTCAATGTGAAAATGAAAGTGTCAGTTGCTCAGTCATGTCCAACTCTCTGAGACTCCATGGACTGTAGCCCACAAGGCTCCTCTGTCCATGGAATTCTCCAGGCAAAAATACTGGGTAGCCATTCCCTTCTGCAGAGGATCTTCCTGGCCCAGGGATTGATTATGGGTTTCCTGCATTGCAGGTGGATTCTTTACCATCTGAGCCACCAGGGAAGCCTTTCAATGTGAAACACATCACAAATATCCCCTCTACTGCTCTAAGAGTACAAGACATGTGCTCACCAACTTGCTTCAAATGACTGTAATTCTAAGAACACAATGAGGCTGTCAAAGAGGACCTTTACAGACTAAGAAAAAGGCAGCAGTTCCAGTTGTATCTAAAGCAATAACCTGACAGAGCTGCAAAGACATCAGCCTTGGACCACCCTGTTGGTGAGGCAATGAACCAGAAACTAGGAAGCAGGAAACGAAAGAAGACAAAATAAAAAGACAGAGTGCAAAGCAAAAAACAAAAAGAAAGAAAGCATGAAATAAAGAGAGTAATAAGAGAGAATGGCAGAGATGGTTAGCACAGAGAGGTACAGAGAAAGAAACAACAGAGAGAGCACAAACAACAGGGATACAAAGAGAAAGAGAAATAAAGATTCACAGCTGTTGAGAAGAAATATCTAAATTTCCTAGTGCTTCATGATGTAATTCAATACTAACTGTAGTCTTTTGATTACTGAACACGTTTCTTAGGTTCATCCACAACACCAATTATCAAAAACCTATAGTTATTAACCAATGATATTGTCCATTAGTAAAAGGGAGTCAGAGATTTGTTAAAGGAAAGGACAGGATGAAATGTGAGCTGGAAAAGGGTGTTTTTTAGAAAGGATACCTGGGTATTATCAACCTACATTATTTCATCATCAAGTCTCTAGGGAACACCATCCATACATTCAGATTTAAAAAAAAAGCTTCTTCCTAGAAGATTTTCCAAAAAATTAAACTAATGTGACCTAAGGGTCTGACTATGCTAAAGGCTACACAAAGCAAAAAAAAAAAAAAAAAAACGACATCATCCCTGCTTTCAGAAGTTTTGAAAGTTAAAAGATAAAAATGACAAATATTGTATATTATATTCAAACTAAAAACATATAAGTAAAAAGTAAAGATTTTACATTGTGTAAACATAAATCTAAGTGATTACCATAAGATTATGGATGAAGAGGTAACTGGATAATGTTTAAAAAGTAAAAGAGAAATGGTTTCCTTTCCTCTTGGAGAAAATAACAAATTACCCAGATGTCTACCTTAACCTCATGGCTCATAGACAGGCAGGTGGATCAAAGTACTGGGCCAATTATACTCCTTAGTTTATAGTATACCATCCTCCTTGGCCTCTTCAAGGCAAATATTTTATATGCTTGTTTTCAATTTATTTATTCTATTTCCCAACCTGGGGATCTGGTAAAGAGACTGAGAACCCACAGAGAATTTGACTTTGGAGGCCAGTGGGATTCGATTACAGAACTTCCACAGGACTGGGGAAACAGACTCTTGGAGGGCAGAAACAAAACCTTGTGTGCACCAGGACCCAGGAGAAAGGAGCAGTGTCCCCACAAGAGACTGAGCCAGACTTGCCTGTGAGTGTCCAGGAGTCTCTGACAGACGCATGGGTTGACAGCGGCCTGCTGCGGGGTCAGGGGCACTGAATACAACAGCCCGTGCACAAGACCCTTTAAAGGAAGTCACCATTATCCTCATTACCCCCACTATGATTTGGCCTTATGCCAAACAACAGTAAGGGAACACAGCCCTGCCAATCAACAGAAAATTGGATTAAAGATTTACTGAGCATGGCCCCACCCATCCATCAGAGGGAAGACAGAAAGAAAACCACAGTCACAGAAAACTAACCAAACTGATCACATGGACCACAGCCTAACTTGATGAAACTATGAGCCATGCCCTGTAGGGCCACCCAAGACGGATGGATCATAGCAGAGAGTTCTGACAAAACAAGGTCCACTGGAGAAGGGAATGGCAAACCACTTCAGTATTCTTGCCTTGAGATTCCATGAACAGTAGGAAAAGGCAAAAAGTAATTGTACCCAAGTACTTCATTTTGGACTCTTTTGTTGACTATGAGGGCTACTCCATTTCTTCTAAGGGATTCTTGCCCACAGTAGTAGATATAATGGTCATCTGAATTGAATTCACCGATTCCAGTCCATTTTAGTTCACTGATTCCTAAAATGTCAATGTTCACTCTTGCCATTTCCTGTTTGACCACTTCCAATTTACCTTGATTCATGGATCTAACATTCCAGGTTTCTATGCAATATTGTTCTTTATAGCATTGGACTTTACTTCCATCACCAGTCACGTCCACAACTGGGTGTTGTTTTCACTTTGGTTTTATCTCTTCATTCTTTTTGGAGTTATTTCTGGTTCCAAATTGGGAAAGAAGTACATCATGGACATATATTGTCACCCTGTTTATTTAATTTATATGCAGAGTATATCATGTGAAATGCAGGGCTGCATGAAGCACAAGCTGGAATCAAGATTGCCAGGAGAAATATCAATAACCTCAGATATACAGATGACACTACTCTTATGGCAGAAAGTGAAGAGGAACTAAAGAACCTCTTGATGAAAATGAAAGAGGAGAGTGAAAAAACTGGCTTAAAACTCAACATTCAGAAAACTCAGATCATGGCATCTGGTCCCATCACTTCATGGCAAATAGAAGGGGAAACAAAGGAAAGAGTGAGAAACTTTATTTTCTTGGGCTCCAAAATCACTGCAAATGGTGACTGCAGTCATGAAATTAAAAGACGCTTGCTCCTTTGAAGGAAAGCTATGACCAACCTAGACAACATATTGAAAAGCAGAGACATTACTTTGCTGGCAAAGGTCTGTCTAGTCAAAGCTATGGCTTTTCCAGTAGTCATGTATGGATGTGAGAGCTGGACTATAAAGAAAGTTGAGTGCCAAAGAATTGATGCTTCTGAACTGTGGTGTTGGAGAAGATTCTTGGGAGTCCCTTGGACAGCAAGGAGATAAAACCCATCAATCCTAAAGGAAATAAGTCCTGAATATTTATTGGAAGGACTGATACTGAAGTTGAAATTCCAACACTTTGGCCACGATGCAAAGAACTGACTCATTGGAAAAGACCCTGATGCTGGGAAAGATTGAAGGCAGCAGGAGAGGGGGACAAGGGAGGATGAGATGATTGGATGGCATCACTGACTCAATGGACATTAGTTTGAGCAAGGTCTGGGAGTTGGTGATGGACAGGGAAGCCTGGAGTGCTGCAGTCCATGGGGTCACAAAAGTCAGACACGAGTTAGTGACTGAACTGAACTGAACCGATTCTATTTTACCCCCATTCTTCATTCCTACCTCCAACCCATGTCCTGGGTAGGTAACCATTCTAAAGATATTATTTGCATATATGTCTTTTTGTAAAATGTGAACTATAATTCTCATACATGAAAAATTATATTTTTATGTATGCAACTATATTATGTATGTCATTATATTTTTTATTACACAGCTTTATACATGTAAGATATAACAATATAATACATCTATGTTGATATATATATATATATATATATATATATAGAGAGAGAGAGAGAGAGAGAGAGAGAGTTCAGTTTGTTGCTTCCAACTTCTACCCTGGGGGGCATCTACCACATTTTACATGTCTACTCTCCCAGTGATGGACGTCCAGATGAACCCTACCCCCACAAATAAGGCTACAATAATCATCCTGCATTCATGCCCTTAGGTAGTACATATGTATACCTGTGTGACAATTTCTTTGGGAAATATACTAAGGAAGTGAATTACTTGCTCACTGGGTATGAAAATATATTTAAGTGGACTAAATATTACCAGTTTGCTCTCCAGAATGGTGGCACCATGCTTCATGCCCACCAATCAATGTATAAGGGTTCCTATGTCACCACAGCACTACCAAGGAATTTTTACATCTCAGCTGTAAAATGATCTCATTATTTTTAAAACTTGCATTGATCTGATTACTAATAAGTTAAGATCTCTTTATACACTTGTCAACTTTCAGGCTTCCTCTTCTTTATTGTTTATTGTTTATTCAGAGCCTTAGTCCATTTTTCTAATAGGGTCACTGCCTTTTTCTTGTTGATTTCCAGTAGTTCATAGCCAACATATTAATCTCATAACAATTTTACACAGTGTTAATATCTTCTCCCATTTCTCCATCCGCCTAACAGCTTTGTTCATGGTATCTTTTATTAAATAGAAACTTAATTCTGATGCAATCAAATTTAGGAATGTTTTCATCTTACAGTTTGTGCTTTTTAAGCTTTGTTTGTGTGAGAGTGTTAAGGCACATAGGAGACAGATATAGTGTCCCTATTCTTGAGGAAACAGCCAAGAGGAAAACAGATACACCTGCAGAGTATTGGCAGAAAGATCCACCAAGAGGCAAGGTGAAGAGGGAAGGCCATTGAGAAGGTATGACTTGAGACATGACTCTGCCACATATTATATGCTGTGTTACTTTGGACAAAGGGCTAAACCTCCCAGAACCTGCAATGGGTAAAGTGTCAATAACACCTATTCCAAAAGACAACATGTTACAGAATCTGCCCGATGACTAGTGTATAATAGATGCGCTTTCAATAAATGTGAGTTCCTTTGCCCCCTTTCTTCTCATTCCCAATCCTGATGTGATGCTGAAGAAGGGAATTTGCAACTTGGGACACTTTAGAATCAGATCCTTCAGCTGACCCCACACCTCCAAATTCCAAGTATCATCAGTGGACATAGGCTCTTGAGAGCACTTCTGCCCATATCGCATTAGGCATCAGACAAAGATTAAGCCCTGACAAAACAAACAAACAAACCAATTTAAAAAAAAAACAGTGAAAATGCTCTTTTCCTGATGATACCAAAGGAGGAAAAGAGGACAGGTGCAAACAACTAATTATCTGATGATAGGTTCTTGGGCATAAATTAGCACCTCACTAAGAAATGGATCAAATGTAGAAGGCCTTCATTTGATGGATATGCTGGGAGTAGGCAGGAGGGCTATTTTAAATTCCCATAAGATTAATATGGTGAGAATTTGGTATAAGATTATGCTGTAGCTTTCCAGGCTTTCTGATCCATGTTGCTAAAATTTTCAAAAAGAATACACTGGTAAACAACCTCACCGTGATTTGATTGATGTTCATTTATCCTCCTCTTTCCCTTGTGCCTTTAGCTCAGCTGCAAAGCAAACTTTAAATATCTTTTTAAAATCTGTAATATTTATCACAATCTACTCATCAAATCAATATCTAATTAATACGCATTAGTATTACATTACTAGGTGTAGTGCTGAAGGAGATACAAAGATGATTAAGATGTGCTTTTCCCTGGAGTAGGTCACGGTTTCTCAAGAGATAACCATGTAAACAACAACTATAGTAAACTGTGATCACTGTATGACACAGGCAAACAAAAGTGCTATGAGAATGAAGATGAAAGAACAATTACATTTATTTAGGTTGGGGTTCAAGAAAGACTTAGAGAAGAGATCCACTTTAAATGAGTCTTTAAAATGGGTAGGAATTCTCTAAACAGAGAAGGATTGGGTTGGGTTAGCAGAGACCCAGGCAGCAGTTTTTAAAATCAAGGAGGGATGAATATGTCCAAGCAAGAGCAGTTAGGATCACGTGGCTGAAGCACAGGGTGGATGGCTTGGGAGAAACTAGACACAAGCCTAGAACCACAGTCAGGGGTCACTTTTTAAAAGGTCATAAGGATCTGAACTATACTCTGAAAAATGAAAAGCTTTTAGGTCAGGGAGTGACACAATGAGATCTCTATTTCACAAAGACAACTGAATCAGCAGTATGGAAACTGATTAAAATGAGCCTGGCCTCGGGAAAACCAGTTAGCAAGCGATTATACCACTGTCGGCAGGAACCTGAGAGTGGAAAAGTGGAGTCACGTGACGTTTACTTCTCAGTGACCAGCTGAGTGCTGGAGTGAGATAACTGGAAACATTCATTCAACAAATATTTCTCAAAACTTTTCTGTATATGAGATACTATGTTAAGAGCTAAGACACAGTTTCTCAACTTTGGCACTACTGGCATTTTAGAATGGATGATTATTTGATGTGGGTAAAGGGAGGCCTGTTCTGTACACCATGAGATGTTTAGCAATATTTCTGACCTCTACCCATTAAAGGCACTGCTGCTCAGTCATGACCATTGAAACTGTGTCCGGACATTGACAAATTTCCCCTAAGGAGCAAAATTATCCCCCGTCGAGAACCACTGAAACTGGGATCTCTAATTCTAAGAGGCTTATTACATGTAGAGAAATGCTTATGACATAAGCAAGTATAGGGTACAAAAAAGTGAGAAAAGAGGAAGTTGTCAATACTTCTTTGGGGATGAGTAAGCACAGAAAAAGTCTCCATAGAAGAGGAGACATTAAAGCTGAATCATTAAATAAGGGCATTCCTGGCATGGAAAAACAGACTGGTTCCAAATAGGAAAAGGAGTACGTCAAGGCTGTATATTGCCACCCTGCTTATTTAACTTATACACAGAGTACATCATGAGAAACACTGGGCTAGATGAAGCACAAGCTGGAATCAAGATTGCCAGGAGAAATATCAATAACCTCAAATATACAGATGACACCACCCTTATAGCAGAAAGTGAAGAAGCACTAAAGAGCCTCTTGATGAAAGTGAAAGAGGAGAGGGGAAAAGTTGGCTTAAAATTCAACATTCAGAAAACTAATATCATGGCATCTGGTCCCATCACTTCATGGCAAATAGATGGGTAAGCTGTGGGAACAGTGACAGACTTTTTTGAGGGGGGGGGGGGCTCCAAAATCACTGCAGATGGTGACTGCAGCCATGAAATTAAAAGACGCTTGCTCCTTGGAAGAAAAGTTATGACCAACCTAGACAGCATATTAAAAAGCAGAGACATTACTTTGCCAACAAAGGTCTGTCTAGTCAAGGCTATGGTTTTTCCAGTAGTCATATATGGATATGAGGGTTGGACTATAAAGAAGGCTGAGCACCAAAGAATTGATGCTTTTGAACTGCGGTACTGGAAAAGACTCTTGAGAGTCTCTTGGACTGCAAAGAGATTCAACCAGTCTGTCCTAAAGGAAATCAGTCCTAAATATTCACTGGAAGTACTGATGCTGAAGCTGAAACTCCAATACTTTGGCCACCTGAGGTGAAGAACTGACTCATTTGAAAAGACCCCGATGCTGGGAAAGATTGAAGGAGGTTTGAAGGCGGGAGGAGAAGGGGACGACAGAGGATGAGATGGTTGGATGGCATCACTGACTTGATGGACATGAGTTTGAGTAAACTCCGAGAGTTAGTGATGGACAGGGAGGCCTGGCGTGCTGCAGTCCATGGGGGTCTCAAAGAGTCGGACACAACTGAGTGACTGAACTAAACTGAACTGGCAGGTGACAAAAACATGAAAGTAGGACACGACTGAGTGACTGAACTAAACTGAACTGGCAGGTGACAAAAACATGAAAGTAAGATACCATATATGATATTAGCAAAATTTTGAGGCTCTGAGGCTGAGCACCTGGGTGATTGGCAAAGATATTAACAAAGAAGAGAAACACTGGAGAGACAGGATGCTCAGTTTGTGGGTGTGCAAGACACCCAGTAGTTCTCAGAAATGCAAGTAGAAAGTCTTCTTCCAGCTTTCCACAGATAGCTCACAGAGTCCTAACCTGGACACACAAATTAATACACACTATAATACTGAAGTCTAGAAATGGAAAGTTTAAAAACATTAGCTCCATAGCATGTGCCTAGAATACTTCTGTTTTAATATTTTGATTATCTTCACCCATCCCTTGTGGATTCTCAGAAAAACAACAGCCTTTCTAACCTAGAAAGATGTTATAGACTTATAAGTCAGCCATTTTTCATTTTATACGTGACAAAATTAAGGCCAAAGAGATTAAATGACTGGGCCAAGGTCACATAACTAGGTGGCTAAACCAAGGATACAGCATGGGTTTCCAGGGAGATGAGCTCTGGACCATAATACCTGTACCTAGAGGTCCTTTTATGCAGACCTTACTCTATCTCTCATGGGAATTTTCCCACACCTGATCCAGCCTAACTCTCCAGTCTTCTCAGAGCTTAAAATAGCCCAGTTGCCAGACAATTGTTTATGTACCTTGAGCTCCATGGAAGAGGGAATGGGGTGAAAGTGAGTCTCAGAACACTACAGTAGACTCCAATGAGTAAAATTCACTTCCCCTTGGGTTTTTAAGGCCCCAGGAGTAATCAGTAACTTGGCTTAGTTTTCCCAGGCAGAGAGCCAGAGAAGAGCAGGCCCAGCTACAAATGCAAGCAATGAGGATAAAAAAGAAAGGGAAATGAGAAAAAATGTCCAAAATAAGGTACAGACACTGGTATCATCACAGTACAGGTACCAGCAACTCTTGAGACAGATCTGCTTCAGTCAAATGCATAAAAAAGGAAATCTTAGAAGTGAAAATAACATTAAGTTATTCGCATGTGAGGCAATATAGTCTAACGACTAAAAGCACAAACTCCGGAATTTGACGCTTGTTCATGCCTGAACTTGGCCTCTCACTAGTTGTGTAACCCTGGGCAAATTGTCTAATCTTTTGTAGTCTGCTTTTCTCATTTGTTGAAAACAAAACAAACAAAAACGTGTAGACCTTTAAAGACAGTTAAGAGAGTTAAAAAGGAAATATATATGTATACACACACACACACACACACACACACACACACACACGCACGCACTGGTGTCTAACACAGATGAGTGACAACAGAAGGCAATTAAGCAAACCCCTAGTTGACAATATAGAACCCAAGTAGAGGGGTCTCTAAAACCTTAGAGTACTCTCTCAATTATTCATACACCTCAGAGAGATCACAACTAGCCATCCCAGTGGTATATCCAGAATGTTGGAGTGAGAAACTTGGCAGATCTTCTTCCCCATGAAACATTTAACTGGGAAAAAATATTTTTAAAAAATCACTTAAAGTCTCTCAACATTGTACTAAGGGCATACAGCAAGTGGAGAAACACTCATTCAAGAAAATACACTATTAATAAATCTAAGTTAGAATTATGAGTCTGTAGCTTTTGGCCATGATCTGCTTCCTTCTCCCATCCCCAGTTCCATGTTACAGAAACTCTATTCTGGTTACTTCACCCCATTTCTCTACCCAGCCTCTACTTGTCTGGTGGAAACACTATACTAAGTATAGCCATGAGAAAACTGGAACCTGATCACCGCTATCTTAGCTTGTTCATAGGCAGAGGTCCCACGGTGGGACAGGCAAGCTGAAAAGACCAGCAGCTACCACCCCTCCCTCCTAGCACCTGCCAGAGATGTCACTCTAGGGAAGTAGGCCACTGTCACTGTGCTGAGCTCCTAGGAACTCCCAGGGAAGAGGTAAGCCAGGTGGATGAAGTTCTTAACCAGGGTGGTGATTTTATTTGGAACAGAAAACAGAGAATTCCATACCTAAGGATGTTGTTGCAAATGATGGAGAGCTTGGGAGACACGAATACTTCATGATACTGGGAGTTTCATGATACTGCTAGCAATAAGCTAAATGGAAGAACAATCAGAAACTTAACAACAGCAACAAAAAAAAAAAAAAAAAAAGGAGAAACAACAACCAAGAAAAGCCCTCCCTGGATCACAATAATGCCTGGGGGTTGGGAAGGCTATATGCACATGTTCCTACTTAGAAACAATTGAAACTGGACATGGTCAGGTTGAAAACCTTTTCCAAGCTGCACACAGATGCCTCAGCAAAGGGCAGAGGCCCTACTGGCACAGAGGCTTAAGTGCAACCTCTAACCAAATACTGGCTGTAAAACAAGCTATTCTGACACAGGGGGGAAATATGATTAAGCTAGGCTTAATATTAAAATCATCTGCATCCTCGCAAGCTGGAACACTATGTGCATGTCCAAGGCTGTGACCTCTCAAGACTGATTGGAGAAGGGATGTTCAAGCCACTAGGCCCTGACTGAACCTGGGGCAAAATCATAAATTCATTAGTTTTAATAACAGCCCTTAAACAACAAACATCCAACAATAAAGGGTAAAGATATAACTGGCTAAGGGGACCTAAGCACAACCTTTGGCCAGTAAATGGCTTGTACAAACCTCAGGATGACACCTAGAGAGCCAGACTAAAGGAAAAATAAAAGCACCGTGAATAGGGACGTCAGAATCTGCACACTATGGGAGAAAGAGACTTCACAAAGTTAGTAAAACTAACTCATTAAGCAAATAAAGGACAAAACAATAAAAACAACATCACCTCCAGTGGGCAGTGGAGAAGGGACAACAATCAGTATTCAGAATTGCTAAAATACATTATTTAAAATCAGTTTTAAACAACAACAACAAAAAAATAAATGGGACATGAAAAGAAATAGGCAAGTGTGACCAATACACACACAAAAAAGCAGGCAAAAGATACTGCCTGGAGGGGGTCAAGTTGTCGCAGACACAGACTTCGAAGCAGCTATTATAAATATGCTCAAGGAACTAAAGGAAACCATACTTAAAGGATTAAAGGAAGGTATGGTGACAATGTTCCATCAAATGGAGAATACCAATCAAAAGACAGAAATGAGAGAAAAGACCAAAAGGAAATTGTGGAGCTGAAAAGTAAAATAACTGAAAAGAAAAAATCAGTAGAGGGACTCAGTAGTATATTCAAGTTATCAGAAGAAAGAATTAATGAATTGAGTGATAGATTGATACAGATTATGCAATCTGAAGAAAAGAGAAAGAGGGGGAAAGAGAGGAAGAAAATGGGCAGAGCCTCAGAGAAGTGTGGGACAGCATTAAGTGCAGCAACGTACTTATAACTGAAGTACCAGAAGGAGAAAAGAGCAAAAAGAGGGTAGAAAATATATTTATAGAAAAAAAACTTGAAAATTTCCCAAATTGATGAAAAATATTAATCTATAAATGAAGTTCAACAACCTCTAATCAAGATAAAAGGAAAGAGATTCCCACCTAGATACATCAAAATCAAAACACTGAAAACTGGAAACAAAGATAAAACTCTTGAAATCAGTAATAGCAAAATGACTTGTCACATAGAAGCATACCTCATTTTACTGTCCTTCACGGTTACTGTGTTTTTCTTTTTAACAAATTGAAGGTTTATGGCAATCCTGTGTTGAGCAAGTCCATTGGTGCCATTTTCCCAACTGCATTATTTTTTAATTAAGGCATGTACATTTTTTAGACACACTGATATTACCCACTTAAAGGACTATAGTATAGTATAAATATAACTTTTACATGTACTAGGAAGCAAACAAAAAAAAATCATGTGACTCACTTTCTTGCAATATCCACTTTATTGCAGAAGTCTGGAACCAAACCACAATATCTCCAAGGTATGTCTGTATAAGGGAATTGCAGTAATGGGAACAGCTAACTTCTCATCAGAAACAATGGAGGCCAGAAGACAATGAAATGAGAAATTCAAAGTGTCAGAAGTAATAAAAAACTGTGATTCAAGAATGTGATGAGAGCAAATATATACACCACCATATATAAAATAGAAAAATAGATAGCCAGTGAAAATTAACTCTATGAATCAGGGAGCTCAAACTGGTACTCTGAGATAATCTAGAGGGGTGGGATGGGGTGGTAGGTGGAAGAGAGGGGACATATGCATGTCTATGGCTGATTCATGTTGATGTATGGCAGAAACCAACACGATATTGTAAAGTGATTATCCTTCAATTAAAAATAAATAAATTTAAAAAAGAATCCAATGAATTTGCAGGGCAGGAATAGAGACACAGACCTAGAGAACAGACGTTGGACACAGCAGGGTAACGAGCTATTGTCCAGCCGCTCAGTCATGTTTGACTCTTTGAGACCCCATGGACTGCAGCACACCAGGCTTCCTACACCATAACCAAGTGGGATTTAGCTCAGGAATGTAAGGTTGGTTTAACATCTGAAAATCAATAAATGAAATGCATCCAATTCAATGGGGAAAAAATAGTCTCTTCAACAGGTAATGCTAAGACAAATGAATAACCACAGCAAACGAACAAAGTTGGACTCCTACCTCACATCTAAAATTAACTCACAAACCTAAATTTAAGAGCAAAAGTTATTGAACCCTTAGAAGAATAAATAAAACTAGGAATAAAACAGGAATAAATCTTTGTGACCTGGTTTAGGCAATGGTTTCTTAAACATAACAGTAAAAGTACAAACAACAGAAAACAATTAGAGAAATTGTGCTAATTCAGAATTAAAGACATTTCTGCAGGAAATACTACCATCAGGAAAGTTTAAAAAAAACACACACAAAAACAATCCATAGAATGGGAAAGAACATTAGTAAATCACACTGATAAGAGACTTGAATCCAGAATACATGAAGAGCTTATGCAATTCAATAATAAAAATTCAATTAGCACAATTAAAAACTGGGCAAAGTGATTTCCCTGGTGGTACAGTGGTTGAGAATACACCTGCCAATGCAGGGGACACAGGTTCAATCCCTGCTCCAGGAAGATTCCACATGCCAAAGAGCAACATTCTATAAGCCCATGGCCACAACTACTGAGCCCATGTGCCTAGCTAGAGTCCATGCTCGGTAATAAGAGAAGCCACTGCAATGAGATGCCCATGCACTGCAACCAGAGAGTAGTTCCCACTCGCTGCAACTAATGAAAGTCCACACACAGTAACAAAAACCCAGTAGAGTCAATAATAAATAAGTAACTTAAAAAAAAACTGGACAAAGGCTTCAAATGTATATTTCTCTGAAAAAGATACACAAATGGCAACATGAACATGGAAAGGTGCTCAAAATCATTAGCCATTAGAGAAGTGCAAATGGAAACCACAATGAATATCACTTCATACCCACTCTAACCAAAAAGATAGAAAACAAGTTCTGACACATATGTATAAAAATTAGAACACATGAGTAAAAATGTAAAATGGCGTGGTCAATTTGGAAAACAGCTTGGCAATTCCTCTGAAAGTTAAACAAAGAGTTATGATATCCACAAGCAATTTCACTCTTTGGTATATACTCAAGAGAAATAAAGTACATACAAAAAACTTGCACATGAATGTTTATAGCATTATTCTTATTAGCTGAAAGGTGGGAAAAAATGTTCATCAGTTGATCTATGGATAAATAAAATATGGTATATCTATAAAATGGAAAATTTTTCAACAATAAAAATGAATTAAGTATCGATACATGCTACAACATGGATGAATCTGAAATGCATGCTACGTGAAAAAATTCAGTCACAAAAGAAAATACTAATGTATTATTTCATTCATGTGAATTATCCAGAAAAGGCAAATCCATAAAGACAGGAAATAAATTAGTGGTTGCCTGGGGCTTCGGATGGTGGTAGGAAAGGGATGAAGCATGACTGCTGATGAGTTTGAAGTTTCTTCAGGGGTGATGAAATGTTCTTCAGTTAAGATTGTGCTAGTTCTGTGAATATATTAAAAACCACTAAAGTGCAAATGGGTGAGTAATTATGATATGGGAATTATATCTCAATAAAGATTTCTTTTTTGGCTGTGCCCAGTGGCATGCAGGGTCTTAACTCCCCATCCAGGGATCAAACCCGTGCTCTCTGCAGCAGAAATGGGGGGTCTTAACCACTGGACCACCAGGGAAGTCCTGATATCTCATTGAAGGTGCTTTTAAAAAGCTAACCATCTGCTTCTCTACTGGATGTTTCTCTTGGCATTAGAGAAGGTCAAAGGTTTCTATAAAGTTTTTAGAAAATCTCAACTGTTTGTTTTTTTTTTTATCAACTACAGCTAACCCTTGAACAACACAGGTTTTAACTGCACAGGTCCACTTATACGTAGATTTTTTTCAATAGTAAATACAACAGTACTATATGATCTATAGTTGGTTGAATATGCAAATGCAGAAACTCACGGATACAGAAGAACCAAACCATAAATATGGAGGGATGACTATAAGTTCTGTGCAGATTTTTAACTGTGTGGAGGGTTGGTGCACCAACTCTACTATAGTTACTGTGTCATAGGAAAACAGTCCATGAATACATGCATAGTCCATGAACAGTCCATTACTGATCAATGGCTCACTGTTGACTGCTTATATGTTCCTGATCTAAGCATTTATATTGTCTGATGAAGCTGAGACTGAGTGCTGCTGAGTAAAGACAGAACTCCATCCTAGACAACTCCTTACATTAGAGGCCTTGAGTTCTGTTAAAATAATTACTTCAAATCAATTCAATGTGCAAGGCTCTGTCCCCTATTTCATTAATTCTAAGAAGTTCTATTCATTGAGGCCCCTTGAAAGAAATCATAGCTTTTGTGACCTATTTACATATATCACATTCTCTACAAAATGATACTAATGTTATACTAGATAGAAATTATTAAGTGATTCAGTTAATAAGTATCATGGACCAATAGTTGTAGATGCTTCATTTTAAAAAGTAACACTTTCAGAAAAGAGAGGGGGATAAGGGAAGGGGAAAAAAAAAGAGTGTGAGTAAAGAGCTCATGAAGCCAATGAAATGGAAAATGATTCTTTCTTTTTATCACCCAATTATAATGTGAACCAGGCACACTATAACCAGTTACGTCACATGGCATTAGTTTTATAATGAAAACAGCAAACTGACTTGAAAAAGCAAATCATACCTTCTGGGGGCGTTCCAATACTGCTGCCAAGACCCAAAATAGCCATCTTGTGAATCCTCGGCTCCAGCATCACAGCAGATTCCTCCCCCCTCTCCCAGTGGGGTATTTTGACAGGCTCCAGGTGGACGTTCTCCAGCCCATCTCCCTGCAGGTTTTGCTGCATGATCTCGATGGCCTTTTCTAGGCTCTTGGAGCCACTTAGTCTGGGTCCAACAGTATCAACCAGAAGTGCCAGTCGCTCATAGGATCTGTTCTGGCCTTTACCATAAACAGTAAAGTTGATGATTGCTTTAGCAACATCTCCATAGTGGGCTATTTCTTCTTTGATTTCCTGAAAAGTCCTCTGAGAGGTGCCATTCCCATGTATAGCTTTCCCAGAGGCCAGGGGTAAAAGGTGAACACCGACAAATATGAAGAGAAGAAACTTCATTGTTTTTCCAGTCAGTTTTCTTCCCAAAATCATCTGTGTAAGGAAGAAATACACGTTAGGAGAAAAGAATCTCACAAGTACCTGCCCATAACCCAGGGACTGCTTTTCAAATAGGATTCCCCTTCCCTTCTCAACTGGTACCCAGTCTCCCATCAAATTCATAACTCCCAGGAATGAAGGAAAGAGACAGCAGTTGTCTTTATTGATAGCATAGCATTTATTAAAACCACAAATTCACATATTGCCTAGAAATCAGTTTAAAATATGCCAAAAGATTATAATAAGAAGATAACTCGGAAAGAGAGGAAGAAATAGCAGTAACAGTGATAGGAATGTGCCGTGCTGTGCTTAATCATGTCTGACTCTTTGTGACCCCATGAACTGCAGCTTGGCAGGCTCCTCTGTCCATGGGATTCTCTAGGCAAGAATACTGGAATAGGTTGCCATGCCCCCCTCCAGGCGATCTTCCCACCCCAGGTCTCCTGCATCACAGGCAGATTCTTCACCAGCTGAGCCAGCAGGGAAACCCAGTGACAGGGCTCGGGCAGTGTTATCTGCCACCCCTTTTTCTGAACAGTATAGTGCTCAGTTGTGTCCAGCTCTTTGGAACCCCATGGACTGTAGCCCACCCACCCCCCCAGGCTCCTCTGTCTATGGGATTGGAGTGGGTTGCCATTTGCTTCTCCAGGGGATCTTTCTGACCTAGGAATCGAACCCACATCTCTTGCATCTCCTGCATTGGCAGGCAGATTCTTTACCACTAGCTCCACCTGGAAAGCCCTTCTTCTAAACAGAGTATGATCCAAATCCATTTCAGAGTTCCCTCTACCTGAAAGGCCTATGGAACTCATTCTTTGAGGCCCTTTCACATGTTACCTTTTCTTGATCCTCTCCCTAACCCTATCCCCTCCACATCCTTTAATCCTCATGACAACTCTATGAGACAGTTTCTCATTATTACCTTCATATTAGAATTGAGGATCCTGGGATAGTGAGAGATTAAGTAACTTTCCAAAGACACACAAAGGCTTTCTAGCTCTAGAGACCATGATGTACATGGTGCTACTCCAAGTATGGTTTGTGGACCAATCTCAGTCCACAGCTGTTTTTCCACAAAATATAAATACTAAGATTAAGAATAAACATATTCAGGGCTTCCCTGGTGGTCTAGTGAGTAAGGATCCACCTTGGAATGCAGGGGGCATGGGTTCTATCCCTGGTCGGGGAACATCCCACGTGCCATGGGGGAACTGAGCCCATGTACCACGACTACTCCACAGCTACTAAGCCCGTGCTCTAGAGCCAGCAGCTGCAACTACTGAGCCTGCATGCCGAAACTACTAAAGCCCAAGCACCCTCGACCCTGTGCTCCGCAACAAGAGAAGCCACTACAGTGAGAAGCCCGGGCACCACTAGAGAAAGTCAGAGAGCGGCAACAAAGACTGAGCGGAACCAAAAATAAACAGAGTAAACACACTTAGGGCTGTGCAACACAGTAGCTAATAGTCTAATGTGGTGATTACCATTTCAATTAAATTAAATTAAATAGTCAGCTTCTCAGTCACACTAGCTGCATTTCAAACACTCAGTACCCACATGTGACTCGTGGATATTGCATTGGGCAGCACAGCGAGAACATTCTATCATCAGAGAACGTTCCACTAAATAGCACTAGCTCAGACACCTTTACAGATAATTGACAGAACAACAGTGTATTTGGCAAATCTAGTAACCAAAAAATGGCACTTCTCTTTGTATAACTCATTGTATTTTTCTAATTCACTGTTCTATTTTGCAAAAGTATCAGTCTGAAACAAATTCTAAATTTAAGAATCTGGTCCTTTATGACAGATAGTTTGAGAAGCACAGTCATAAACTGCTGTAAGAATAAATTCCAGATTCAGACTGAGAGCATACAAGGCCTCTCAGAATAGGGTTCCAACAACCACTTCAAGCTCATCTCTCCACCTGCCCCTCCAGAGTGCACACGGTTTCATTCCCATTCTCATTTCTTCTCTCTCCCTCTCTCTCTCACAGGCACTGACACATGTACGCCCCTAAGCTTTGAGAAACTGAGCACCTGAAGTGTGGCCAGTCCAAATTGAGATGTTTTGTACATGTAAAACATATACCTGATTTGATCTTTAAAATCAACTACTTCATACTTAAGTATGAGAAAACAACATAAATATTTCAGATATATTAGATTAAATACATTATTACTAATCTCACCTATTTCTTTTTTACTTTTTAATATGGCTATTAGAAATTTTTAACTTATATAACATTTATATTTATAATTAGTAATATTCTACCTACACTGAACTGGACCCTGTTCTTCAAATACCCAGGTCCTTTCATAACTCTGGGTCTCTACTTATGTTCATTCCCTTTTATTGCAAGGACCTTCTCTTCACCCTGCTCCCTTTCTATCAAATGGCTATATTCTCTCTTTAATGAGAATACATTAAAAGTCACCTCTTCTATGGAACTTTGCCAAACAATACCCCAGAGTACAAGCATCATTTCTGTGTGTCTGCCATAACTAACTCTGTGTGTGTGTGTGTGTGTGTGTGTGTGTTAGTAGCTCAGTCATGTCCAACTCTTTGCAACTCCATGGACTGTAGCCTGCCAGGCTCCTCTGTCCATGGAATTCTCCAGTCGAGAATACTGGAGTGGGTTGCCATTCCCACCTCCAGTGGATCTTCCCAACCCAGGGTTTGAATTTGGGTTTCCTACACCGCAGGCAGATTGTTTACCATCTGAGCCATCAGGGAAGCCCATAATTAACTGTATTTTTAACTAATATATTTGTTTATAAATCTGTCTCTCCTGCTCTCAAAGTCAAGTAGGGTAAATTATTCATCATTTCATCCTTATATCCATATATAGGCACTCAATACTTTTTATGAAGGAATTAATAATCCTTTAATCTCCCTAGGCCTCAGCCTCCCTAGAGTATGAGAGTGTTTGTCTTTGCCTCCTTCACAAAGAAGCTATAGGAATTAAAAACTTGATATCATATTTGAAATTATTTTGAAAAATTATAAAAACTATACATTGCTGCTGCTTCTCTTTCCTTATAACTACAGTTGACCCTTGAACTACAGTTGATCTGGTGTGAAGTTCCCAGGTCCACTAATAGGCAGATATTTTTCTGATAAATACTACAGTAGTACAAGATCCGGGGTTGATTGAATCTGTGTATGCAGAACCATGGATCCAGAGGGGCTGACTGTGGGACTTCAGGGCCCACCATGGGTCCTGGAACCAATACCCCTCCTTGTTCAAGGGTGAACACGTAGGTTTTTTCATTTCTACAGGTACTATACTGATGCTTGTGTTAAAAGCTAAATTTCATTAAGCCATCAAAACATTTTACCAGATTGAAATTTATAAGAAAAGAAGAGGTTAATAAGTCATCTATTAATTAGCACTAACCACAAGTATCTACTTCTTATTAAAAAATTCTCTAATCCTTCTGCAAACATTAATTAATGATTTCATAATACACTTCTAGTGATGGATTAGAATCATATTATGATAACATTGTAGAGATACAGGTGAGCTTAGGGATCCCTAGTCCATACCCTCCTTTTATAGAAAGTTAATCAAGGCCTGTGATGTGATTCCCAGGCAGCTGACAAGCCAGCAACTACAATCAACCAGGTAAGTGGTCCAACTAGCACATACTTCCTAAAGGATTAAGAATGATTTTCTTATAGGAAGGGCTTCCCTGATAGCTCAGTTGGTAAAGAATCTGCCTGCAATGCAGGAGACCCTGGTTAGATTCCTGGGTCAGAAGATCTGCTGGGGAAGGGATAGGCTACGCACTCCAGTATTCTTGGATTTCCCTTGTGGCTCAGCTGGTAAAGAATCCACCTGCAATGCAGGAGACCTGGGTTTGATCCCTGGGTTGGGAAGATCCCCTGGAAAAAGGAAAGGCTATCCACTTCAGTATTCTGGCCTGGAGAATTCCACTGACTGTATAGTCTGTGGAGTCACAGAGTTGGACAAAACTGAGCCACTTTCACTTTCTTATAGGAAATTATATGCATTAACATATAATAGAAATTCACTGAAGGATACCTAAAGGCAGTCTGAGAAGCAAATACATATAATAAAATATACGTATATAGAGTAGCACCAGAACAAAGAGAAGAACAAAGGGAATCATGAAAAGCTACCAAAAAGACATAATATCTCAAGACAGGCTCAAGAAATGGCTGCTGCTGCTGCTGCTAAGTCACTTCAGTCGTGTCCGACTCTGTGTGACCCCATAGATGGCAGCCCACCAGGCTCCTCTGTCCCTGGAATTCTCCAGGCAAGAACACTGGAGTGGGTTGCCATTTCCTTCTGCAATGCATGCATGCATGCTAAGTCGCTTCAGCTGTATCCAACTCTGTGCGACCCCATAGACGGCAGCCCACCAAGCTCCTCTGTCCCTGGAATTCTCCAGGCAAGAACACTGGAGTGGGTTGCCATCTCCTTCTCCCCAAGAAATGGCTACAGAAGCAGAAAAGAATGAATGGTATCCCTATCAGAGGGCCACAAGAACATCATCTGTTTGTCAATCCTGGTTAAAAGATATGTCCAGAAAATAATGGGACCTGAGTCTATCATCTTTACATCTTTTTGCATATATGTCAATTGAATTAACAAGTAACACATCATTTTGATAATAATTTTTAATGCTTCTTAACATGGTCAGTTAAATAAATTTTGGCATTAAAAATGATGTAATTACTTTAAAACATAATTCAGTATCTTTGAGTATTGTTCTGAGTACCTTAACATCATTGTTTCTTTAAATCCCACAAATGCAATAAATGGTTACTTTTAAAGGTAATTTAACTATTTTTTCCAATGGATCAGTTTTTCCCTGAGTATAAAATTTTCTAAGATCAAAGGCACAAAACAATGCATTACATGAGAAATCACCTAGAATACTTGACATAAGTAAATACTAAATACATGTTAGTTGATTCTAAACCTAGTTTTCCTCTGTAACATAATCAGAAAATTACCAATGTAATTCTTGGCTAGAATGCATAATTATATATCTCTCTAATGGAGCACTACAAGAATATTATAGTTTATTTTATTATTGTTGTTTTTAGAAAGGTGCATTAGCCCAACTAAGATATGTCCTCACTAATAACTAGCAGAAATAATTATAACTAACAGTCTATATTTGGGGAGGTAAGAAAAATGGACCAAGATATTTCCATATCAAATTCCACTCAAGAAAAAAACAAAATATTGTATATAATTTAAAAACACAAGGACTATATATAATTTGTACAAATCTGATATATAATTTGTACAAGTCTGATACATAATTTGTACATTCCTAGCAAGAAATAAAGGATTAAAATAGTGAGATATACAAACAGAGTAAGACTAAATAAAAGCCAATAATCAAAAACAACTTGAAGAAATTTGTTCCTAATTCACAGGTTTAGGATCACCATACAACAAAAAAATTCATTCTAGAACTAGAGTCAATCCAAATGAGAAGGATGACCAAAGATACCAGTTTATTTGCAGGCCAAAATTAGAAATATTTTGTTGCATAAAATCAAGAAGGGTTTGGAAAACATGAATATAGATTTACTTGCCAAATCTTTTCACACTAGTACCAGGGGATAACCCTAGTAGCTCAGAGCTAATTTTCAGAAAATCAAAATGTATGGTTTTACACAGTAAATGATAAACATGTAAACACTTTACCTAGGAAAAAAAGAGGATTGGCTAAAATTATGAAAGATACAGTCACTGAAGCTGAATGCTTTTAAATGTGCCACAAAACACTGGCACCACACTAACCTAAGTAAGGGTTCCTACAGGATCACCAGGAAGGTTTGCTGATCTGAAAGACTGTCAGTCTGCCCTAGCTCAGAGACAGAAAATGTCCCTATACAGTCAATCTGTCAAATAAAATTAAGCAAGCTATAGAATTTTTCTGTAGTCTGCAAAGGGAGAAAATAATTCTATGGTGATCAATAAAAACAAATAGAATTACTCATCTCAAACATTTCCCCATTATAATTGTAAACGGAGCTTCATTTCTCCAGCCATTTAACAAGACTGTACTGAGCACCTTCCCTCCTAAGCACCAAAGACACAAACCTTTAAGGTGATCCTCATACCCTCAAACAGACGTCAGGTACAATAAAGGACAGATAACGTGAAAGCCCGATAACTGAGACGGTTGCCAAGGTTCTGTGAAAACAAAGTGGAGGGGGTGATTAGGAGGAGTTTCCTGATGGTGTGTGAAGAAGGCCAGGGTGGCCCTGAAGGAAAGGTAAGCCGGCAGAACAAAGAATGATAAGACAGAGGGGCTTTATAAAACTTGGGCTGTGGAAAAAATAGCAAGGAGTTGGATAAGTATGGAAGATACAGCACTTCCACTACTGTGGAAGATACAGCAGTGGTAGAAAGGAATTATTCCTCAAGGTCTAACTAAAAGTGTCTTCTGTGTGGAGCTTCAAAGTATATGGGACAGAAGTCCCCAGGGCACTGTAATGGGTGGATTTAATATACAGTTCCCACCATCTGTGTAGGAAAAGGAATGGAGGGAGGGAGGGATGGAAGAAGGAAGAAAGGAAGGATAGTTTTCTTTCTGATCATCAGTATGACCTGCTCCTTAGCACAAAGAATCCACACCACGATTCCACATCAGGACAAGGATAGCATGTAGTTCCTCAAAATCCCCAAACAAGCCACTGTTTATTACCTGTGTGGGTTATTCCTTGGAATTTTCACAGAGAGAAAAATAACCCACACTTACAAAAGATGTGCTTGTCAAATAATTCATTTACAAAGACACTCGAGATTTTGTTTAATATCCCTAAAATACTAATAACCCGATTGAAAAAACTTCTGGCACACTCTTGAGCAAATCACAGGACACTTGAAATGTCTAAACTTGAACTGAAACACATTAAAAAAAAAATTCTTTATTTTCGTACACAAAAGTTTGAAGTCATTGTTCCTTTACTTGATTTCCAACTGCAGAAATATTAAACGTTATACTCTTCAAAATCTTAAGCAACTATTTTTAAAACTCATGCTGTATCATGTCTTTGAATTCAGAAAGTTACATATTCAAAGAAACCTTTGGAGCACTGTTTGAAAAAGGACTTTCTTTTCATATATTGCCTTCATGAGCCATAGTTACAGATTATCTTTTTCACAAAAAGAGATAAAATTGAAATGTCATTTTCATTCTTTTCTACTTAAATTTGGAAGGAAACTTAAGCAAAACCAACTTTGCTTCTGCTGTGAATTACATTCTCTCTAATAATAGGTTTATATTTTGAGGAAACAAAACAAAATCCTTGCTTCTATTTCTAAATCTTTTCCCTGAAATATTATTGTTTGAAAATGTCTCAAGCTATGATAGAAATGCCACAATGAATAGACTAAGTGAAGTGGAAAAGGACACAATGAAAAGAGAATGTGCTGAAAGACACAAAAAGTAAGATTTAAAGACTGAGATTTTTATTGATTTTTTTATTGTGTCACTTTTTCTTCTAAAGACTGCATACACTACTTATATAAAGACTTAGATATTTTCCTAAATCTACATTGCCGAACAGGATTCACTGATATAAATTTAACTCTTTGTCTTCAGCCTAGCATGTGTAGCAGATACAATGGCCAGAATTGCTGAATACTAGCTTAGAAACTGGCACATCAAAATTCACTTCCTGACTCCCACTAATGCTCCTAGCTTTATAATAGTTAGCCCTTTAACCATCTTAAGGAAGATTCTTTCCTTTATTAAATTCAAAGTTCAAACAATAACGGGCTTCTGCTTTCCACAGCTTATATCCAATAATTCATTCATTCAGTCCTTCAAGAAAGCTCGTTGAGAACTTACTATCTGCCAGGAGTTGTGCAAGAATTTGGAAAAGATATAAAAATTAGCATGACTCAGTTCCTACTGTTAGTAGACACTGTTAATTACTTACTTAATATCCAACTCTCCCTTTTCTTGCTAAACAAAACTGGATTTTATTTGGGGTACAAAGTGTCCATCCCCATTAATCTAGGCCTTTTGCTGTTAATATGGATGGCACCAGTCTTAGAAGATATTTTCCAAATGTGGTGGGTAGGGGACAGCGTATTTGGTTGTCATAAAGATGTAGAGGTACTACCAGTAATTAGTTGGCAAAGGACAGGGACACTAGACATACAGCTATGTGGAGGGAAATCCTGTCTACTAAGACTCTCCTATATTCTACAAAGATTTTTATTTTAATGTGAAAACCTATTATTTGAACCTTGACCCTAACTCTATTGTACATACAAATACATGCAAAAATGGTTTTTGTGCAGTTTTAATGAAAGCTGTTTCCCCATCTATTTGCCATGAAGTGATGGGACCAGATGCCATGATCTTAGTTTTCTGAATGTTGAGCTTTAAACCAACTTTTTCACTCTCCTCTTTCACTTTCATCAAGGGGCTTTTTAGTTCCTCTTCACTTTCTGCCATAAGGATGGTGTCATCTGCATATCTGAGGTTACTGATATTTCTCCCGGCAATCTTGATTCCAGCTTGTGCTTCTTCCAGCCCAGCGCTTCTCATGATGTACTCTGCATATAAGTTAAATAAGCAGGGTGACAATATACAGCCTTGACATTCTCCTTTCCCTATTTGGAACCAGTCTGTTGTTCCATGTCCAGTTCTAACTGTCGCTTCCTGACCTGTATATAGGTTTCTCAAGAGGCAGGTCAGGTGGTCTGGTATTCCCATCTCTTTCAGAATTTTCCACAGTTTATTGTGATCCAGACAGTCACAGGCTGTGACATAGTCAATAAAGCAGAAGTAGATGTTTTTCAGGAACTCTCTTGCTTTCTCGATGATCCAGAGGATGTTGGCAATTTGATCTCTGGTTCCTCTGCCTTTTCTAAACACAGCTTGAACATCTGGAAGTTCATGGTTCACGTATTGCTGAAGCCTGTCTTGGAGAATTTTGAGCATTACTTTACTAGCGTGTGAGATGAGTGCAACCTTGGAGTAGTTTGAGCATTCTTTGGCATTGCCTTTCTTTGGGATAGATGGGGAAACAGTGGAAACAGTGTCAGACTTTATTTTTGGGGGCTCCAAAAGCACTGCAGATGGTGATTGCAGCCATGAAATTAAAAGATGCTTACTCCTTGGAAGGAAAGTTATGACCAACCTAGACAGCATATTGAGAAGCAGAGACATTACTTTGCCAACAAAGGTCCGCCTAGTCAAGGCTATGGTTTTTCCAGTGGTCATGATGGATGTGAGAGTTGGACTGTGAGGAAAGCTAAGCACTGAAAAATTGATGCTTTTGAATTGTGATGTTGGAGAAGACTCTTGAGAGTCCCTTGGACTGCAAGGAGATCCAACCAGTCCATCCTGAAGGAGATCAGTCCTGGGTGTTCATTGGTAGGACTGATTTTGAAGCTTAAACTTCAATACTTTGGCCACCTCATGCGAAGAATTGACTCATTGGAAAAGACCCTGATGCTGGGAGGGATTGGGGGCAGGAGGAGAAGGGGATGACAGAAGATGAGATGGCTGGCTGGCATCACTGACTCGATGGACATGGGTTTGGGTGGACTCTGGGAGTTGGTAATGGACAGGGAGGTCTGGCGTGCTGCGGTTCATGGGGTCACAGAGAGTCGGACACGACTGAGCGCCTGGGCTGACTGGACTGAATGCAAGCTGAGTTCTTCAGGAAGCGACTACCGTGCACACCAGGGGAGGCCACACTGCGCCTTCTCAGGATCTCACTAAGAGCGGCTCGTCATTCTGGTGAAACACCAGTGACTACACTGCTCCTGGTACTGGAAACACCATCACCCCTGGACCCGTCTGCATTCATTGTGGTCACATTCACCATGTAAGCGTCTGAATATGTCATTATGTCACCTAGTGCTGTCATGCCTGGGAATGTATGTTTTGAAGTACTTTATTATCAATTACTTTTCTTTAACGGCTTCTTTATATTACAGTTAGAATAGCACAGTGATTTACCTGAAAATACACAAAAGCATATTATTTGTGATGCTTTATTCAGGATAATAAAGCAGGCATTATAAATTACTTGTTTTTTTTTTTTAAGAGGCACTGCATCTAATGGGATAGAGAACTAGTGATTTAAGTGAATTCAACAATTCTCTTCCTCACTCTTCCTGCTTACTTTTTAGCCAGAAAAGACCCTGTGATCCAATTCTACTCAAAGATAACCCAAACAGAAGCAGTTGACAAGAAAATGGCTATAATAATAGAGCTGCATCAGCTACTTTGTAACCATAAGGGTAACTCCAAGAGTCCTGGTCCTGACATCCCTGAGCAGTTAAACCAACATCAGCACCACCCATCTGTCTGCTATGTGAGAAAAATGAACTACATTTGTTACAGCCACTGTTAGTTGGATTTTCTGTTACTTACAGATGTCAGTTGGTAAAGAATCTCCTGCTGCAACGCAGGAGACCCCGGTTCGATTACTGGGTTAGGAAGATCCACTGGAGAAGGACTAGGCTACCACTCTTGGGCTTCCCTTGTGGCTCAGTAGGTATGCGGGAGATCTGGGTTCGATCCCTGGGTTGGGAAGATTCCCTGGAGAAGGGAAAGGCTACCCATTCCAAGTTTCTGGCCTGGAGAATTCCATGGACTGTATAGTCCATGGGGTGACAAAGAGTCAGACACGACTGAGCAACTTTCACTTTCACCTTATATTTCTAACTGTCATAGTACTTTCAGGCCTTCTCGGGGATCCATAATTAAATATATTATTCATACTAACTAACACCATACACGTAATAGGGAAGAATAAATCTGACTCCATATTGGATCTTTTCTTTTACTTTAGCCTTTGTATTCTATGCCTTTGCTTCAAGTTAAGAATGTTACCCCTTCTTAGGAGAATTTAACAAGTTAACACATCTAGCCTAATGAAGTTTCACTCCCCAGGACTGCTCAGGGTCCATTTCCGTACTTGTGTTCATACTTGATTTGTGTTTCCAGGCTTACTTACAGAAGCACCTGGCACTCATCACAGCGCTACCTGGTTGCTAAGGTTGCTAAGGAGCACGGATTGCAACATTATACAATCAGCAGCCTAAAATTTGCATGTATGTAAGTCTAGATATAACCTACCATGTGAAATACCATTTCTCTATGTTGGCACCTGGATGAACAATGCCCAGGAGGACCACAAATAGTTTTATTTTCATCAAAATACTTTGTATGTTTTAATTAAACTTTCAAAAATAAAAAAAGAATGTTACCCATAGCCTGAAATATACTGGATAGCCCATTCTCCGGGTTCTTAGCTTTAAAGGTTTAACGCTTTTCCATTCATATAGAGATAAAAAGTTGCAGAATAGAGAACAACATGTGTCTTGTTGGAAGTTTACAGGATCCTGACCTGACCTAAGAGGACAGCAGCAAGAACAAAGGGTTCCCACACCAAGAAGTTTGCAACAACCAATAACACCTCCTCCATGTTTAGCACAAAAGAAGCCTCAATTCTAACTCAGGTAAGTTGGTTCTTTGGGACACTAGTCCACCACTGTCTCCGTCTATTAGCTTTCCAAATAAAGTCACTATTCCTTGCCCCAACAACTCCTTTTTGATTCATGGGCCTATCATGTGACAAGCAGTACAACCTTGAACTCAGGAACATAAGCAAGGTCTAGGACTTGGCATATGGTCTACCTAGACTTCCCACATGCATCTAAATTCTAAATATCTAGGACCAAACTCAGAATCTTCCCTTCCAAACGTGCCCCTGTTCCCCACCCCTGGTCAGTAAGTTAGAAACTACACTGTGTGGTTGGATTCTTGCCTCTTCCTCAGGGAAACAGGTGAACAGTCGGCAGGTCAGGTAACTCCACCTTCAGATTCTTTCTTGACCCATTTCCCTCTTCTCCACTTTACCATCACTTCCCTGGCTCAGAACCTCACTACCCTTCATCTGAAACCCTTCCTCACACATCTCCCTGCCTTAAACTCAGGTCCCTTTCCAATCTGTGTTCCATACTGCCATCAGCTTTATCTAGAAGCCAAACTGAATGACTCTGGCTTAAAGCATCTGTTGCCCAGTTTACTGTTCGGTCTTCTGGATGTGGCTTTCTTGACAGTTGTTTCCTGATGTTCTCCCACCCTGACGTTGCAAGCCCTAATGAACATTTACCATTCCTTTAAGTCAAAGAAAATTCTTTACACCTCTCTAATTTTGCTCATGCTGTTTCCTCTGCCAAAAAATGCCTTTTCATCTTTTCTCCTCTTGGAGAAGTCATGATCAAAACCAAGGTCCAGCTCATCAGTCTCCAGCTCCAGGCAGAATCATTTGCTACCTTTTCAGTAGTGCAGTGTATGCTATATGTCTTTGTGTCTATCACCCTGTTGGAGTATACATCACTTAACAGCAGTAATATTTCACTTTTATAAAATTCACCAAGCAAGTTAAAGCAAATAGCACAATGTGCATGCTAAGTCACTTTAGTTGTATCCAACTCTTTGCAACCCTGGAGTGTAGCCCACCAGGCTCCTCTTTCCATGGGATTCTCCAGGCAAGAATACTGGAGTGGGTTGCCATTTCCTTCTCCAGGGGATCCTCCCAACCCAGGGATTGAACCCATACCTCTTATGTCTCCTGCATTGTCAGACAGGCTCTTTACCATTAGTGCCACCTGGGAAGCCCAAATAACACAATATCTGCCAGTAAATATTTATAGAAAAATAAGTTCATCAAACAAGCAGTTATATTTCACAACAGAAGTATACAGCTCTGATTCATCAGTTTAATGATTACTTTTCCAGTATCAGACACTAGTTTGCTCCTTTAAGCTATAGCATATCCGCAACTTTCTTTCATAAAGGGAATCAAGTGACCTGGACTTGGTCCTGGCTGTCCCTCTCTAGATGCATGACCTTAAACAATTGATTTGAAGTCTCTCTTTATGTGTAAAATAAAGGGTTACATCCCACCTCTAACATTCTATTATGGCTATTTCCTTAAATATTTAATATCAATCACACTTTCTTTACACTCAATACTAGCACCTGAATAAATCACCTTATACCATTTTGCCTCCTCCCACCAGCCAACCGAAGTTGAACTCACAAGGTCATTAAGGATGCCCTTGTTGCTAAATCCAATAAAAACATTTCAATTCCTATCATATGTAACACCTAAAGTATTGACCACTGTGGACAGCCTCGCCTTCTCCAAACACTCTTCTTTCTGTATTTCTACTCTCCTTCTCAGTCTTTCTTGTAGGGTCCCTTTTCTCCATTCATCCTTTAAAGTTTATTGAGTCCTAGGGATTTTTCAATAAGCCATCATAAGAAGGCTTCATTAAATGTCTCTGCCACTGAATACATCACCCCGAACATGAATAAGGTATGGGCATCGAAGAAACAAGTGAGGAGAACTAAAGGAAGAGAAACAAATTCTAACCGCTGTGCAAAGAACCCGGTGTATGACATTCCTCTTTCTTTCGGAAGTTAGTACAGTAACAGTGGGTTAGTGAATAATGAAAGCAGGGCAAATGGTACCCTGAGTGGCAGTCCCATTCACAGAGGCAATCCCAGGAGCTCTGGGTTGGGAGGTGTGGGGGTGACAACCTGCTAAGACATCTACCAGCAGACCTCTCTCCTTCCACTGGCCACACTGAACACCCATGGCCCCACTCTACAAAAGTCAAGTGACCTCTCTCTTATCCCTTCTCAGCCCATCAGGATGAGCCAGAGGGCTAACTCCTTTTTGTCCCTTGACATTTTATTGCTTACCAGTGAGCAGTTTTGAGGAATTGTAAGAAAATTATTTGGCCTCACTTTACTAATTTTTTTCCAGATTTCTTTGTCCCTTTCTTGACTGTATAAGATGATAAAGCCTTAATTCCTACTGTTCAAAAACAGGCATCTTTCTCATATAGCTGAATGTAACTGGCTTTTGACCTACATCATGCTGAGACTAAGAGCAATAAATATGAAGCTTCCTTACATGTTGCTTCAGTGAAACAATACGATTAAAATGCCAATAAATTAAATCAACCGTGAACTCTAGGACAAACTTCATCTTCTTGGCTTGCAAAATCTGTACGGAAACTCCAAATGGATAATGAGACAGTTCTTGGTCCCTTTGTTAGCGAAGCATGCTGCACTGACAAGGAGGGTGGGTCCCCTTGAGAACAGGGGTCCATGATCAGTGACTCTGCCACATGTGCACACATCTGCAATCAGCAGCCATGCCAAGCACATACAGTCAACAGAAACACAGACAAGTCATGAAGAATGCAGCCCATACCCTTTGAGGGGCCAAATACAAAGCAGGTAATCATAGACATAAGTAAGTCTGAGGTCCTGTGATCTGAGACAACTGAAGAAAGGGACAAAACATCATGGGATTTTAGTCTCATAAAGTCCTAGTTTTCTAGAATTTGGACCCCCAAAGTAACAGTAATAATAGGAAGTGCTTTGTTTCCGTCAATAAAACCAGTGAAGCATTTGTCTTCGATCTGGTGATGTTAAAAAAAACTACTACAAGTCACAGCAGTCTCTTCCAGAGGGAAGGCAGAGAATATGGCCTTTCTTGAATCAGACAAAATGCAGAAGGCTTCCAGAGACTCAGCTGCAGAAAACTATAAAGTTAGAGATATATAGATTTAATTACGATTTGCCAATACAGGGTTACAGTAAGCTGACTGTACTAATGGGTTTTTACTGCTAAACAGCATGTTTTCCCCCATCTCTCTTCCCCTGAACTGGTTAATAATAAGTTCCAAGGAACATTCTGGTAGAGATATTAGTAATTTCCTTTGGAACATGCCTTTTTGTTTCCCTCGCTTTAGCCAGCCCCCCACACCCCATTCTATAAACACAAAAGCAGAAAGACTCACTGAATCGTGCTGCAAACACAGTTCTTATTACAGCCCAAGCCAGAGAGGCCTGTTCAGCAAGTCACTAACTGCAAAATTTGCTATTAAACTTGTCAGACAGACATGGATGAAAATGTGGGCTTCACTAAACAGCTGTTAAGTTTCATGAGCTTAAAAAGAAAATACCATCTAGCTATGCACTGTTAACAGAAACTCACCATTCGGTTTTAAAACCTGATCTGCCGATACTCTTTGCCCCAAATCCTAACATTTGCTCTCTGCTATGAGAAGGCTGCCACACAGCACCATCAGCAAACATGAGCTGAGACAGCGCACGCACACACACACACACACACACACACACACACGCTCACTTGACAACAGTGAGTGCTCCCTCCTCTTGCAGCAGGAGCACTCAGCACCTGTCGCTTCAGGCTCCTGTACCTCTCGGTGGTGTCAAGGGGAAATGAGTGCGCTGAGCCCTCCCTGTCCCAGTGGTCACACATTAATCAGAGGTGGCAAAAGAAAAGAGTTAAGCCAAACAGATTCACAGTAATGGAGCTAAAACAATTACTCAGAGTGCTTAATCAGTCAATGTAAAATAAAACCCTTGTAGCACTCCATCAGAGCACAGCCAGCCAAATTATCCTGGGGAGAAAGAACACTCATAAAACAAGTTTTCTGCAAAGTGGAGAAAGCAAGGTGATACAGCAGATGTTTGACAGCAGGAAATTAAAAAGCCAATTTTAAAAAATAAAAAAAGGAATTAGGGAGACACTTAGAGATGAGTTTGGAGTGTGGAACGACGACAGTGGGGAAAATATATCTCGGTCCAGAGGTGAGAAGGGAGGAGAAAAAAAAACATAAAGAGGCATGGAGCACCAGCTGAAAGTAACTTTTCTTAACGGGAAATTTCTAAATCCAAAAAGGAACTTATTAAAAGACAATCATGCATATTAGGAGACTGTATGATTTAAAGGATAACGAACATGGACTTAAAGAAAAGATTCTCGGATCCCAGACAAGAACTGCAGAAGAAAAAAAAGGAAAAGAGAACCATTACCTCTGGGGAGAGGAAAAAAAAGGCTTGGGAGGAGGATGGAGAAATAAAAGGTACCACAGCTCGTCTGGGTTTTGGTGATTTATTCCCCATATCTGACTCAAAAGATGAAAAGCCTATATAGTCAGGTCACTGAAGTCACTGTTATGGGAAATGAGGTGAGCAAACATGAAGTCGGGAATAATCACCCACAATTGCCTAGAGGTCTGCTCAATCTGTGAAGGATCGGCCTGTTTCCTAAACGCAGTGCGTGTGATTTCCCTCCAGAGGATGCAGGAAATTGTACCCTTTGAAACAGATGAGAAGTTTTGGATAACATCAGCTTCGATTGGAAAGCCCCCAGGTAATGAGTCGGCAGCTCACAGCCTGCACAGCAGTGTCGGATACGTTTAGCAGCAGATGAGGGGAAGTTTGTTGTGACAGCTGGGCAGAGAAACAAGCCCGAAGGTTAGGTGGATCTGCAACAAGAGACGGTGGTTTGGGTTTGGAAAAAGCAAAGGCGTCTTCAGATGAGGAGTACACAGAGAAATGAACAAGAGGAAAACACAGTGCGACGGAAGTAGCGGAGCCAGTGGTGCAGACTTCTTGGCGTCGTTTCTGCGTCAGAAAGACCTGCTCATCGGTGGGAACGCCCACCCAACACAGTTGTACCATTAGCTTTTATGGCAGTTAAGGCCTAACCAAGAGCTGGAATAATGTACTACTTGCAAGATGCATAGATGCAGAGTAAACGAGTTATACTCCAGGATGATTTTACTCTCTGCTTGTCCTCCCCAGAGACCAGCATCCAGGCCTGTTCCCTCCACCCAGTCACGAAGGCCATCTCTCAGGCTCCGCACAGGTGAGGGCTGCCGTCCACCCGCCTGCCCGCCCTCCCTCCTCCATGCTGTTCTGTTCAGCGCCACCCACGGGGCTTCATTTATTTATTTCTCATCTTCCCTCTGCCATCACCACTTGCTCAGAGGCCAACAGCTTCCCCTCACGATGTGTCACCGGCAGGACAGGAAAGACCTTGTGCCGTCCACGAGATGGTCCAGACCAGCATCAGAGGGAAAAGCCCCGGGTGAATTGGAAGCAGGAAGATAAACGACAAGTGACAGAGATGACAGCTGAAAATCCTCCAGAACTGACCACTGCGTGATCACGTTCCTCACTGGATGCAGGCGGGAGCGGGGGATAAAGGAAGGGAGAAAACCAGTATTGACCCTTGCCTCAGCACGTGACTGGGCTCCATGCTTTCATATATATCATCTGATTTAATCTTCCTCAATCATGGAACGAAATAATAATAATTGCTTCCAAAACAGAGGTTCAGAGAACATCAGGTGATGTGTTTATGTGATCTGAGTGATTTGCTCATTGCCACTTGAGTACTAAAAAGCAGAAACTTTTCCTCTGATTCTCTGAAGGGGTAACTTTGACTCAACTTTTGAAAAGCCTTGCCTGACTTGATAAGCTTGGGTTGGATGATCTTCCTATAGGCCCCAGTGCTACTCTGCTCCAAGTACTTTCTCCATGGTACATATCACTCTGCATCATAAATCGCCTGTTTCTCAATCTCTGTCTCTAGGATGAAGACTCACTGAAGGCAACAGCTGTGGTTCAGTGTCCCTTAGTGCTAAATACAGTGCCTGGGCTATATGTGCTTGAGGAATGCTGGCCAGAAATGAGAGTCCCACCCCATGCTGTCTCTGAATAGTACTGCTTGGAATTTTAATTTAACCAAGTGCTTAGCAAACTGAAAAAGAGAAGCTACAAAGATTAAATGTGTCCTACTTTCAAGCTCCTACTGTATAGTCTCAATGGTACTAATGCTATTATGTGGAACATGGTTATGGACTTGTGAAAGAAATAGGGTGTTTAAATGCAAGTGACTATACAATGCTGCGGTACTTGCTATTCCCTGGTTGAAAATGAATGTTAGGTGGAAATGTTTGTGTCTGACAGTAGGTTTTTTTCCAGGTTCTATTCCACAGAGTAATGAGAACACTGTAAGTTCAGTCTTCACTCTTGGAGTCCCACAGACACCAATAATTCATACAAAATATCACAACTTCAAAATGTTTAAGGTGCTCTGAACTTTGGTGGATTCTTTCTTTTAGAGATGGGAACAAGAAGAGAGACAAATTATCAATACCTCTTAGCCCATGTTTTCAGGAGACATTCTGGTTTCTGCACCATAGAACCCATGCAATAATTTTAGCAATTATATTCCAATGCCTGACTCCAAAGCAAAAAATTAGTGACTTGACCACCAGGGATGTGTGTACTAAGTTCAAGCCCAGATCAGAGTGACTGTGTCTGAGTTATCACCCCTGAAACCCCATCAGTTAGTAAAGTCTAACCAATCCAGAAAACCAGCGTAAAAAGGTCGGCCAAACAACGAAGTCCAGAACGAAGCAAACCTGCCTCTAGTCACTTTTCTCTCTTGTTCCAAACACATCTAAGTACAGACTTTCATAAAGGCATGTGCAAAGGCTGGTTTTACTGAATTCCACACTCAGTGGGGATAGCAAATTGTGGATTTAAAAAAAGTAGCCTCTAGCTACTAGAACCAAAGTTGAACATGCATTTAATTCAAAGGTACTGAACTCTAAGAAAAAAAGCTCAACCTTTCTTAATTTGTCATGGTATTTTGTGGTTCCATGCTGAAATAGCAGGTCTGCCAACACTGTAAGGAATCTCCTCTTGGTCTCCTGACTGGCTGGACTGGATATTTCCTAAAGCATACAAGAAAAGAGTTGCCCAATTGCTATCGGGATAGTGGAAATTCTAATAGGCCTGAAAGCTGATGGTTAATATTCCTGTACTTTTCACCTTATTTTTTGAGTCTTCATACCATTAGTCCAAATGTTTTCAGCCACTTTTTAAAGCAGCTTTATTGAAGTATCATTAACATATAGTAACATTATGTATTTAAAATACACAATTTGATGAGTTTTGACATATGTTTAAGCTCATGGGACCATTGCAATTAAGATAATGAACATATTCTTTCAAACTCCCAAAAGTTGCTTCACGCCCTCCGCTTGACAATCCCTCCCTTCTACTCCACCTTGAACCCTTTTACCCCTGGCCCAAGGAAACCACTGATCTGCTTTCTATTAATAAACATTAGTTTGAATTTAGTAGAATTTTATATAAATGGAAGTATATAGTATGTATTCTTCTTATGTCTGGCTTCTATGACCCATCATAGCTATTTTGAGATCCACACATTGTAACATGTATAAGTAAGTTCATTTCTTTTTATTGCTGAATAAAATTTCATCATTATGGATATACTGCAGTTAATGTATCCATTCATCTGTTGATAGATATTTGGGTGGTCTCCAGTTTGGGGCAATGACAAATAGAACTAGTATAAACATTTGTGTAAACTCTTTGTATGAATAAACGCCCTAGTAATGGAATGGCTGGGCCATGAATGTATGTTCAACTTTTTAAAAAAATGCCAAATTGTTTTTCAAAGTGATTGTGCCATTTTACATTCCAATAATATATTAGAGTTCTAGTTCTTTCATATCTTTGCCACACTTGGCATGGTCAGTCTTTTTTATTTTCCTAATGGTGGCTTTGTAGTTTTATTTTATATTTCTCTAGTGACTAACAATGCTGAGTATATTTTCATGTGCTATTTGCCAACCACATATCTTTTTTGAAGAAGTATATATTCAAATCCTTTGTCTGTTTTTTGCTGGGTTATTTTCTTATTAGTCAGATCTCATAGTTCTTTATATATTCTGGATATAAGTTCTGTATCAGATCTACAACTTCCAAATATATATATATATATATATATATATATATATATATTTTGCATCTGTGATTTGTCTTTTCATTTTCTTAGCAGTGTCTTTTGCAGAACAGAAGTTTTCAATTTTGAAAAAGCCCAATTTATCAGTTTTCCCCCTAAACTTATTATAAAGCTAATGTAATCAAGACAGCATGGTATTAGAGTACATATAGATCAGTAGAGCAGAACAGACTACAGAGATCAACTCACATTTATATGAACAACTGCTTTTCAACCAAGGCCCAGAGGCACTTCAGGAAAGAGAGGAGGTTCTTTTAAAAAAAAAAACATTGCTAAAACAGTTAAACATCTATACCCAAAACAAAACAAAAATCCCACTTCAACACATATATCATAGATTCAATTATGTCCCCCTCTCAATTCATATGTTGGGGACTTCTCTGGTGGTCCAGTGCAATGAACCATGCAATGAAGGGGACACGGGTTCGATACTTGGTCAAGGAACTAAAATTCCACATGCTAAGGAGCAATGAAGCCCGCAAACTACAATTACTGAGCCTGCATGCCACAATCAGAGTTTGTATGCCACAACAAAAGATCTCACAGGACACAACTAAGACCCAGCACAGCAAAAAAAAATTCGTATGTTCAAGGCCTAACTCGCAGTACTTCAGAATGTGACTCTTACTTAGAGAGAGGGTCTTTAGAGGGGTAATAATTTAAAATTCGGTCATATGGGTGGCCCTTAATACAGCATGACTCATGCCCTTATTAGAAGAAGTCAGAACTCAGATATGCATGGGGAAGGACCATGTGAAGGCAAAAACCACCACCCAGAGCCCAAGGGGAAAGGCCTCAGGAAAAGTAACCCTGGTGATACTCCAATCTTGGGCTTCTGGCCTCCAAAACTGTGAGAAAATAAATGACTTGTTTAAGCCACTCAGTCTGCAGTGCTTTGTTATAATAGCCCTAACAAATACCCAAAACTCTCACCATATATAAAAATTGACTCAAGATGTGATTTATGTCGGAGAGTGTTTTGCCTATGTTCTCCTCTAGGAGTTTTATAGTTTCTGGTCTTACATTTAGATCTTTAATCCATTTTGAGTTTATTTTTGTGTACGGTGTTAGAAAGTGTTCTAGTTTCATTCTTTTACAAGTGGTTGACCAGTTTTCCCAGCACCGCTTGTTAAAGAGGTTGTCTTTTTTCCATTGTATATCCTTGCCTCCTTTGTCAAAGATAAGGTGTCCATAGGTTCGTGGATTTATCTCTGGGCTTTCTATTCTGTTCCATTGATCTATATTTCTGTCTTTGTGCCAGTACCATACTGTCTTGATGACTGTGGCTTTGTAGTAGAGTCTGAAGTCAGGCAGGTTGATTCCTCCAGTTCCATTCTTCTTTCTCAAGATTACTTTGGCTATTCGAGGTTTTTTGTATTTCCATACAAATTGTGAAATTCTTTGGTCTAGTTCTGTGAAAAATACCTTTGGTAGCTTGATGGGGATTGCATTGAATCTATAGACTGCTTTGGGTAGAATAGCCATTTTGACAATATTGATTCTTCCAATCCATGAACACGGTATGTTTCTCCATCTGTTTGTGTCCTCTTTGATTTCTTTCATCAGTGTTTTATAGTTTTCTATGTATAGGTCTTTTGTTTCTTTAGGTAGATATACTCCTAAGTATTTTATTCTTTTTGTTGCAATGGTGAATGGTATTGTTTCCTTAATTTCTCTTTCTGTTTTCTCATTGTTAGTGTATAGGAATGCAAGGGATTTCTGTGTGTTAATTTTATATCCTGCAACTTTACTATATTCATTGATTAGCTCTAGTAATTTTCTGGTAGAGTCTTTAGGGTTTTCTATGTAGAGGATCATGTCATCTGCAAACAGTGAGAGTTTCACTTCTTCTTTTCCTATCTGGATTCCTTTTACTTCTTTTTCTGCTCTGATTGCTGTGGCCAGAACTTCCAACACTATGTTGAATAGTAGTGGTGAGAGTGGGCACCCTTGTCTTGTTCCTGATTTCAGGGGAAATGCCTTCAATTTTTCACCATTGAGGGTGATGCTTGCTGTGGGTTTGTCATATATAGCTTTTATTATGTTGAGGTATGTTCCTTCTATTCCTGCTTTTTGGAGAGTTTTAATCATAAATGAGTGTTGAATTTTGTCAAAGGCTTTCTCTGCATCTATTGAGATAATCATATGGTTTTTATCTTTCAATTTGTTAATGTGGTGTATTACATTGATTGATTTGCAGATATTAAAGAATCCTTGCATTCCTGGGATAAAGCCCACTTGGTCATGGTGTATGATTTTTTTAATATGTTGTTGGATTCTGTTTGCTAGAATTTTGTTAAGGATTTTTGCATCTATGTTCATCAGTGATATTGGCCTGTAGTTTTCTTTTTCTGTGGCATCTTTGTCTGGTTTTGGAATTAGGGTGATGGTGGCCTCATAGAATGAGTTTGGAAGCTTACCTTCATCTGCAATTTTCTGGAAGAGTTTGAGTAAGATAGGTGTTAGCTCTTCTCTAAGATGGATCACAGATCTAAATTTAAAACTTAAAACTATAATAACTTCTATATAAAAAATATTTGTGACCTCAGTTTACACAAAGATTTCTAAGATACAACACAAAGTAGGATTCATAAAGAAAAAACTGATGACTTGGGCTCACTTTTTAAGCATTTTTCCTTAAAAAAAAATATTATGCAGAGCCCCTATACATAGAACAGACATAAACAGAGCTTCTTTTGAAGAGGCAAGGATGCTGCATGGTTTCCTTAGTCCTTCCGTCACCTTCCTTTGTGTGAGGAAGATGTCTCTGAGACATCTCTGCAGAACACAGAGCTCAAAGAATAAAAAGTGGAAGCCATTAGATTTTATTAACAGGATGTTTGGATCTGCCCAAAATAAAAACCACTAGCTTTTACTGAGAGGCTATTCAGGTGTTATGTAATGTGATAGGCACTTTATTATTTGCTTTTTTCCTTTTAATCCCATGACGTCGATGTTATTTATATTCACACATGAGGAAAATTAAGGCTCTCATAGCTGGTACATTTCACAGGTGAAATCTGAATCCAGTTCTGACCCCCACATACATAACCTTTCAGGGACACCTCACAGTATCTTGAAATCAAACATTAAAGATAAGAACCTAGCCTCTTGGGCCATAAACCAGTTGTATAAAATAACAGTCAATTCTAAAACATGAAACTATTTCCCTATAAAAATAAACTCTAGCTAAAAATAATGTATTATAAACATCCTGATATACTTCCAATAAAGCCACACCAGCATGTGATAGTGTGCTCTGGGGCCAAGTTTTTTGGCAAGTCCCCTTTCCCATACACACACACACACACACACACACCTTCACTACTATCAAGCATGTAGCGCATGGGGGGGTTGCCGCTGGTAAATTCCATTTGTTTAAAAGCCCAGCTAGGGGCTTCCCTGATGGCTCAGCAGTAAAGAATCTGGCTGCCAAAGCAGGATTTAATCCCTGATCCCTGGCTCAGGAAGATCCCCTGGAGAAGGAAATGGCAACCCACCCCAGTGTTCTTGCCTGGGAAATCCCATGGACAGAGGAGCCTGTCAGGCTACAGTCCATGGAGTTGCAAAAGAGAAGGACACGACTCAGTGACTAAGCCACAACGAAAGGCCTAGCTAAGCTAGTTTACTGTGCTCTACACAGAAGAGGGCTAGGATAGCAGTGGTGATGAGTATATTACTATCACACAAAGAGTGAAGGGACGGAGCCCTGATTAGATTTGATGCTATTAGTAGAGGTAACAGTTAAAATAATATCTGAAAGTGAAAGTTGCTCAGCCATGTCCGACTGTTTGCTACCCCATGGACTATACAGTTCATGGAATTTTCCAGGCCAGAATACTGGAGTGGTTAACCGTTCCCTTCTCCAGGGGATCTTCCGAACCCAGGGATTGAACCCACGTCTCTCACATTGCAGGCGGATTCTTTACTAGCTGAGCCACCAGGGAAACCCAAAGTAATATCTACTCCTTATCAAGTCATAGGGACTTAATATCACATTATCTCATTTAATTCTCACAACTCTGGAAGCTAGGTATTAATAACGTAGTGTTATAGATGAAAGAAAGGCTTAGAAAGGATAAATGGTGAGGTCAAGTTCACACAGTAAATGAGGGACAGAGGCGCAATCTGCACCCAAATTTGTGACTGCAGAGCTGATTCTCTGAACCTGTGCTGCGGAGTGCCTCTCTCATGGAGAGTAGGAGCACAGAAAACAGAAAACTTCTCCACCCTGAGTGATTTCTCTGACCTCATTGTCCCCTCACTCTAGTTCCCTAGGGTAGGGCAGTCACCCCCCTGGTCACCCTATAGACCCTACAGAGGGGGATCCCCACTGGGGAAGTCAATGTAAGGCTTCTGGGAGAGGAATACGTGGGGTGCTGAGAGGGATGGACGGTGGAGAGAACTCTGGCCCCTGGAGGCGGTGAAGTTACAGAGGAGGGCGACGTGTCTGCAAGGCAGTTTATCTGCATGTGATGGCATCACAGGCTTCAGGCTGGCTTAGGCATGTCAAGTATGCATGCAGCCTTCTTCCCATGAGCCAAAAACCCAGCCTGGCCAGGCCTCCTCGCTCAAAACCACCTCATACCAAAAAGGTCTTAGAAAGAACAGGAAAACACTTGTCACCTACGACCTCCTCACTTTGTCACTAAAGCATGAGAGATTCAGAAGGGAGGTTTTTACCTGAAACAGCTGCTTATTTCCTAAGAAGTCTCAGGCAAAATGCTCAGCCACACAACAGTTTAATCAACACACATCCTGAGACTTTTATAGCTTTAGTTTTTCTTGTTAGAAGACTGTGCCTCTCTCTGACATAATTACAAGTTCCATATTTTTGCCCTAAGGCTAAAATGTAAATCATTTCCTGGTATACCACAACTTCCCAGCACTGACTATATAAGGCAAGGCTGCATAGCATTTAAAATTAAAAACATCATTTTCCTGAATGTGTGTGTCATTATGATGTTTACCAATGTGTTTTTGCAGCTTAAGTCCCAGTTCTTATGTATTTCAGTCAAAGACCTGCTGGCATCATGATATAAGCTAAGCAATGTAGCCTAAAACTCGCCAATTTTTCTTCTCTTTGGCTTCTCTGAGTTCCTTCAGAGCATACTTTATGGGGCTCCAGAATATTGATTATAATGCTTATAACCAGCAGGGGCTAAATTCCTCTCTGTTGGTTAAAGTCCTCCTTTGGGCCCTGAGAAATATCGCTCCCTCTCATTAGCCGTGAGAGTATCACCACTGACAGACCTGGGAAAAAAATCCTTACTCCTCTACTCATAAGCTTGCAGAAACTTCTTTCACCTCTCCGAACCTGTGTTTCCTCCTTCACAGTGTGGGAATGGTAACATCAGATTTCTGGAGTTCTCAAAAGTGACACAGGTTTCCAACAGCCTCTGGGCATAAAATCAGCGTTCAGTACACGCTAGGTCCTGTCCCTTTCTCTACCCCTCTCACACACACAGCTCTCCCAATTCTACCCCTGACAATAAACCCCAGATCTGTAAGGGTCATAGGGAGGAGAATGAAGTTTGTAATCATAGCTCAGGACATCATTAGAAACGGCACAGCCTTTTAAAAGCTAGGCTGTGTTGAACATCCTCACTGGCTCTGTCCAGTATAAAGCTAAGAGGGAGCCAAGTAGCTAAGAGCTTGGGTTATGAAATCAGAGAAACCTGGGTTCAAAGTGCAGCCCTGTCAGTGCTAGCTGTGTGACCTTGATCAAGTTGCCTAACCTGTCTAAGCTGCGGTTCCCTTGTGTGCAGCAGGGGGGGATAACATGGCTGGCTCCGCTGTGCTAGGAAGAGTATTAAGTGGCAACATGAAAGGACTTCCCTGGTGGTCTAGTGGTTAGGTCTTCACCTTCCAAAGCAAGGGACGTGGGTTTGATCCCTGGTTGGGAAGCTAAGATCCCACATGCCTCGGGGCCAAAAAAATCAAACCATAAAACAGAATCAATACTGTAACAAATTCAATAAAGACTTTAAAAGTGGTCCACACCAAAGGAACAAAAATGACATCATGAATATAAAAGATCTAACACAGTGGTTGGTGGTGGTGGTGATTTAGTCGCAAAGTCGTATCTGACTCTTGTGACCCCATGGACTGTAGCCCACCAGGCTCCTCTGTCCAGGGCATTTCCCAGGCAAGAATACTGGAGTGGCTTGCCATTTCCTTCTCCAGGGGGTCTTCCCCACCCAGGGATCGAACCCGAGCTTCCTGCTTTGCAGGCAGATTCTTCACCGACTGAGCCATCAGGGAAGCCAGCACAGAGGCTGGTCTGCTTGTAAATCCTCGGTGTTAGTGGTTGCCTCCTTTACTAACAGTGATAGGCAGCACACCCTTTTCACCCTGGCCAGAGACCCAGCTCCTGGTCCGCATGCTGCCACCTTACTCGCTGCAGGACTCGGGACGAGTCACTTAAACCTTCTGCACCTCAGTCTTCTCATCTATAGAACAGGAATGAGAATAGCCTCCCTACATCCCTCACAGCATTGTTGAGAGTATCAAATAAAATAATGACCATAAATCACCACAAAAAAATATGATACGGAAATTTCAGAAGTTATGATTATTATAATACAAAATGTTATAGAAATGCTAATGGATACTAATCATAAGGTTCTTAAGTTCATCCAAAAAGCAAGTTGGTCTGAATAGGGCTTAACTGAGTGCAAAAAAAAAAAAAAAAAAATCAAGCCAGAAGCATCCATTAGTCAGGAAATCACACTTCAAAGAAGGATTTTAATGCTTCATACATATTTATGTGGTCTATTTCTGACTTTGGAATTCAACAGCCCATTTTTCTAATACTAAAATCTTTTCTCTCACTGGAGGTTCAGGGGAAAGAAAAGAAAGGAAACAAGAGAATAAGCTGAGCTCCGTGAAGGCAGATTAAAGGCAGGACAGGGCCGGAGCCGGGGGAGGCAGGCCATCCCCCGCAGCCCCGGAGCAGCACGCTTACTGGCTTGGTCCCCGGAGACAGGTGAGGCAGCACACGCTTCCCCCACCAGGAGATCAGAAAGCAAGGGGATGAGGCCTGCACAGTAGGTGTCTGGGTTCCAGGTTCTCCTTCGAAAACATAATCCCACTTTGTCCTTTTTCAAGCTTTGGTGGAAGAAAGAGGAGTAGAGCTATTGGCCCTTCATGAAGTTTATCAATAAATAAATATCGGACATCCACTGAATGGGAAATACAAACAGTTAAGACTTTTTTTTAAGTCTTAAGTTAAACTGGTGGCTCAGCTGGTAAAGCATCCGCCTGCAATGCGGGAGACCTGGGTTTGATCCCTGGGTTGGGAAGATCCCCTGGAGAAGGGACAGGCTACCCACTCCAGTATTCTAACCCAGAGAATTCCATGGACTGTGGAGTCCATGGGGTCACAAAGAGTCAGACACGACTGAGCAACTTTCACTTTCAAGACAACTCTGATCTTCAAGAAAGTAGCTCATGGTCTAATTGGTGATTCAGTACCTAAGATACTCATCCATGCAAGTGATAAACCAGGATGTGGAAGCAATAAGAAGACTCAAAAAAAGGTTCGAGGGAAAAAGTTGGGAGATCACCCAAGATGAGTTAAGTGAGAGAGAATTCAGCCTCTGAAGATGAATTAAAAACACAAAAATAAACATAAAACATGAAAACTTAATAATAACAATAATAATAACTAAAGAGAAAACCAAAAGCCACCTGAGATCCCTAGCTCATCAAAATTCAGTAACAGGCTAATGACTGGTCTTCTTAGCATGGTAGTAGGATAGATGTGCATAACAGGGCTTCTCCTCACTTCTCATTATAAAAACCACATATAATAGCTGGTAAACCCAAACACAAACACATGTGATAGCTGGTAAAGTACAGAAGCCAAAGATCTGAAGGGATAATCAATCACTATGGGTATCAAAATTCCATTGAATACAGCCTCAGTAGGAATGGGTTAGGAAGAGCATCCTTATACTATGCATCACAGGCTTCATCTTTAAATCCAGACAAAGAATGGTCCAAAGAACAAAGGAAAAGATCCCTATCACCTCAAAAGTCAGCACCAAATTTCAGAATACAAGAGCTGCAGTGGTCAGAAGTTCTCATAGAACAGCTTCCTGTCTATTGGCTCTGTCGAGACTACTTTGCTAAGAGACCTCAGCTCTCCTAACTTAGCAACATAATGAATATAGGTGGAAGTGCAGTTCTTTTAGAAAAAGTATCACAAACAGGAACAAAAACAAGAAGAGTTCACATTCTGGGATAACACATTAAGAGTATTTAATGTTTTACACTATTTTAAAAACTGCAAATAGCATGTAACCTTATAGTTTAAATAATTGCAAGGGCTGTATTAAGAGGATATTAACTGTAATCCATCTAAATCCTTGATAGATGAATGCCTGCTAGATATAAAAATAAGAAATAAAGAAAACATGAAGTTAAATTTTTACATTAAATCTGAGCAGAACAATGTGAACAGTAAGTAGAGTGAAAAATAATTCACCTACTCTTTTTATTAATAAGAACAAATCCTGGCTAGATTTCATATAATTCAGAAATAAAAAAAGTAGGAAAAGAGCCAATAATGGGCTTATGAAAAACAAAAAGCCTCTAGCAAAAGAAAAAGTAAATAATGTCCTAAAACCAAAAAGAAAGAGAAACTAAAAAAAGTTTTCTACAAGTGAAAAATTAAATCTTATTTTGTCCTCTTCATAAAGATGTAAAAAGGTCACCATCTCTGTGAAGCAAGATCAGAACACAATAATTAGAGAATAAATTGCCAAAAGACTTGGCTAAAATATGAAGATATTAGAAACCCAAAATGCAATTGGGGATTTTAAAACATATTAACAACAATGAAGAATAGAATGACATTGCATAAAATGGAATTTGTGATAGGATAGCACTTTTCAAACTTTCAAGTGCACATGAATCCTTTAAGGCCCTTCTTAAATATAAATTCTGACTCAGCAGCTCTGGAGGGGGACCCAAATTCTGCACTCCTAACAAGCTCCTGGGAGGTGTTGAAACTGCTGCTTCTTAGACCATGTACACAACAAAAATACAGAGAAAAAGTCTGAAAAATTCTGCCAGAATACAGAGAAACAAAAAACTACACAAAGGAAGATGACAAGTAGGATGAACACAGAATATATATTCAACACCACCTATAGGTTTGCTAAATGGAAAAAAAATAAGATTAAAAGTAATAAACAAACAAAATTTGTCTCAACTTTAGAGGGGTCGATGAAAGAAAAAGACACTGTTCAAAATCATTGAAAAAAATACCTAGAAAATTTTCTGAATTTCACCCTGAAAACACACACACACACACACACACACATACACACACACGCACATCCCAGATCCAGGCAACAAAATAATTGCCACAAAGGGAAATAAAGAGGGAAAAGGATGGAAAGAAGCAAAAGGTTGGTCTCAGACTTCCCCACCCAAAACATAGGAACAAAGGGGTACACATTTACACACAGATTTTACAGAGAAAAGCTGTGCCCAAAGAATATACACCAGGTCAAGTTACTGTGCTCGTCCCAAAGTGTAGAACAACATTTTCAGGTGTGAATATGTTTAGCAAATATGACATACCCACACTTACTGAAAATACTACTTATGCATATTCTGCCTGTAAGGTCTAATCAAAATTAAGAACTGATTAATAGGAAAGTCACCATTTTAAAATACTATTAGTGAGTATTAACCCAACTCAACACTGCTTACAATTAACAAATTAAAAGAAAATGAGGTATAAACTAATAGACTGAATAAAGCTATATCAGCCAAAAGTAGAAAAAATGAAAGGGAAATGGTACTGTGCATACAAAACATAAAGGAATTCAAGACAAAAACTATTAACTAGAAGGAAGCACACTTAACATTGAAAAAAAATTACAATGAGCTTGATCTCCATGTCAGGAAGCAGACCAATTACTTACAAATAACTCTTCCCTCCCATAAGCCCTCTGAAATGCCAGTTTCAAAAAAAATACAAAAGAAAATAAAAGCAGAAAATATCTGAAAAAAGAATAGAACAAAAAACTTTCAGACTTGAAGATATCTGTCTTTAGGTTAAAAGAATCCAGGAATGTTCACTAGGATAAGTAGAAAAACAATTCTTAGTCACTTTTGACAAAAGCACAATACTGAAGTTATGAAGAAAATCTTAGGAGCTTCCAGAAGGAATAATTCAGGTTACCTAAGGTAAAGAGGATCCACTTGGCCTCACTTTTACCAGGAATGGTAAATGCTAAAAGACAAATGAAAAGGCAAAGGGGCAATACTTTCAAATCGCTAGAAGTTATTTTAAATCTAGAATTCTATACCTAGGAAAATACCAGTCAAGCAGTCAAAACAAAGATATTTTCAGAAAAACTTGGACCTGGAAAGTTTATCTTTGATATACCTTTTCTGAAAAAAACAAATCACTTGAGTATGAACTGCAAGGGGGAAATATGGAATAAAAATGAGGATGTAATAAAATAATAGTTTGTCAACACAAACTAAAGTATTTAAAAATACTATGACTATCAGTTGCCATATACTGGTATATGGTTAGAGTGGCATGTGCTTCTTTTGTTAAGAAAAGAGACAATCAGAAATTCCAAAAAGAAAAAGCAAAATCATTTTCTAAGAATGGTCCACATATGAAACAAGTTAAATCATTGAATGAGTCTGAGTAGTAGATGAAATATTAAAAGAGAAAGAATCCATTTAGCCTTGACATTGGAACATACACCTTCAAGGGGCATACATGTTGAATTCCACTATCTTCTCTACATATTCAATATTCCTAACCAAATATACAGTGAATATTTACATGACTTATTATATTAAAATGCCATCTATCAACTTTTAACTTTCAAAGTCAATCTATAAACAAAGTATGGAAGGGTTATTATAACTAGAGAACAAAATGCTCTAAGCTTTCTCCAAACAAAAGCAACAACATAATTGGATGGCAGAAAAAGAGAGGCACAAAAGATGTTAAATTGGGAAATTAATTTCCAAATCTTAAATAACAGCATTTAAAAATGTTTAAAATGTATGAATCAAGAAGTTACAGTTTAACTGCTTCTTTTAATTATAAAATTAAATAAAACATTAAAACTAGGAGGAATTTGAGGAGAGGTAAAGTTTGCATAAATAACTTAAATCTTAATCTTTCATGTTGAAAAGTCAATATGTAATATAAAGTTAGTAAATTAAGAATGAAAGATATAAGCCTATTATTAAAACTTATGGAAGTAACCACTTAGAAAAATAAAAGTAATTACAATTTAAGTGTGACATTGTAGGTGGGGAATTTGAAAAAATATTTTACTTTTCATCTGATGTCCTTCTCTATTACTTGAATTCTTATTTCCAGGTATAGATATTACTTTTAGAATTTTAAGAAGTAAAAGTTAGACTCCTAAATAAATATATAAGCATAATTAAGCTTTATGTGCATAAAATATAAAACACAAAATTTATCAAGAATAAAAATAAAAATTTGACAAAAGCTAAATTTGAAAAAGAAAGCAATTTACCTCTCTCTATAATAATAGGTCAACTAAATAACAACAAACAAAAAATGTTTTGATTAATCATTATACACTTTGGGCCTCTAAAGACAATACAACTTAAAATATCCATGAAATTGACCATGTACTTGATCAATGATGGATGTCACCACCTTCCAAACAGTACAGAGTATAAACTACGTTAATCACAATGCAATAAAAATAGAAATGAATAAAATAACTTATAATGTTGTGAAAAAGTTTTAAAGCCACAGTCCTATTACTGTATCAAATGAGAAATTAAATTAAAAGTAGGTCCTCCACAAAATAGAAATAGAGTTACAGATGGAGAAAACAAACTTATGGTTATCAGATGGTAAGCAGGGGAGGGATAAATTGGAAGATCATATACACACTGCTATACCCTGGTGGCTCAGAGGTTAAAGTGTCTGACTGCGTCTGCCTGCAATGCGGGAGACCTGGGTTCCATCCCTGGGTTGGGAAGATCCCCTGGAGAAGGAAACAGTAACCCACTCCAGTATTCTTGCCTGGAGAATCCCATGGACAGAGGAGCCTGGTGGGCTACAGTCCACAGGGTCGCAGAGTCGGACATGACTGAGCAACTTACTTTCACTTTCACTTTCATACATAAAATAGATAACTAATAAGGACCTACTGGATAGCACAGGGAGCTCTGTTCAATATTATATGGTAGCCCAGATGGGAGGGGGTTTTTGGAAGAGAACTGATATGTGTATATAGATGGTGGAGTCCCTTTGATGTCCACCTAAAATTATCACAGCATTGTTAATCAGCTATACTCCAATATAAAATAAAAAGTTAAAAAAATAAAATAAGATAAAACACTCTGAGGTGGCCTACATAGTAAAAGCACCTAAAAAAGAGTGGATATATGTATATATATAACTGATTCACTTTGCTGTACACCGGAAACTAACACAACATTGTAAATCAACTATTTGTTTTTATTGTTGTTCAGTCACTATGTTGTGTCTGACTCTTTGCAGCCCCATGGACTGCAGCATGCCAGGCTTCCCTGTTCTTCATTATCTCCTGGAATTTGCTCAAATTCATGTCCATTGAATCAGTGATGCTATCTAACCATCTCATCCCCTGCTGCCCCCTTCCCCTTTTGCCTTCTTTCCCAGCATCAGGGTCTTTTCCAAAGACTTGTCTCTTTGCATCAGGTGGCCAAAGTATTGAAGGTTCAACATTAGTACTTCCAATGAATATTCAGGATTGATTTCCTTTCAGATTGCCTGGTTTGATCTCCTTGCTGTCCAAGGGACTCTCAAGAGTCTTCTCCATACATGTAACTCCATGGCTGATTCATGTCAATGTATGACAAAACCCACTTCAATATTGTAAAGTAATTAGCCTCCAACTAATAAAAATAAATGAAAAAAAAAGTCCTCTCCAGCACCACAGTTCAAAAGCATTAATTCTTCAGCATTCAGCCTTCTTTATGGCCTAACTCTCACATCCATACATTCAGTTCAGTTCAGTCGCTGAGTCATGTCCAACTCATGAACATGAACCGCAGCACCCCAGGCCTCCCTGTCCATTACCAACTCCGGGAGTCCACCCAAGCCCATGTCCATTGAGTCAGTGATGTCATCCAACCATCTTATCCTCCGTTGTCCCCTTCTCCTCCTGCCCTCAATCTTTCCCAACATCAGGGTCTTTTCCAATGAGTCAGCTCTTCATATCAGGTGGCCAAAGTATTGGAGTTTCAGCTTCAGCATCAGTCCTTCCAATGAACACCCAGGACTGATCTCCTTTAGGATGGACTGGTTGGATCTCCTTGCAGTCCAAGGGACTCTCAAGAGTCTTCCCCAATACCACAGTTCAAAAGCATCAATTTTTCAGTGCTCAGCTTTCTTTATAGTCCAACTCTCACATCCATACATGACCACTGGAAAAACCATAGCCTTGACTAGACGGAATTTTGTTGGCAAAGTAATGCCTCTGCTTTTTAATATGCTGTCTAGGTTGGTCATAACTTTCCTTCCAAGGAGTAAGTGTTTTTTAATTTCATGGCTGCAATCACCATCTGCAGTGATTTTGGAGCCCATACACCACTACTGGAAAAACCACAGCCTTGACTGTAAGGATCTCTGTTGGCAAACTGATGTCTCTCTGCTTTTGAATACACTACGTCTAGGTTTGTCATAGCTTTCCTTCCAAGAAGCAAGCATCTTTCAATTTAAATTTACTATATGCCAATAAAATTTTCCTTTAAAAAGCAGGTCTTATACCTAATGAAAATAAAAGCTAAGCATAAATGTATTCATTCCTGACAAAGCCACTTAAGAGTAGCTTTCACAAGGAACTGGGAACTGTAGTTGGGGATTGATGAGTAGATGACTGGGGCAGGAGAAGGAAGGAGACTCAATTTTCTCTGCAAGTCTTTTTGTAAACTTTGAATATTGCACCATGGGCATAAAGGACCAAAAATACACAACTATTTTAAAATCAAATTAATAGACTTATTTTTATTACTAGTCAAGAATTTTGCTTAAATAAACTTTTCAGTCAACTTAAGAAACTAGACAAAAAGAAAAAACAAAACAACTGCAAGAAACATAGGAAGAATAAAATAACAATCTAAGCAGAAAACCAATAAAATAAACAGACGGATAGGTGGACAAATAGATAAGTAGAAGGAATGATTATCTGGGCAGGGAAAGTTTTTAAATTGACGAAGTTCTGACAAACTAAATAAAAAAGAAGGAAGCATAATTAGAAGGAAAATAGAAAAAAAAAAAGAATTCACCATTTACAAAGTGCTATATACTATATTTCAAATATTTGGAATAGATCATTTGTTTCCATTGTGTTTACCAACAAATAAGAACATGTCTTATGAATTAACAAAAATTCTACACATTTACATTTTAACAAGTTTAGAAATCTCAATAATATGAACAACTGTATAGAAATATGAATTAATAAAATTGATTCAGTGGAATAAGAAAGTTGAATATTCATGGAAGACATTGCGAATGTTATCAAGAGATAATTTGCGAAACTTGTTCCAGGCCAAGACAATGCTATGGGCAAGGCTTTGAAAGTTTTCAAGAAACTAATTATTATCTATATTGTATAATCTATTCCAGAGCATATAAAATTATGAAAGGCTATCCCAATTCACTTTGTCAGGTTAACATAAATCTAATGCTAAAATCTGAAAATGACTAGTATATTCTAAAGAGGATATACTGTGGATATTAGTGTCTTAAGTTTCTGAGGGGAAAAGCCTATTGTGCACTAGTTTGGAAAACACTCTCTCAGAAATTTACAGCATGTATTAACTAGCATATTAAAGTCTCTGAGAGGCCAGAAGCAAACAAAGTTCTTTAAATGTTTTAATCTGTCTTTCTTAAATGTGTTTGACCATGGAAACTTTTTTTTTCCCTCATAATATTCCTTCTAGAAAACACTTCAACTAATGATACATACTCCAGATATGATTCATTTACAGAAACAGTTGTGAAATTCCTAAATGAGAGACCAGTGAATTTAAGTAAAGTATATTAAAACAATAAGCCAGCATAATCAAGTAGGGATTACCTCAGGAATACAAGTATTATTTAATATTAGAAAGTATATTAATATAACACATTACATCACTAGGTCAAATGAGAAAGAGCCTAAGATTATTATCAAAAAGGAGAAAAGATCATTTGATAAAATTCAACACTTTTTTTTTCTGATTTTTAAGCCTCCTAAGTGAGCTGGCAAGCAAAGTATATTTCTTAATCTCTCCTAGACCAACTGCCAATCCCTTTTAGCAGCAAATTACTAAAATTGCTCTCATTAAAATCTGGAAGAAGGTCAAGGATGTCCAGGATCACTACCAACAATCAAAAAGAAAGATACATAAATATTTGAAAATAGAATAGAAGTTATAATTTTCCGCATAAGATGATTGTTTTTCTAGAAAAATAAGAGAATCAAAAAGCAAAATTATAACAACTAACACTCAACAAATTGGTTAATTATAAAATATATATTCAAGATTCCGTTTCCTGTGTACTAACAATAACCAGTTAGAAAATGTAATGAGGGGAAGGTCTAATTCACAATAGCTGCAGACTGCAAATTACTTAAGGAAAACCCTGAGAGACAAAACAGAGGAGCAAATTAAACCAACATGTTCGAAAGGGCACACTAAATAATGGAAAATGTCAATTATTCCCAAATAAATTTATATTTTTGGCATAATGCCGAGCATTGAGTAGTGTACATGAAAATAGTAACATCAGTGGAAATGTACCCAAACTAGACATTAAATTGTATTTTAAAATCAGAACAGGATAATACCAGTGTCGGAATCAACAGACAGAACAATGCAGCAACAGCAACAACAACAAAAAAAACAGGCCTGAAATACTCATATATATTATAACTAATATATGAGAAAGTACATGTCACAAGCCCATATGGAATAAAATGGGTTGCTCTATAATTTCTGTAAAACTGGACAAGTGTTTTGGAAGAAAAAAAATAATGCATGGTCTCACCTCAAACCATACAACAATAGATTTCAAAAAGGTTTTAGAATTAACTTAAGACATATTTTTGATGCAGAACAGATAAACACTTGCCAAATTTTACAGAGCAAGAATTTTCTAGACCTAATAGCCTCTGGAAGGACCCGCAGGTTAAAATAATGAAATGACATGGGACCATGAAACCTGACTCTCAAAACCTTTAATGAAATGAACAAAAATAATGAATGACCAGCCAGAAATATAATACACCAGCAACATTCAGAAAAAGAAAGGGGCACAACCTCACACCAAGGAAGGTATGCAACCTCATAAATGAGTGTCTGAGAAGCGAAATCCACGGAAGGAGAAAAGATCTCAAGAAAAACTAAAAGTAGCTGTCCCTCAGAAACAGTTTCAATGGAAGAAGATGAAAGAATAAAATTTAGAAAAATCTCCCCATTATTACCTACCATTGCCAAGCTGGGAGTAAAGTTGTTTGCCTATTCATGCACTCATTTAATTTGCTAAAACCAGGTGGCACAAAGGGTAAAGAATCCACCTGCAATGCAGGAGATGCTGGAGACCCTGCATTTGATCCCTGAGTCGGGACGACCCCCTGGAGGAAGAAATGGCAAACCAGTCCAGTCTTCTTGCCTGAAGAATCCCATGGACAGAGGAGCCTGGCGGCTACAGTCCGTGGGACCACAAAGAGGACTAAACACAGTGATACATTTATTCTATTCCAAGTACTATTCATTTAATCCAGAAAATACAAATCCGAATGAACTATCCTTTCTGTAGGTAACAATATTTAAAAAACTGTTCTCTTCATAAGTCAAGCATTATATGCTCTCTGTAGAAAACTGTAACACTAAATCAAAAGAAAAAAAATGTTTTAGTGGATAACTCTCCATAATTGCTTGGTCCATATATACCAAAGTATATACGTTTTACAAAGAATAATCATAGTCATCTATGGTTTCTTGGACAGCTTTCTTTTAATATATCATGTACCTCTTTCCTTTTTAGTAAATATAAGCCTACATCATTATGTAAGTGCCTATGTAACATTCCCCTGTGCGGTAGTTTGAGCATTCTTTGGGATTGCCTTTTTATGGATTGGAATGAAAATGGACCTTTCCCAGTCCTGTGGCCACTGCTGAGTTTTCCAAATTTGCTGGCATATTGAGTGCAGCACTTTAACAGCATCATCTTTCAGGATTTGAAATAGCTCAACTGGAATTCCATCACATCCACTAGCTTTGTTCATAGTGATGCTTTCTAAGGCCCACTTGACTTACTCTTGAGAGTCCCTTGGACTGCAAGGAGATCCAACCAGTCCATCCCGAAGGAGGTAAGTCCTGGGTGTTCATTGGAAGGACTGATACTGAAGCTGAAACTCCAATACTTTGGCCACCTCATGCAAAGAGTTGACTCATTGGAACAGACCCTGATGCTGGGAGGGATTGGGGGCAGGAGGAGAAGGGGACGACAGAGGATGAGATGGCTGGATGGCATCACTGACTCGAAGGGCATGAGTTTGAGTAAACTCCGGGAGTTTGTGATGGACAGGGAGGCCTGGCGTGCTGCAATTCATGGGGTTGCAAAGAGTCGGACACGACTGAGCAACTGAACTGAACTGAACTGAACATTCCCCTGTAGAGACGAATCAATATGTTTAATCAGTTCCCTATTTTTGGAACTTTAGGCTGATTCCCAGTAAGTATCTTTATATAAACATCTTGGTACTCTTCTCACATGATTCCACTAAGAAAAATCCTTAGAAGTAGAATTTGTAAGAAAAGTACATGTAAACACCCTTAAAATGTTGAACATGCACTGGAAAACCACACTCTAGAAAGGCTGTATCAGTTTACACTTCTGTATGCACCAACAGTGTGAAGTCCTCGTTCCCTCACACCAGAGTCAACCCCAGTACTAAGATACTTTCTTGACTGCCATACCCTTGCGTTTCCTTCATTCTCAAGCTCTTTATTAGACCTGAACTGAGGCTCCTTCCCGAGTTCCACACTGCCAGCAGAGCACCCTTTCCAAACTGTGGCCTTCCTGCCTCTTCCTTCTAGTCCTAGAAGGTCTGCGTTATTTACTGACAAATCATCTCAGCAATTTTTAGGTCAGAACGAAAGATTATGAATTTCTGAGTTCTGATCCTTACTCACTGAGATAACCAAACACTGGCCCTAATCTAGACTTGAGACTGACACAAGTCTATTAAACTAAAAAGGTAGTTCCAAGCTTTTCAAATAGCCATCGTCACATCACACTCAATAAACGAATTTTTCTTGACTGCTCTTTGACAGGGGGAGCTATTTCCTGGAGCCAAGATAGAAGTCAGATCATTTAGCCAGTCTGTTATGGCTAAGTGGATACACATAAGATCCTGTGATCCAGGTATTACAGAATAAGATAAGAAGGATACATTTCTTGAAGAACAATTATCTTGGCCAAAAGAAAATTTTCATTTAACATCAATTATTGAACATCACTTTGTGTTATAGAAGCACTTAGATATAAAGTAGAATGAAACATATCCCAGTAAGAGAGACAGAAACATAATAATACATTTAGTCTCTCAGGCATGTCTGACTCTTTGCAAACCCATGGACTGTAGCCCACCAGGCTCCTCTATCTATGGGGATTCTCCAGGTCAGAATACCAGAGTGGGTTGCCACGCCCTCCTCCAGGGGATATTTCCAACCCAATGTTTATTATTATGTCCAATATGAATTATTAAAAAGTATAGACAAATATCCCAAATAACATGGAAAATACATAGGAAAGAGTACTTCACTGGATCCATATGTGTCAGAGACAGATTCACAGAGAAGGTGACGATCCACTGAGTCTTGAACAATGACTAAGAATTCTTCAAACAGAGAAGCTTCAGAAAGGCAATCCAGAAAGAAAGAAACCATAGCAACACAGGCTCTGCTACTTCACGGAGAACCCTGGTGCTCCACAAACAGAATCAAGGTAGTTTATAGAATGGCAATCTGCTGCAACAAACCTTTATTTCTAAAGTAACATATAGGGAATTCTAAATTTTATGTTATTCTTGGATAAAAATATCTTTGGAGTTTTTCCTCTTCCAGTTTTACTGAAATGTAATTGACATAAAGCACTGTAATAAGTTTAAGCATAATGATTTGACACCATACGCACCATGAAGTGATTATCACAAGAAGTTTAGTGAAAACCTATCATCTAACATAGATACAAATAAAAAGAAAATGTATCTTCCCTCACGATGAGAACTCTTAGGATTTACTCTTATCATTTTCAAACATAGATATAGCAGTGTTAATTATGCTGATGATGTATGTTACATCCATAGCACTTATTTATCTTATAACTGGATGTCTGTACCTTGTCCCTGCCTTTATCAAATTCCTTCCCTTCCTACTCTCTACCTCCAGTAGTCACAGATATGATTTCTGTTTCTACGAGCTTATTTATTTGATGAAGTATAATATATACCTCAACACCATGTGAGTTTCCAGTGCCCAACATAGTGATTCAATCTCTATACATTTCAGAACAATCACCATGATAAGTCTGGTAACCGTCTGTCACCATATAAAGATATTACATAGTTATTAACTATACTCCTCATGCTGTACATCTCATGACCATGACTCAAGTATTTTGTAACTGGAAGGGGTTTTTTTGTATTTATTTATTTTCCACTATTTTTTTGGCTGCGCTGGGTCTTCTTTGTTGCGCCTGGACTTTCTCTAGTTGCAGAGAGCTGAGGCCACTCTCCAGCTGCCGTGTGTGGGCTTCTCAGGGGCTGGCTTCCTGTTGAGAGTGTGGGCTCTAGGAACGCGGGCTGCAGGAGCTGCAGCTGGTGGTCGTTACAGAGCAGGCTCAGTAAGTTGTGGCGTGTGGGCTTACTTTTTCCTCAGCATATGGGACTTCCCTGGATCAGGGATGGAACCGACATACCCTGCATTGCAGAGTGCTTTCTTAAATCACTGGACCACCAGGGAAGCCCTGGAAGGTTTTTCAATTTTTATTTTATATTGGAATACAGTTGATTTACAGTGTTGTGTTAGGTTCAGATATACAGCAAAGTGACTTAGCTATAAATATACATATATATATACACTCTTCTTCAGATAGAGCCTGTTATGCAGAATGAAGTAAGACAGAGAAAAACATTGCATAAGTAAGTGAGTGAAAGTCACTCAGTCCTGTCCGACTCTTTGTGACACCATGGACTGTTGCCTGCCAGACTCCTCTGTCCATGGAATTTCCAGGCAAGAATACTGGAGTGGGTTGCCATTCCCTTCTCCAAAACATCATATATTAATGTATATATATATGGAATCAAGGGGCTTCCCACGTGGTTCTAGTGGTAAAGACTCCACCTGCCAATGCAGGAGACCTGGGTTCCATCACTGGGTCGGGAAGATCCCCTGGAGGCGCATGGTAACCCACTCCAGTATTCTTGCCTGGAGTTTCCCATGGACAGAGGAGCCTGGCGGCTACAGTCCATTGGGTTGGAAAGAGTCGGACATGACTGAAGCAACTTAGCATGGATGCACATGCAATCCAGAAAATGGTACTGATGAATCTATTTGCAGTGAAGGAATGGAGATGCAGATGTAGAGAATGGACTTGTGACACAGTGACTGAGGGAGAAAGTGAGACGAATGGAGAGAGTAGTATCAACATACATACAATATTATGTGTAAAGTGGATGGCTGGTGAGAGGCTGCTTTATAACATGGGGAGCCCAGGCTGGCACTTTGTGATGACCTAGAGGGGTGGGATGGGGGGAGGGAAGGGAGGCTCTAAAGAAAGGGGATATGTATATAATTATGACTGATACACGTTGTTGTATGGCAGAAACAAAAACAACATAGTAAAAATGATAAAGCAAAAGAAAAAAAATTTTTTTAAGCCTATCAAAAAGATTTCCTCCTGCCATGTAATAGGTCCTTACTGATTATCTATTTATATATCAGTTCAGTTCAGTCACTCACTCGTGTCCAACTCTTTGTGACCCCATGGACCACAGCACGCCAGGCCTCCCTGACCGTCACCAACTCCCGGAGCTCGCTCAAACTCATGTGCATCAAGTCAGTGATGCCATCCAACCATCTCATCCTCTGTCATCCCCTTCTCCTCCTGCCTTCTTTCCCAGCATCAGGGTCTTTTCAAATGAGTCAGCTCTTCACATCAGGTGGCCAAAGTATTGGAGTTTCAACTTCAATATCAGTCCTTCCAATGAATATTCAGGACTGATTTCCTTCAGGATGGACTGGGTGGATCTCTTTGCAGTCCAAGGAACTCTCAAGAGTCTTCTCCAACACCACAGACCAAAAGCATAAATTCTTCAGCACTCAGCTCTCATTTTGATCCAACTCTCACATTCATACATGACTAATGGAAAAACCATAGTTTTACTACATGGACCTTTGTCAGTAATGTAATGTCTCTGCTTTTTAATGTGCTGTTTAGGTTGGTCATAAATCTCTTCCAAGGAACAAGCGTCTTTTAATTTCATGGCTGCAGTCACCAACTGTGGAGATTTTGGAGCCTAAGAAAATAGTCTGTCACTGTTTTCATTGTTTCCCCATCTATTTGCTGTAAAGTGATGGGACTGGATGCCATGATCTTCATTTTTTGAATGTTGAGTTTTAAGCTAGCTTTTTCATTCTCCTTTTTCACTTTCATCAAGAGGCTCTTTAGTTTCTCTTCACTTTCTGCAATAAGGGTGGTGTTATTTGCATATCTGAGGTTATTGATATTTCTCCCGGCAATCTTAATTCCAGCTTGTGCTTCATCCAGCCCAGCATTTCTCATGATGTACTCTGCATAGAACTTAAATAAGCAGGGTGACAATACACAGCCTTGATATACTTCTTTCCCAATTTTGAACCAGTCCATTGTTCCATATCCAGTTCTAACTGTTGCCTCTTGACCTGCATACAGATTTCTCAGGAGGCAGTTAAGGGGGTCTGGTATTCCCAGCTCTTGAAGAATTGTCCACAGTCTGTTGTGATCTACACAGCCAAAGGCTTTGGAATAATCAATAAAGCAGAAGTAGATGTTTTTCTGGAACTCTCTTGCTATTTTTGTGATCCAAAGAAAATTGTCAATTTGATCTCTGGTTCCTCTGCCTTTTCTAAATCCAGCTTGAACATCTGGAAGTTCTCAGTTCACATATAATTAAAGCCAGGCTTGGAGAATTTTGAACATTACTTTGCTAGTGTGTAAAATGAGTGCAATTGTGTGGTAGTTTGAATATTCTTTGGCATTGCCTTTCTTTGGGATTGTAATGAAAAGTGATCTTTTCTAGTCCGGTGGCCACTGCTGAGTTTTCCAAATTTGCTGGCATATTGAGTGCAGTACTTTCATAGCATCATCTTTTAGGATCTTTTTTTTAAAATATAGTAGTGTATATATGTTATATCCCAACTTCCTAATTTATCTCTCTCCCCCCCCACCTTTTCCCTTTGATAACCATAAGTTTGTTTTCTTAGTCTATAGATAAGTTCATTTGTATCATTTTCTTAGATCCCACATATAAATAATCATATGATATCTGTCTTTCTTGGTTTGGGATTTTTCACATAGTATGGTAATTTCTAGGTCTATCCATGTTGATGCAAATAGCATTATTTCATTCTTTTTTATGGCTAAGTAATTCTGTGGGGCTTCCCTGGTAGCTCAGTGGTAAGGAATCTGCCTGTCAATGCAGGAGATGGGGTTTTATCCCTGGGTCACGAAGATCCCCTGGAGAAGGAAATGGCAACCGACTCCAGTATTCTTGTCTGGGAAACCCCGTGGACAGAGGAGCCTGGCAAGTTACAGTCAATGGGGTCACAATGAGTTGGACACAACTTAGCAACTAAAGAATAACAACAAATATTCCATTGTAAATAGGTACCACATCTTCTTTATCCATTCAGGTCAATAGACATTTAGGTTGCCTCTACGTCTTGGCTATTGTAAGCAGTGCTGTTATGGACATAGGGGTGCACGTATCTTTTCAAATTATGGTTTCTTCTGGATCATGTGGTAGCTTTATTTAGTTTTTTAAGGAAACTCCTTACTGTTCTCCATGATAGTTGTACCAATTTACATTCCCATCAACAGTGTAGAAGGATTCCCTTTTCTCCACACCCTCCCCAGCATTTATTGTTTGTAGACTTTTTAATGATGGCTATTCTGACTGGTGTGAGGTGATAGCTAATTGTAGTTTTGATTTGTATTTTTCTAATAGTTAATGATGCTGATTATCTTTTCATGTGCCTTTTGGTCATCTATATATCTTCTTTGGAGAAATGTCTATTTATATCTTCTGCCCATTTTTTGATTGGGTTGTTTGCTTTTTTGACTTTGAGCTGCATGAACTGTTTGTATATTTTGAAGATGAAGCCCTTATCTGTTTCATTGTTTGCAAATATTTTCTCCCATTTTGAGTGTTGGCTTTCTGTGTGTGTGTGTGTGTTTTTTTCTATGGTTTCCTTTGCTGTACAAAAGCTTTTGAGTAAGTTCCACTATGGTTCCATTTGTTTATTTTTGTTTTTATTTTCATTGCTCTGGGAATTGCATCCAAAAAGATATTGCTGCAATTTATGTCAAAGAGCATTCTGCCTGTGCTTTCCTCAAAGAGTTTTACCTTTAGGTCTTCAATCCATTTTGAGCTTATTTTTTTATATGACATTAGAGAATGTTCTAATTTCATTCTTTTAGATATAGCTGTGTCTAGTTTTCCCAGCACCATTTATTAAAGAGACCCTCTTTTTTCCATTGTACATTCTTGCCTCCTTTGTCATTGATAAATTGACCATAGATGCAAGAGTTTATTTCTGGACTTTCTATCCTATTCCATTGATCTATAAGTCTATCTTTGTACCAGTACCATAATGTCTTGATTACCATAACTTTATACTAGAGTTTGAAGTTCTCCAGCTCTGTTTTTCTTTCTCAAGATTGCTTTGGCTATTAGAGGTCATTTGTGGAAGATAATTTTCTTCATCTTTTCTTTGGTACTTTTTTCAATTTTCTAATAGCAATAAGTAGCAAACAGTAAAAATAAATACAAAAATATGAAATAAAAAACTCAAAAAGCTAAACTAAATCCAGTTCTTGCTTTTTTACTAATAAATGCTTTTGATTTAATGATTTAGCATATTTTGTATGAATAAGATTGTCCCTAGATCCAATGATGGAGTAAAACTATTTCATATTAAAAAAATATATTAACAGGATGACTAACTCTAGGTAATCAGCTACCTAGGCTAGTTTGAGAACCAAAGGATTCCTGGCTGGATGGATGCATGCATGGATAGATCAGTAGATGGATGGATGGATGAGGGTGAAAATTTGGTAGATAAAACTACAAAGATATGGTAAGATGTAGTACTTGAAAAAAGCTCTAGTAAGACATGTTGAGAATTTGTTTTATAACACAAAGAAATAACATATCAATTGTGTGAGGGACTTCTTTGTGTTTGTTATTTTACAGACCAAAATATCCTCAGACAAATCCATCCTTAGGAAGAAATTGAATGTACTGCAGTTATGCAGGAAAGAAACAGGACCAAAGCAGATTGTAAGTTAGGAAACAGAGACACAAATAATGAAAATAACATACTGTCATCACATACTAATTAGTTGATTTCTGGCAAATTTAAAACATCTAGAGTCTTTGACATGAAAGAAGAGCATTCAGTTATGACCAACAGGTACATGAAAAAGTGCTGAACATCACTAATCATCAGGGAAATTTAAGTCAAACCCAAAATGAGACGTCACCTCACAACTGTTAGGATTCAGTTCAGTTCAGTGGCTCAGTTGTGTCCAGCTCTTTGCGACCCCATAGACTGCAGCACACCAGGCTTCTCTGTCCATCACCAACTCCCAGAGTTTACTCAAACTCATGTCCATTGAGTCAGTGACGCTATCCAACCAGCTCATCCTCTGCTGTCCCCTTCTCCTCCTGCCTTCAATCTTTCCCAGCATCAGGGTCTTTTCCAATGAGTTAGTTCTTCACATCAGGTGGCCAAAGTATTGGAGTTTCAGCTTCAGCCTTAGTCCTTCCAATGAATATTTAGGACTGATTTCCTTTTAGGATTGATTGGTTTGATATCCTTGCAGTCCAAGAGACTCTCGAGAGTCTTCTCCAAAACCACAGTTCAAAAGCATCAATTCTTTGGTGCTCAGCTTTCTTTATAGTCCAACTCTCACATCCATACATGACCACTGGAAAAACCATAGCTTTGACTAGATGGACCTTTGTTGGCAAAGTAATGTCTCTGTTTTTTACTATGCTGTCTAGGTTGGTCATAGCTTTTCTTCCAAGGAGCAAGCAAGCATCTTTTAATTTCATGGCTGCAAGTCACCATCTGCACTGATTTTGGAACCCCAAAACAATTAAGTCTGTCACTGTTTCCACTGTTTTCCCATCTATTTGCCATGAAGTGATAGGACTGGATGCCATCATCTTAGTTTTCTGAATGTTTGATGGCTATCATCAAAAAGACAAAGATAACAAATGTTATCAAGGATGTGTAGAAAAGAGAACCTTGATATACTATTGGTGGGAAAGTAAATTGGTACAGCCACCATGGAAAATAGTATGGAGTTTCCTCAAAAAACTAAAAATAGAACTACCACATGATCCAACAACTCCACTTCTGGGTATTTATCTAAAAGAACTGAAATCAGAATCTCAAAGAGATATCTGCATTCTCAGGTTCACTGCAGCATTTTTCACAATAGCCAAGATAAGGAAACAAACTAAATGCCCAAGGACAAATAAAATGTATTTGTATACATTTTATACATAGTATAAAAAAGTATAGTATAGTATAGTATTATTCAGTCTTATAAAAAAAGGAAGTCCTGCCATTTGCAACAATATAAATAAACCTGAAGGACATTCTACTAAGTGAAATAAGCTAAACACAGAAGAATAAATGCTGCATGATCCTACTTATACGAGGACTCTAAATTAGTCAAACTCATAGAAGCAGAGTGTACAACAGTGGTTACCAGGGCCTGGGAGGAGGGAGAAATGGGGCAATGTTGGTTCAAGGAGACCAAGTTTCAGTTATGCAAGGTGAGTAAGTCCTAGAGATCTACTATACAAGCACAACTTAGTGGTCACAGTTAACAGTACTGTATTACATACTTAAAAATTTGTTGTGGAGTAGATCTAATGTTGTATCACAAGGAAGGGAGGGAAGAAGGAAGAGGGGAAGGAGGGAGGTAGCGAGGGAGGAAGAGGAAAATTTGTAGGTGACGGATGTGTTTATGGCATTGACTGCACTGATGGTCTCACAAGTGTGTGCTGATCTCCAAACCCACCAAGCTGAGTACATTAAATATGTTCAGCTTTTGTATGTCAAAAAAGTTTTATGCACAAAAAGAGTAAAGCAATCTCTGTCAAAATTAAATCTACAATTGCTATCTTTCTTCATCTTCTCACCCAGAAAATCATAGGATGTCTCAGGTGACCGAACCTCAGCGCACTTACTTGCTCAGCTTGTTAAAAGGAGTTAAAAGGGAGCCACCTGAGTTCCTTCCCCCAGAGGCTCCAATCCTGTTGGCCTGGGTGGAGTTCAGGAATCTCGACTTTTAACAAGCCCCCCACTAGTAGTTCTGAGACATGTGATCCAAGGACCATCTTCGAAAAGAATCACTGATCTGGTACAACTGCCAGATGAGAAGGTTGAGGCCAGGGCAACAGAAGTCAAGAATATAATCTAAGGAAGTTTCAGAATTCAAGCCCTAGGTTCCCAATTCCCAAGAATCTTTACACTACACATCTCTGGTTGCCCCCAAACAATCCAAAGTCAGTGTGGGCAACTAGATGAAACCAGAATAACGTACACCTAAGAGTCACAGGGCCAAGTTCTGAAAGTAAAAAACTTGAGGGGTGACTTTAGTCTCACACATGCAGGTGACAGCACCTTCACCTCAGCGGGAGGCCCTCCTCAAAGTGTGTTCACATGCTGCTGCCGCTGCTGCTAAGTCATTCCAGTCGTGTCCGACTCTGTGCGACCCCATAGACGGCAGCCCACCAGGCTCCCCCATCCCTGGGATTCTCCAGGCAAGAGCACTGGAGTGGCTTGCCATTTCCTTCTCCAATGCATGAAAGTGAAAAGTGAAAGTGAAGTTGCTCAGTCGTGTCTGACTCTTAGCGACCCCACGGACTGCAGCCCACCAGGCTCCTCCGTCCACGGGATTTTCCAGGCGAGAGTACTGGAGTGGGGCGCCATCGCCTTCTCTGTTCACATGCTAGGAGGCTTTAATAGCCATTCCTCCTTCCATGCCTTGGGTAGCACTTGGCTGGCCCTTTGCAACAAGGAGCTCAGCAAATTGTAAATACCCCAAACTCCAGGTATCAGCCATGTCATATGACTTAAACACCAAGAGTCAGAAATTAGTGGGAAATAGTTTGGAACGCAGCATTTAACTGTAAGAGCCAAGGGGCTAAAAGCCGCTAACACTGCTGCTAACTATTTACAATTCATGACCTCCTTATGCCTCAGTTTCTTCACAAAAGACCGCAGTGAGACTTCTCCTACACCCCTCGGAGACCTCGTTTAGGATGCAGGTAGTTGTGACGCTGCTTTTACACATTTTAAAAGGACTATCGAAAAAACAAAATCCTTTCTCATCTACTTCACCTGCCACTATTGGACACTTTGAGAGGTACAGGTACAAGCAGAAGCATAGGTCAATAGAAGCATCTGGAAGAAATTTGCTTTTGGCAAGACTTTAAAAGAAGAAGTGGTTACTGATGGAGTGGCAATGAGGATAAAGAAAATAAGGTGGACAGAAGAAGAGACTACAGGACAGGCAGCCTGATAAAACTGCTGACAGAAACCAACTAATGTTTTTTTAATGGGCTCTTGGCCTTCACAAGGCAGAATGTACCAAGCAAGTAAGAAACAGAGGACAGACCTTTCTCCCCCCCAGTTCTGGCTAATTACCAAAAGCCTATCTATAAAATAATATTTCATTTTTAAAACACTGTATTTAAAAATAAGGTACTGCTTGATTGTTAACAGTTTTTCAAGTAAGGAGGTTGATGTTAAATGGAGTCTCTCAGCTCTTGCCTGTCTTGGCTCCAGCGTGCCAAATTAATGAACCTTATGCTGCACTGGTGTTTTCACTCTATAAAATACACATGCCTTGTTTTTCTCCTATCTAAACAGGCCAAGTCAACTTTCATCAAGTTATCATCAAATAACATTTCATTAAGCCACCACCTGTGCACATCATGTAACGCTGCGGCGAGTGAGCAGCCTGAGTGAGAAAGGACAGGTTCACACTGCGGCTCCTCTCAAAAGGGAGGGAGAGTTTCGAGAGGCATACACTTGTTAAGCTTTGGCAGAGTTTCAGTAAGATGATGGGAACTGAGCTAGATAAACCTTACCGGTCATCTAATCCAAGCATCTGTTCGATCAACTTCCCACTCAGAGTAAAACTCCCACTGCCACAGCCTTGATACATGTCCACCTTCTCTCCGCTTGGAAATGTCCAAAGATGGGATGCTCACTTCCCCCAAACGGTAGGTCCTTAAGCTCTTGATCAAGTTTAGTTAAAAGACAGGTCTTCTTTTATTTGCTATTTACCTGTTCAACTCCCTGCGATATAACTTAATGAAAAAAACAAGGGTTGTAGAGCCATACAGGATTGAATACAATTCCCAGTTCTGCCATTTACCAGTTGTTCAACCTTGGGCATCTTCTCTAAGCTCTCTGATCCTCAGTTTCCCCCCTGTAAAATGAAAACAGTAACTCCCTACCTTAGTAGTTTGTTGTGTGAAGTAATTTATATGTGAAAAGTGCTTAGCAATGTATATGGAACTTAACAGCTGTTCAATGAACAAAGTATAATATTATTCCATTCATTTGTTCTAGCTCTGTCATTTGCTGCTAATGTTTTAATTCCTCTTTTATATGCATACGAGAGTTGTTCAAACATATGATGAAGGTGAACTTCTCCTTTCCTAACACTGGTGTTTAACTATCTCCAGTTCCTGCACTGTGTTCTGTTGCCATTTAATCCCGAGTCACTACCATGTTGGGGTCCTAGCGATAATCCAACATAGGTGATTGAGTTATTCAGTGATGTGGAACATCTTTCAGCCAAAGAATGTGACACAATACAGACCAACACTTCAAATAATTACAAGATGGAAGAAATAAATCCAAATACAGGCATACCTCACTGTATTGTGCTTCACTTTTCTGTACCCTGCAGATACTGCATTTTTAAAAATCGAAGGTCTCTGGGAACCCTGCATCAAGTAAACTCTATCAGTACCATTTTTCCAACAGCACTTACTTACTTCAAACTTCTGTGTCACGTTTTGGTAATTCTCATAACACTTCAGATTTTTTCGTTATTATTTGTCATGGTGACCTGATAGTGACCTTTGAAGTCACGGTTATAATTGTTTTCGGACACCACAAACTGCAGCTACATAAAATGACAAGCTTAATAAATGTTGTGTGTGTTCTGACCACTCCAGACTCTCTCCCTTTCCTTGGGTCTAAGACACAGCAATATTGAAATTAGGCAAATTAGTAGCCCTACGATGGCCTCTAAGCATTTATTCGAGTAAAAGAAACAGCTGCACATCTCTTACTGTAAATCAAAAGCTAGAAATGGTTATTACACTTTGTGAGGAAGGTACATCAAAAGCCAAGAGAGACCAAAAGCTAGCCTCCTGAACCATACAGTCAGCCGAGCTGTGAATGAGTACAAAGGAAAAGTTCTTGAAAGAAATAAAAGTGCTACTCCAGTGAACATACCAATGATAGTGAAATAGCCTTAGTGAAAAAAGAGAAAGTTTGAGTGATCTGGATAGATCGGCCACATTTCCTTAAGCCAAAAACTAATCCGGAGCAAGACTCTAAATCTTGAATTCTGTGAAGACTGAGAGAGGTGATGAAGCTGCAGAAGAAAAGTGTGAAGCTATCAGAGGTTGGTTCTTGAGCTTTATGGAAAGAAGCCATCTCTGTAACATAAAAGTACCAGGGGAAGCAGCAAGTACTGTTGTAGAAGCTACAGGAATTATCCAGAAGTTCTTGTTGTGATAATTAATGAAAGTGGCTACACTTAACAACAGATTTCCATATAGATGATGAAATAGCCTTCTATAAGAATAAGATGCCATCTGGGACTTGCATAGCTAGAGAAGAGAAGTCAGTGCCTCACTTAAAAGCTTCAAAGGACAGGCTGACTCTCTTGTTAGGGGCTAATGAAGCTGATGACTTGAAGCTGAATGAAGTTTAAATGACCATTTCAGAATTTCCAGAGCCTTTAAGAATTATGCTTAATTTATACTGCCTGAGCTCTATAAATGGAACAATAAAGCCTGGATGACAACACATCTGTTCACAATATGGCTTACTGAATATTTTAAGCCCACTGTTGAGACCTACTGCTCAGGAAAAAAAAGATCCCTTTCAAAATATTACTGCTCATTGACAATGCACCTGGTCATCCAACAGTTCTGATGGAGGTGTACAATGAGATTAATGTTGTTTTCATTTCTGCTAACACAACAACCATTCTGCAGCCCATGGATCAAGGAGTCATTTCCACTTTCAAGTCTTACTATCTAAGAAATATATTTTGTAATGTTATAGCTTCCATGGATATTCCTCTGGTGGATCTAAGCAAAGTAAATTGAAAACCTTCTGGAAAGGATTACCACTCTAGACGCCATTAAGAACATTCATGATTCATGGAAAGAGGTCAAAATATCAACATTCAAAGAATTTGGAAGAAGTTGATTACAGTGCTCATGGAATGGCTTTGAGGGGCCCAAGACTTTAGTGGAGGAAGTAACTGCAGATGTGGTGTAAATAGCAAGAGAAACAGAATTAGACTTAGAAGTGGAGCCTGAAGATGTGAATAAATTGTTGGGAGTCTCATGATAAAAGTTTCACAGGTGAGAAGCTGCTTCTTATGGGTGGGCAAAGGGGTTTCTTGAGATGGCATCTGTTCTTGGTGAATATACTGTGAAGACTGTTGAAATGACAACAAAGAGTTTAGAATATTACATCAACAAAGTTGATAAAGCAGGGGAAGGATTTGAGAGGACTGACTGCAATTTTGAAAGAAGTTCTACTGTCAGTAAAATTCTATCAAACAGCATTGTATGCTGCAGAGAAATCATTCCTAAAAGAAAGTTTCAATCATTGTCTTATTTTCAGAAATTGCTATGGCCACCCCAGCCTTCAAGCAACCACCACACCAACCTGATCAGTCAGTTGCCATCAACACTGAGGCAAGACCCTCCACCTGCAGAAAGGTTACCTAATGATGGGACTTCCCTGGTGGTTCAGTGGCTAAGACTCCGTGCTCCCAATGCAGGGCGCCCAGGTTCTATCCCAGTCAGGGGAACTAGATCTCACATGCCTCAACTAAGAGTTCTCATGCTGCAGCGAAGACCCAGCACACTACAACTAAAACCTGGCACAGCCAAATAAACAAATATTCAAAGGGAAAAAAAGATTACAGCCTGATGAAGGCTCAGAAGATGGTTAGCATTTTTTAGCAATAAAGTAATTTTTAACTAAAATAGGTACATTGTTTTTTGTCATTGTTGTTTTTTAGGCTTTGCTTTCTTTTTCTGTTTTTGGAGATATAACGCTAGTATCGCATATTTAACAGACCACAGTATGGTGTAAACCTAACTTTTATATACACTGGAAGGCCAAAAACTTCATGTGACCCATTTTATTGGGATATTTGCTTCATTGAGTGGTTTGGAATTAAACCCAAAATATCTCCAAGGTACGCCTGTATGACATTAATCACAATCAGTTTAAATGAACCTGACTGTCTGATTAAAAGACAAATGTTGTCAGACTGGACTAAAAAATAAGATACAACTTTAAATTATTTGCAAGGGCCATATATAAGGCTTAACACAAATTTAATGTAAAGTTTATGAAAAAAATACATCAAACACAATAATCAAGAAAAAACTGGTAAAGCTATATCAATATCAGACAAAACAGATTTAAAGGCAAAAGGATCACTGATATAAAGATAATCATTAATAAAAATGTTCAGTTCACCAGGAATATGTAACAATTTTACATGTATATGCACTTAATCACATAGATTCAAAGGTATATAGAGAAAAAAGAGTCTGAACTAAAAAGAAAGTGTAAATCCACATAATAATGGAAGATTTTAATACACTCTCTCAGTAACTGACATACAAAATGATAACAACAACAAAATCAGTAAGGACACAAAAATCTGAACTACACAACCAACTCGATCTACTGAGTACCTATGATACAACGCATTCAACAACTTGAGAATATACATTCTTTTTAAGTACACATGGCTTATAAAAATTAACCACATTCCAGACCATAAAATAGACCTCAACAAATTTCAAATTCTCTTAGCTCACAATGTTACCTGAAAGTAAATAGTTAAATTAAGTATCAGTAGCAAGAAGAACTATAAAAGGAAATTATATGCTTGAAATTCAGAAACACACTTCTAAATTACCCAGAGGTTACAGAAGAATTAAAATTAGAACATACATAGAACTGAAAGATAACAAAAATACTATTCATCAAAATAAATGAAATGAAGCTAAAGACAGATTCATAACTTTGGAATAATGTGGAGTATACTTAAATGAGATTTTAGAAAGCAGAACCATAAAGGAAAAGATTGGCTAATTTACTATATTAAAATTAATAATCCTGATTCATAAAAAGACCATAGAATGACTTAGGAGGTAAAAAGCAACAAACTGGGAGAAAACTAGCAATACAAATACCATCAAGCATTAGGACCTAGAATACAGAAAAATCTCAAAACACCAATGAGGAAAAGATGAACAACCAAACAGAAAAAAGGCCAAAGGTATTTCAGAGAAAGGAAAACAGGAATGGTGAATTTTAAAAAATTAAAGGTTCATTAAATTTTCATTAGAAATCAGGAAACTATAAATTTAAATCATAAAACATCATTTACACCACAATACTGGCAAAAACACAAAAGTCTGTTAAGTATGGCAGATGACATAACAGCAAACAAAGAATTCCTACACTCTGGAAAACAATTTGGAATTATATGGTCAATTTGAACATGCACATACCTATGACCTAGTAATTCTACAACCATGTGAGCTGGTATGAGGACAGGGGAGGTTGATGGTAATAGTACACTTATTCTACAAAGCAAATTTGGTGATATTGTGGTCATTATCTCAATGCCCAGTGGAATTTTCCCAAATCTATCAGCAATGTGCCAAAGAAGTAGCTTCATAAAGGATATACCCTAAGACGTTCACAGGAAAACAGAAGCTAGAACACTGTAGTCATATCAACATGAGGTTCTACAACCTCAAGAAGCCCCCTAAAGCTACCAAACTGCTAGAAACAACAGGCTGAACCATTTACAGGTTCAGCTGGAATTTACTGAAGGCTTGTATATGCCAGGCCCAGGGCTGGTACTGAAGATACAAAGGTCATGAACAAAAGAGAGAGGGTGCTCTTTTATTGTGAATCTTACACTGGTCAACCCAGGTAATGCACTAAAATTACACAAATAATCATAAAACTCTGATAAGTGTTGAAGGAGACATAGTGGTACTATGAAAACACACATTACATGTAGAGTGGGAACCCAAAAGTCACGGAAGAAAAGAAGGCAACCCAAGGAAGTCCTGTTTGACCTGGAATGGCAAAAATAAGTTAGCCAGGCAAAGAGAGAGGCAACAAGCCCTGGAAGTAAAAGTTGAAAAGTATGTGAAAGTCCTAGGAAGGAAGAGAGAAGCAATGCCAAATAAAAAAGGAAGGAATAGTAGATAGGTAGGAGCCTCAGAGAGCCCTGTGGGCCACCAAAGGATTTTGGACTCTATCCTAAAAGCATGGGAGGTTGTTAGAAGATTTTCAGAGGGAGAGAGGCCTGCTCAGACTTGCCTTTTCCAACACAGGTTGCAACATGGAGAACGGACTGGAGAACATCCAAAGTGGACGTGAGGAACCAGTTAGTGGCCACTGCGTTAATCCAGTTGGTAGCAGTCTCTCTAAAGAGATGGTAGCAGAGACTGAGAGCTGAAGTCTGATTCTAGACGTTTTTTGGAGGCAGAACCAACATCAGTCAGTGAAAGAGAGACTGGAGAAGATGGGCAAGGGGGTGGAGGAGATAAAGTATCACAAAGAACTCCCTTTCTGGCGTGGACAATTAGGCAGTGTTACTGAAACAATACGACTGCAGACAGCCACGTGCATTGTCATTAGCAGCTCTTAGAGGTGCACAGTGCCCCACCTGTAAAAACACACAGAGCAAACCTGTCAGTGCCAATCACCAAAGTGGAGAACATCAGGGGAGATTTAGGAATAAAATCGTCAGTTTCGACAAACGTTCTTCACAAAGAATACAGTCTAGTTAAAACTAAACCTAAGCTCACATCAGTAGTCTTCTTACTCAGAAATTTTCCAAGTCTAAAAAGAATATAGTCACTAGCTACATTTAGCTACTGAGCACTTGAAATGTGGCTACTGCAAATTGAGATGTGCTATAAAATATAAAACTACATTCTAGATTTCAAAGACTATGTACAGAGGAGGGGAAAAAAACAAGTATGAGATACTTCACTTTCTATGTTGATTACACAGTGAAATAATATTTTACATTGGATTAAATAAAATATTTACTAAAAATGTATTTTACCTGTTTCTTTTTATTTTTTAATGTGGCTAATACAAAATTCAAAATTAAGTATGGAGCTCACATGCTATTTCTATTGACCAGGGCTGTTCTAAGAACTATCTGAACCATGTATTCACTGTTACCCATGTCTTCATTAAGTAACAATGGAGTGAAAAAGTTCGTTGTTAAAACTAGTGAAAGGGAAATAAAGATGTGTCTCACACTGAAAAGTCAGTATCATAATAAAAGGAGTCAATTGTTAATTGAATGCAAAGGGAGGAATTGAAATCCCTATACTCTACAAGCTTCGCCTCTTCACCAGTACTGAGAATAGTCACAAGTGGGTGGAAATCGAGAGGTCACCAACTTCTTATCTTTGGTAGGAAGGGAGGGGACTTTTAAATGTCCTGGCAATGGGGAGGTATAACTAAAAGGGAATTTAGTGACATTAAGCTAAAATTTAAGTAAGCCCTATCTTTAACATCGGTTTGAAACATAAACCTTGCATTGAGATTTGAGGAAGTCTGTATAAATGACTGTACACCGTTCTGCCCCAGTCATTAAAATCTATACATCAAATCCTGGAAATGCCTTTGTTGACAGATGGATGCATTAGTTGGGGTTTATAGGGAACTACTCTTGAAATGTATACACTTCCTACCATTGATGTCACATAAAACTTAATCTGAGCTATCCTTATCAAATTCATTCCTCAGCTCGTTAACACTGAGGCATTAAAAAAATAATAATTTTCTTGGGAAGGAGAAATGCTAAAAAAAAATAAATAAAATCTTCGCCTTGCAGGGGGTGCTCTTATAGGACACTGTGGGCAAGTACCCTGTGAACACAGAGTCACATGGGGCCCCTACGCAGCGCCTGGGTGTGAGTGGAGGTGTGCCAGACAGCAAGAGGGGACGGGAGGACAGCAGGAGACGGGGCCACCGGAGATGAGACCACAGCTCACAGTTTGCCAGAAACTGCCTTGGTTTCAATTTCAAATGACCAAAAGATTTTATCGTTCCAAATGAACATTTTCTACTTCTCACTTCTTAAAAGTGTTTTGTTTTTTTCCTCATCTGTCTGTTAAGAATGGAAATAAAAAATATACAACTACTACATTAAAATGGGTTAGCAACAACACTCACATATTTTGGATAATAACCTGCCAATAATTCAAAAAAAAAATTTTTTTTAACGGACTAAAGATAATCCACCGTGAGCCCACCAAACATCCTAATTGGCTCAAACACCTATTGTAACAGGATGCTATTCCTCCACTTAGTCAGACGCCAGAAATAAAAGAACTCTGAAGGTTCTTCATTGTGAGTGCTGAGGAAACTAGGAAAGCATTTTTCATTCTGTAGAGGTTGGGGGTGTGCAGGAAACACAATGTGGAAACCAATGCCAGCTTGTGAAAGATAAACAGGAAATACCACATTTAGCCATGTTGAGACTTGAAATGTTAGTTCAATGTCATTGGGATGGGGCCAAACCCGAAAGAGTTTTCTTTAAACAGATTTTAGACACATTTGATTTGTGTATTCTACTCAACATTATTCAATTACAGATCATCTAGTTTTGTAATTCTCCAAGCCTCTGACTTCTCCTTTGTCATCTTCCTGAACACCTCCAGCCATTTCACAACTTAAAAGTCTAGCTAGGAAGAAGGAGGAGGAGGAAGTTAAATTCATATCACCCAGTTACACTTCTCAGCATATACACAAGAAAAACGTGAGGTGTCTGTATTACCTGGGAGTTTTGTTTAACCATATTGGAACAGCAAAATAAGAAAGAATATGTTCATGTTTTTACATACTTGCTTAAAATTCCATTGTCATTAAAAAAAAAAAAGTTTCTTGAATCAAAAAAATCCTCCCTCATCTATGAACCTACGTCTCTGTCTGGTCCACAGAGAACTCCTTCCCATATCAAACTCCTAGCCCATCCATCACCACCATCTCTAGACCCTCCTGCTGCTTTCATTCTCATGAAAATAGGCTCGCGCAACTGGCGCCTGCTTCCCTCTCCAATGATTATCTCAGTTCATTCAATTTACGAAGTTACAGAGTATTTCCTGAGACATTTCATGGAAGCTCCTGGCTTCTCCTTCATCATTCAACAGGAACAGCTCCTCCCCCACTCCATCTGTTCCCATGAGGCTACAAGTTAATCAAGAACTTTGGACCTGTCATGGATAGAGCGAATCTGTGTTCATCTGACAATGCAAGTACAATACGAACGCAACTGAAGTTTCCTGGATTAAGCCAAACCATCAGTTCCATGCCATAACACACCTGAAAGTTTACAGTGTCCTCAAGGAAAGCATGAAGTACCCAAGGAGCTAACCTCTATTGAGAGTACACAAGCTTATATCCAACTTTCTTGTTTATTAACAACTTGTGAGATAGGTATCATCTCTAATTAAAGAGATAAAGGAAATGAGGGTCAGAGAGTATAGTGTAGTTGTCCAAAGTCACACAGTTAACAAGTAGCATTTAAATCCAGATCTTGATGGCTAAAATCCAGTGAATTCTAGATCAGTGATGTTTTTGAATAGTCTTCCTCTTTGGCACTTACTTCTATGGAGATGCTGCTATAGGAAGGAAATGAGAGCTTGGTAAAGTTAGTAACGCAGATGGCAAATGGTGACCAATGAGCAAGATTTCACAAACACCTTAACTAAAGAAAATCCACTATTATCTTTTTTTATGCATTAGAATTCCATACAGTTTAATGGAGGTGGGAAAGATGATTGAATGTCTTAAAAAAAAAAAAATGTATATAGGGTCTATTGCTCTAGGTCAGTAGGTCTCAAACATAGATGCACGTTAGAATCATCTGGGGAGTCTTTAAAAATCCTGTTATCATGGCCACATCTGAGATGGATTACATCAGAATTTCTGAGGGTGGGACCTAGGCATTTGTTGTTTTTAAATCTTCCCACACGATACCATTCAAGTTTCAGATGCCCTGCGTAAGTTAAGAACGCTAATAAGGACTGAGTAGTTTTCCAAAACACCTTTAAGATCAGAAAGATTTTACAGCCTTTCTCACAACACCAGTCTTTGGGGGGGAAGGAGTAAAGAGGTGAGCTGGACCCTCTCACTGTTTGCCTCCCTGTACTACACTTCCTTCTTTGGCTGTGTTCTACTTCCCAAGCCTAATCTCCTAATGTCTGTCATCACCTTCTCCCAAGACACTTCGTCCTCTGCAGTTGTCTATTCCAAATTTGGTTCCCTGCTACAACCAAGAGAGATGAGCAGACTTCAGGAGAGGAGAACAAACTCAAGCTGTCAGGCTACTGGTAATTTCCTATGGCCTTCTCATAGTTTTAGTTTCATCTTCCTGTCTCTTTATTTTAACTTGTTCTACTCAAGATATGCTATTCAAAACATATGTCGAATAGGATCATTATATCCTCAAGCTCTGTGCTAATGACCTAGCAAAAAGAAAAAACTTGCTGGTTCTTCCTGAAGGGACTATGGTGCTGTGTGTTCATATGAGTCTATCAGCTCTGGCAGGAAGCAAAACACAGGCGCATGGTATACCCTACTGCCTTTTTAGTCTATCCTCCTTACTATCTGGGGCTGTCTGTGTACAGGGTCTCCCAACTGCTGCCAATCTTCAGACCAAAGGAGATGTTCAACATCAAATAAAGTATCAAAACCCATCCTGAAAAAGCAGACAAATTCAGGAAATGAGACACGATGTAAGCCAACTGTCTCTTTAACAAGTCAATGTCATGTGTTCACACAAAGACACACACACCCATATAAAAGTAAGGATAATGAAGAACTGTTCTAAGCTCAAAGAGGCTTAAGAGACATCAGAATGAAATGAAATGCATTGGCCTTGATTAGATCCTGAACTGACCAAACCAGCTACAAAAGATACTTTGAAGACAAGTGAGAAATTTGAATATGGACAATGTATTATATGATATTAAGGAATTTTAGCTCATTTTAATAAAAGCAATAATAGTATATTGCACTGCAAGAAAGAGCCATATTTTTAGAGAAATATGTAGGGATGATAAATACTAGCAATAAAACAAAAATGATACAGCAAATGTGGTGAAATGTTGACAATTATTAAATCCAGATGATGTGTATATGGATATTCATTATTATATGCTATTTTGAAATTTTTCATAATAAAAAATAGTTTTTAGAATTCTCATCCTTGAAAATTAGGTACAGTTAGAAAATACTGTCCTACCTATAATGAAAATTTTCATAGGAAAATGTTGAGGAAATGTAAAACCAGTATGTACAAATATTCAGGATGTATAAGGCAGCAATAAGACAAGTGTCTCCAATCCTAGGCCCAATATGACTCTTTTCACCCTGGGTGAGCAAAGTGTTGCTTCAAGGTACATGCACATGTTGTTGCTATTTAGTCTCTAAGTTGTGTCCAACTCTTTGCAACCCCATGAACTGCAGCACACCAGGCTTCCCTGTCCTTCAGAATCTCCTGGAGTTGGCTCAAACTCATGACCATTGAGTCAGTGATGCCATCCAACCATCTCAGTCTCTGTCACCCCCTTCTCCTGCCCTCAGTCTTTCCCAGCATCATGGTCTCTTTCAACAAATCGGCCAAAGTACTAGAGCTTCAGTTTCAGCATCAGTCCATCCAATGAATATTCAGGGTTGATTTCCTTTAGGATTGATTTCCTTCAGTACTGGTTTGATCTCCTTTCTGTCCAAGGGACAGTGTCTTCTCCAGCACTACAGTTTGAAAGTATCAATTCTTTGGCCCTCAGCCTTCTTTACGGTCCAACTCTCACATCCATACATGTCTACTTGAAAAACCATAGCTTTGAATACACAGACCTTTGCCAGCAAAATGATATCTCTGCTTTTTAATATGTTGTCTAGGTTTGTCATAGCTTTTCTTCCAAGGAGCAAGTGTCTTTAATTTCATGGCTACAGTCACCATCCACAGTGATTTGGGAGCCCAAGAAAATAAAATCTGTCACTTTTTTCCACTTTTTCCCCATCTGTTTGCCATGAAGTGACTGATGGGACTGGATGCACATGGCTTCATGCCTAACAAGGAATCACACAGAGCTCTTTGACACAGTCACAGAGCTCCATGGAGGTCCAGCTCCATCAGCTACGTTAGGACTCCCTGTCACTTCCCAAACTTCTTGGAAGTCTTTGGTTTCCACTGGTTTTTAAACTTGTGTGATGGGTATCACATCCTGTTGGGAGAGGTAATGTGATGCACATCTCCCTATATGTAGGTAATCTAAGTGCTGACTCCATCGGCAAATGACATGATACACCCAACAGGACACGTGCTTTGAGTTCTTTTTCCCCCAGTGATGAGAGATTTGCTTACTTTCTAATCCAGTCCTGCTTGGGCCTGAAGCCACACATCTGCCAGACTAGCTGAGCCAGGAATCCCTCCTTGAGCTGAGTTAAGAGACCTGTATAGTGTTGGAACACATAACCCTGTGCTCATTAGTACCTTGCTCTAATGAACATTACTAGCTCAATCTCAGGGATGATACCCATAATCCCACACCTGGGAAACCAGCAAGGCTGACTCAGAAAATATGTCTGATTCGGATTCAAGAACAAAGAAGACACTGTGATTTATGAAGTGCTTTCTTGGTTTCCCAAGATAATATTGAACACATCCACCCTTAGAATGTGTCAAATAATCCCAAGGAAAGCAAAGGTTTTCTGTTTCAAGAAAGCTATGCCGAAAATGCTCAAAGGCTTAAAATCCACAAACCAGAAGATAGAGAAAGTCCTAAGGTGGTAGAAGGTTAAACGTCTTTTCATGAATAAAAAAAAAAAAAAAAAAAAAAACTGCTCTTTAGCCCACCAATCTATTAGGATAAGAGGAAGGAATCCAATTTTCTAATTAAATTGATGTCACCTGATTCACATTAGAGCACAATTAAGCAGAGAAACCCGAAAATGCAAAAAATATTTGAGTCACTGAAAAATAAAATGCTGGTATCTTTTAGACTTTTTCAACAGCTAAAAAAAATATCCTTCCATATGACATTTCCCTTCTACCAAAATTATCAAAACAAGTCAGGACTCCAAAGCACCAGCATTTTGGTAGAAGAACTTCAGGCAAGCAGTAAGGCTAAGTACTCAGACATTGCACTGCGTGTTCTCAGTATCAGATGACTTGGAAGCCAACATTAACTAGACAGCCATTGCAATGAAGTATCACCCCAAGGGGTAGGTGACACCCTGGCAGAAACAGCAGGAGAGGGGCAGAGACCAGGCAGCAGCCAAAGCAAAAGGCAGACAAGCCAGACTTTGAGGCAAAGTTTACAAATGGGCTTCCCTGGTGGCTCAGATGGTAAAGCGTCTACCCGCAATGCGGGAGGCCTGGGTTCGATCCCTGGGTTGGGAAGATCCCCCGGAGAAGGAGATGGCAACCCACTCCAATATTCTTACCTGGAAAATTCCATGGATTGAGGAGCCTGGTGGGCTACAATCCACGGGGTCACAAAGAGGCGGGCACGACTGAGTGATTTTGCTTTCACTTTCTTTTACAAATGAGTGATCTGTGTGCTGCAGCCAGGTCAGATATATTTTGCTTGGCCTGCACAGTATTTTTCCAAATATCAAATCAATTAGTGACATTAAAAGGTCAAGAGACTTCATATAGAAATCTGGATTTCTACTTTTTTTTCTGGAAAAATCAGAAGACCTGCGAGCAGCCCCATGAGAAGCGGCTAACCAGTCACCAGGTTGGCCTAGTCCCACTACTCCTGACAATAACAGGCTACTCCTCAGTCACTCCTTAGTGTCCCCATCCTGGAGCAAATAAGCATCATCAGGTGAACGCGTCACCCTGGTTCAAGGAGCCCCAGCTGCCAAAGGTGAGAAAAGGTCACGTGTCTGGAAGCCACTGAGTCTTGTGAGTTACCTTTTTACAATATTTAGCCACAGCTTGTCACATTTTGAAACCAAAAAGCTAGGTGAGATGAAAAACAACCATCAGGACTCAAGTAGCTAGAGAAAGCTACTGAGAAAGCTGCTTCTGGCAGCACTGCAGAACACGGCAGAGACTAGCTCTGAACAGGCATGAACAGTGTTTTTATACCCACGTCAGGAGCGGGAACTGCTCACCAGACCAATTCAAAATTCTGTCCTGTAGATGCCAAGTGAGTGAGTGAAAGTTGCTGAGTCGTGTCCAGCTCCTTGTGACCCCATAGACTGTAGCTCAGCAGGCTCTCCTCTGTCCATGGGATTCTCCAGGCAAGAATACTGGAGTGGCTTGCCATTCCCTTCTCCAGGGGATCTTCCCAAACCAGGGATCAAACCCGGAGATGCCATAAGCAGTGATTTTCACTCTTCAAGGCTACTACAAAGGTGCCCATATAGAGAGGAGAGATGGATAATAAAACAGGGACCAGGAGAAAGGGATCCAGAGCTAGTCCTCTTAAATCACAACAGCTCCCTTGATGTATTTTATAAATAGAGCTGCCTCCTAAGACTTCATTTGTTGGAAAGAGTTTCTTGCTTATAACAAACAGAATGGTGGTGGAGAACTTAAAAGCCACCCCTCTAAATTATAGCACCCAATTAATAGGATAAGTTTTCAGCCTACAGATTTTCTTCAACTTTCTCAGCCTGGGGTTAGGTCATGAAAAATCCATTGTAAACTGAAAATATCTTAAGTCAAAATGCAATTAAGACATCTAACCTACCAAACAAACAGCTTAGCCTAATCTACCTTAAGCATGCTCATAACACTTACATTAGCCCAGAGTTGTGCACAATCGTCTAACACAAAGCCTATTTTATACGAAAGTGCTGAATATCTCATGTAATTTTTTGAATATTACACTAAAGTACTATACCATATTGTTCCCAGACAGCTGTCTGGGAATAGAATGGTTGTAAGAATATGGATTGTTTCAGTTCAGTTCAGTCACTCAGGCATGTCCGACTCTTTGCGACCCCATGGACTACAGCACACCAGGCTTCCCTGTTCATCACCAACTCCCGGAGCATGCTCAAACTCATGTCCATCAAATCGGTGATGCCATCCAACCATCTCATTCTCTGTTATCCCTTTCTCCTCCTGCCTTCAATCTTGACCAGCATCAGGAATTTTCTAATGAGTCATTTCTTCACATCAGGTGGCCAAAGTATTGGAGCTTCAGTTTCAGCATCAGTCCTTCCAATGAATATTCAGGACTGATTTCCTTTAGGATTGACTGGTTTGATATCCTTGCAGTCCAAGAGACTCTCGAGAGTCTTCTCCAACACCACAGTGCAAAAGCATCAATTCTTTGGCACTCAGCTGTTTTTATGATCCAACTCTCACATCCACACGTGACTACTGGAAAAACCAGTAATTTGACTAGATGGGCCTTTGTCGGCAAAGCAATGTCTCTGCTTTTTAACATGCTGTCTAGGTCTGTCAATAGCCTTTCTTCCAAAGAACAAGCGTCTTTTAATTTCATGGCTGCAGTCACCATCTGCAGTAATTTTGGAGCCCAAGAAAATAAAGTCTTTCACTGTTTCCATTGTTTCCCCAACAATATGCCGTAAAGTGGTGGGACCAGATGCCATGATCTTCATTTTTTGAATGCTGAGTTTTAAGCCAGGTTTTTCACACTCCTCTTTCACCTTCATCAAGAGGCTCTTTAGTTCTTCTCCACTTTTTGCCATAGGGTGGTATTATCTGCATATCTGAGATTATTGATATTTCTCCTGGCAATCTTGATTCCAGTTTGTGCTTCTTCCAGCCTGGCATTTCGCCATGATGTACTCTGAATAGAAGTTAAATAAGCAGGGTGACAATATACAGCCTTGATGTACTCCTTTCCCAATTTTGAACCAGTCTGTTGTTTCATGTCCAGTTCTAACTGTTGCTTCCTGACCTGCATACAGATTTCTCAGGAGGCAATTAAGGTGGTCTGGTATTCCCATCTCTTGAAGAATTTTCCAGTTTGTTGTGATCCACACAGTCAAAGTGTTTGGCATAGTCAATAAAGCAGAAGTAGATGTTTTTCTGGAACTCTCTTGCTTTTTCGATGATCCAACAGATGTTGACAACTTGATCTCTGGTTCCTCTGCCTTTTCTAAATCCAGCTTGAACATCCGGAAGTTCTTAGTTCACATACTATTGAAGTCTCACTTGGAGAATTTTGATAATTACTTTGCTAGTGTGTGAGATGAGTGCAATTGTGCGGTAGTTTGAACATTCTTTGGCATTGCCCTTCTTTGGGATTGGAATGAAAACTGACCTTTTCCAGTCCTGTGGCCACTGCTGAGTTTTCCAAATTTGCTGGCATATTGAGTGCAGCACTCTAACAGTATCATCTTTCAGGATTTGAAATAGCTCAACTGGAATTCCATCACCTCCACTAACTTTGTTTATAGTGATGCTTTGTTCAAAGAGCCCACTGGACTCTGCATTCCAAGATGTCTGGCTCTAGGTGAGTGATCATACCATCACAGTTATATGGGTCATGAAGATCTTTTTTGTATAATTCTGTATTCTTGCCACCTCTTCTTAATATCTTCTGCTTCTGTTAGATCCATACCATTTCTGTCCTTTATTGTGCCCATCTCTGCATGAAACAGTCCCTTGGTATCTCTAATCTTCCCAAAGAGATCTCTAGTCTTTCCCATTCTATTGTTTTCCTCTACTTCTTTGCATTGATCACTTAGAAAGGTTTTCTTATCTCTCCTTGCTATTCTTTGGAACTCTGCATTCAGGTGGGCATATGTTTCCTTTTCTCCTTTGCCTTTAACTTCTCTTCTTTTCTCAGCTATTTGTAAGGCCTTCTCAGACAAACATTTTGCCTTTTGCATTTCTTTTTCTTGGGGATGATTTTAATCACTGCCTCCTATACAATGTCACAAACCTCCATCCATAGTTCATCAGGCACTCTATCTATCAAATCTAATGCCTTGAATCTATTTATCACTTCCACTGTATAATCATAAGGGCTTTGATTTAGGTCATACCTGAATAGTTTAGTGATTTTCCCTGCTTTCTTCAATTTAAGCCTGAATTTGGCAATAAGGAATTCATGATCTGAGCCATAGTCAGCTCCTGCTCCTGTTTTTACTGACTGTATAGAGCTTCTCCATCTCAGCTACAAAGAATATAACCAGTCTGATTTTGGTATTGACCATCTGGTGATGTCCCTGTGTAGAGTCATCTCTTGTGCTGTTGGAAGAGGGTGTTTGCTATGACCAGTGCACTCTCTGGCGAAGCTCTGTTAGCCTTTGCCCTGCGTCATTTTGTACTCCAAGGCCAAACTTTCCTGTTACTCCAGGTAGCTCTTGACTTTCTATTTGTATCTCAGTTTACTCTGTACATCCATTAGCAAGATATGCTTTGCACTTTAGGTCATTTTGGCTTCATAGGTCTCATAGGAATGCTCTACTTTCATATAGCGGGAAACTTGTATAGCCTTCCAGGAAAAATGTCTGTGTTGCAACTTAAAGGAAGAGTAGGAGTTAGCCAAGTAAGGTGGGAAATCAAGATGTGGGGAAAAATAAATGTGCAAAGGGAAGTAACACCACTGCACATCTGACAACTGGAGGAGATCAGTGTGACCCACACAAGACAGAGCAACAAAACCCAAGCCTGGAGAGGAAGACAGGGGATGAGTCAAAGAGGGAGGACTTTAAGTCACTTTAGAGAGCCTGAACTTTATCCTAAGGGTAATAGAATTCCTAAGGAGGATTTCCAACAGTGAAACTACAGAAGAGATTGGTGTTTTACAAAGTTCCCTCTGGAGATTGTACGGAGGCAGAAGGTAAGGAGGCCAGGAGACCAGTTAAAAGGCTGCAGTTTCAGTCTTGGGTGATTATCACCGGTACTAGTGATGGATGGGTTCTAAAAGAAGCGGAGGAAGGATTTTTGCTTCCAATAGGAGTCCAAGAGACTGGAGTTACTCACATAGGACTAACACTTCCATCATTCCCACAGAACCATAAAACTGAATGAGGGCAATGATTCTCAGACATTGAAAACATCTTTCAGTGCAAGACCATAATCTCTGAGAGAAAAAAACTCACAAGGTGACCCCAACTGCCCAGCTCTTTGCCTAGGAACAATTTATCAAAAGCAGCAAGGGGAGCTAGAATCCACACAGAGCACAGAAGGCTCTCTGAACTGGGAAAGCTGAGTTCCGAGTTTGAAGGGCTGGAATCTGCCAGGCAGGGCGATGGAGAGGAGCAAGTCATACCACAAGGAGCCCGGGAAGTCACTGTGGGTGTCCCTGGAAGTCCTCTGCTGAGGGCTGAGACTACTGAGAGCTTCCCAGAGAGCAGCTGCTGGAGGGATGAAAAACAAACAGAAAAACCAGAGCCTGAGGCTTGGTGGAAATCCTGGTGTTCCGGCTAGCCAAAGAGGAAAAAACAACTCATCATCACCTCATGAAACCCCCTGGCACCCAGGAGAAAGACCAAAAAGGCTTCATTTCATGAATAGGGACCACACCCTAGAACCTGCATGCTCAAAAGGGTGAAACCTGATTCTGGGGAGAGAAGGAGAGTGAAAAATAGCTTAGATATTACACAGCTTATGAACAGATACATGGTTAACACTTCACAAGAGGCATAGGGAGGTGGGAACAGGGCCAAAAGATGAGGGGAGGGAGTGAAAATGTCTAAAATGTCTCCTTGGTGGGTAATCATTTTTAACATATTGACAAATAATGCCCAAGAGTACAGACTACTCTAGACCTTACTAAGGAAAGTCTAAAACTAAGCCTAAACAAGATCTTCATAGGAAACTGAGTATTTATATGAGTCTCCGTAAGTTAGGCTTTGGGAACACCTAGAGCTTTCCATAGGACCATTCTAGCAAAGCATAACCCAAGCTTATCCAAGCTCAAGGTGATCAGATGTCTTCCTAAAAAAAATGCAAATACCTTCTAAAAAGAAAAAATACTCTTCAGAGGACAATAACAGATCACATAGTATCTAAAATGTATCACCTGCAATATCTAGCATGCAATCAAAAATTGCTAGATCTGCAAAGAAAAAGAAAAATGTGGTCCACAGTTAAGAAATCAGTAATCAATAGAAACTGACTCCAACATGGCCCAGGTGCTGAATTTATCGAAACTCTTAAATAATTATTATAGACATGTTCAAGAAAAATATAGATGCTCAGAGAATTTAAGAAAAAGTACTCTTAATTAATAAATAAGACTCTAAGCAGAGAAATGAAAACTATTAAAAAATTTAAATTCCAGGACTGAAAAGTAAAATTACTAAAATGAAGGAAGTGGAATATATGAGAAGTATTTTAAGAGCTATACATTCTAGGATCTCTAATGGTGGTAAACAGAGAGAACTCTGAAAATTTCTGCTCAGACAACTGTTGGGGGGGTAGCACCATTTCTTGAGATAGTAACACCATAGGGAAAGTATATCAACATTGTTCCAAAAGCCAAAACCAGAGTGCTACTGTGTGGAGGCAATAAAGGACCAGCTGATAGGATGACAAAACAGTTAAAGGTATACAACACTGAGACTGATTTTGTTCCAAAGTATGGAGTACCCTTCATAGGAAACTAATGACAGAAGCTAAGATCTTCTCCAGAAGGGACAAGCTACCCACTCCAGTGTTCTTGGGCTTCCCTTGTGGCTCAGCTGGTAAAGAATCCTCTCGCAATGCGGGAGACCTGGGTTTGATTCCTGGGTTGGGAAGATCCCCCAGAGAAGGGAAAGGCTACCCACTCCAGTATTCTGGCCTGGAGAATTCCATGGACTGTATAGTCCATGGAGTCACAAAGAATCGGACACAACTGAGAGACTTTCACTTTCACCTTCAAATGAACCACAGATTCTATAGAAGCAGATAATACTGTATGGGATAGAAGACTGGACAAGGTATCCTTAGTCCAATAACCTTATACCTAGGTATAAGCTTCCTTTGAAAGTTAAATTTCTACTGTTTTCAAATCATTATGAGAACTCTGAACAGCACTGAATGAAAAACAGGCATAGGCTCAACAAATAAAAGATGAAAAAGATGTACAGGGCTTAGCCTGCCCTTTCACTAAATGGCTCCATATTTATCAAATGATGTGGTATCCAGAATAAAGTCCTCCTGAAGATGTCCAACTCTTAATCTCTAAACTTATGAATATGTTAGGTTACATGGAAATGGGGAATTGGGGTTGCTAACCATCTGACTTTAAAACAGGGAGACTAGGCTGGATTATCCAGGTGAATCCAGTGTAATCACAAGAGTCTTTAAAAGTGGAAGAATGAGACAGGAGAGTCAGAGGGAGATGTAACTATGGAAGAAAGGGACAGAGAAATGTAACACTGCATAAAAATGAAGGAAAGGGGCCATGAACCAAGGAATGTGGGCCACTGCTAAAAAACAGGAAAAGCAAGGAAATGGGCTCTACTCTAGAGTCTCCAGAAGAGAAAGTGGCCTTGCAAGCACCTTGATTTTAGCTCACTGTGACCTTTGCCAGACTTCTAACTCACAGAACCATAAGAAAATAAAACCATGTGTTTAACCTACTAACTTTATAATAATGTTTCTAACTGCAGCAATAGGTAACCAATACAATGACCTAGAACTGCGTCATCTGATAGGAGCCACTATCCACATGTGATTATTTAAGTTAAAATGAAATAATAATTTAAATTCAGTTCCCTCAGTCATAATAGCCACATGGCCAGTGGCCACTGTATGGAACAGTACAGACAATCATGTCTGTTATCACAGAAATTCCTTCTGAACAGCACTGACCTCCTCAGTGTCTCTCTCAATCATGCTTTCAGGCCAGTAACTTTGTATGGGGCTATTTTTAAGGCCATAATCTTTTGTTTTGTTTCCTAGGTCAAAAGTAAAAACTATATATTTCCAGGAAAAAGATAAATAAAATGCCATAGACATAACTAAATCAGATAAGTTCCAGGCCTACGACAAAAAAAGGAAATGCCATTCTAGTTTTACAGAGTGAACTCATGGACTGTGAGAAACATGTTTTTGTTGAACTCAAAGGTTTTTATTATCGGTTTTCTCCTATATTTGTGGCTACTCCAGAAGGTTACAATTGTAAGAAATAGGCTAATTGAGTAGCAAGATCATTACTGCAATTTAAAATTTGCAATCATGCAAAAGGGATATAAGTAATGACTACTGAATAAAAAAAAAAAATCATTTCTTCCTCTATAAGTTTTCTGGGTTTTACTCACAGTCTTAATATAATGAAACCTGAAGATGCAAAGCAGGTTAGTGTCAATGAAAAAGGTCATGCTATTCAAAATGATACTACTGCTTACAAATCATAACTTCCCATCTTTAACATCAGGTTGTCATCTTAAATGTATGCCTTCAAATGTTTTTTTTTTTAAATTGATCTTCACTCATGTAGACAGAATTTCATATTCACCTTGATTTGAAATCAGTGAAGTTTATTTTGCTGAAAGTCTTTCACCAAAGCAGTCCCTGTTTCCCCAAGACTCTCTGCCCTGACACTCTCCACGCACTTACCCCAACCCTCCAAAGCTGAGCACCACTCTTCTCCAGTCACATGCAGGTCATGCTGATGCCTTTGCCCAAAGCTAACAAAATGCCCAGTCATCCAAGTCATCCTGGAGACGAGAAATATAACAGGCAGCAGAAAAGATAACAGGCAGAAGCTGAAAAACACATAGCTGGCTTAAAAGAACAGAGTCACTGGTTCAAAACTAGGGACTTAAGAAAAATTCCACAGATCAAGTAAGCATAAAATTCCACAGGTCAAGAACAAACAGTTTAAGTCTTGAGAAAAGAAAACTCAGGTAGCAAAGATCATGAATTAAAGCAGAGTCCAGGCATCAAGGGCCAGATCACTAGCTCACAGCAAGGTTTCAATATTACAGCTGTTGCTTCAGCCAAGAACCAGTCCCCAAACGTGGGCATGAGAGGCTACGCCAGTACAGACACCCCCACACGAATGAGGAATAATGTGAGGGCGGGATGGACCACTGACCTTCATACACCGATATTATCATTATCAGTTCCATTATCAAAGAGAATACGGAAACCCCATTACCAAAAGTAAAAATTATATGAAATGAAATAATGCATTTCAGAATAAAAAATGGAGACAAGGGTCACTAACCATACAAAAATATTAAATCTTTGGTAAGAATAATGCCTGGAAAAGGTCAGTTTTCATTCCAATACCAAAGAAGCCCAATGCTGAAGAATATTCAAACTACCACACAATTGCCAACATCCACTGGATCATAGAAAAAGGAAGAGAGTTCCAGAGAAACATCTACTTCTGCTTTATTGACTATGTTAAAGCCTTCGACTGTGTGGATCTCAACAAACTGTGGACAATTCTTAAAGAGATGAGAATACCAGACCACCTTATCTGCCTCCTGAGAAACCTGTATGCAGGTCAAGAAGCAAAAATCAGAACCGAACATGGAACAACAGACTGGTTCAAAACTGGGAAAGGAGTGCGTCAAGACTATATATTGTCACCCTGTTTATTTAACTTATATCCAGAGTACATCATCTGAAATGTGGGCTAGATCAACCACAAGCTGGAATTAAGATTGCAGGGAGAAATATCAACAACTTCAGATATATGGATGATACCACTCTAATGGCAGAAAGTAAAGAGGAACTAAAGAGCCTCTTGATAAAGGTGAAAAAGCAGAGTAGAAAAGTTGGCTTAAAACTCAACATTCAGAAAACTAAGATCATGGCATCTGGTCCCACAACATCATGACATATAGATTGGGAAACATCGGAAACAGTGAAAGACTATTTTCTCGGGTCCAAAATTCCTGCAGATGGTGACTGCAGCCATAAAATTAAAAGATGCTTGCTCCTTGGAAGAAAAGCTATGACCAAACTAGACAGCATATTAAAAAGCAGAGACATTACTTTGCCAACAAAGGCCCATCTAGTCAAAGCTATGGTTTTTCCAGTGGTCATGTATGGATGTGAGAGCTGGACTATAAAGAAGGCTGAGGGCCGAAGAACTGATGCCGTACAACTGTGGTGCTGGAGAAGACTCTTGAGCGTCCCTTGGATTGCTAGGAGATCAAACCAGTCAATCCTAAAGAAAACCAATCCCAAATATTCATTGGGAGGACTGATGCTGAAGTTCCAATACTTTGGCTACCTGATGCAAAGAACTGAGTCATCAGGAAAGACCCTGATGCTGGGCAAGATTGAAGGCAGGAGAAGAAGGGGACAACAGAGGATGAGACGGTTGAATGGAATCACCGACTCGATGGACATGAGTTTGAGCAAGGTCCGGGAGATGGTGAAGGACAGGGAAGCCTGGCATGCTACAGTCCATGGAGTTACAAAGAATCGGACACGACTGAGCAACTGAACAACAAAAATAATGCCTATAATTGTGAAACATGTTCCTGGATTCTTCCAGCAAAGGAAAAAGAAGGATTCATAAAAAGTTAGGGGAAGTGGCAGTACACAATTAAGAAGGAGATGGATGAATTCCCTGTCAGTTAGGACTCCAGGCTTCCATGGCAGCAGGCATGGGTTTGATCCTTGGCGGGGGAACTAAGATCCCACAAGCAGCAGGACACAACCAAAAAAAAAAAAAAAAAGCAATCAATGGAAAAGAGAAGAGAGGCCTGTTGGTGGATACCAAACTGTGATGCAGCAGCTTCTAGCAGCCACAGGTCTTGGGATAGGAACAAATCCATGCAAAGACATCATAGATGAAGAATTTGAACTCCTCTACCCCTAGAAATGGTCCCATATACTTCCTGATACCTGAAGGTCACCATTTCACAGTTTTAGACAAAATTCTTAAAATTGTCTATGGCTGCCACCCAGAGCAGCCTTGTGAGAAAAGCTCTGCTTTCGGTCCTCACTCATCTTTCCTAAGGAGAATCCTTATTCCCACTCAAACACAGACATCTGCTTTATGACAAACACAAACCTTGCCTACTAGTTTGTCGGTGTGCTGGATGCTAGGGTTTCAAGCATGGTTTTAAAAGACAAAGTCCCAGTTCTCAAGGACAATAGAAGGAATGGACAAGAAAATGAATAATTAGAATATAATAAATTAAGTTGAGTCGATGGACATGAGTTTGAGTAAACTCTGGGAGTTGGTGATGGACAGGGAGGCCTGGCATGCTGCGAATCATGGGGTCACAAAGAGTCGGACACGACTGAGCGACTGAACTGAAATTAAATTGAATTTCAGTAGAGAAATTAGGCTCAAGGTGGATGTAACCATCTTTGGGCAAATGACAACAAAACTGTCTATAGAGGCTATAGAAATTGATGTAAATATAATATTTTAGCTCCCTCCGCTTTTAAGACTCTTCCCTGTTCATACTTTTTGTCAAGTCTTTGAAAGTTGAAGTTCCTTGGAACTTCCCTGGTGGTCAAGTGGCTAAGACTCTGAACTCACAATGCAGGGGGCCCAGGTTCGATCCCTGGTCAGGGAACTAGATCCCACATACCACAGCTAAAAGTTTGAATGTGTCAATTTAAGAACCCACATGGGACAACTAAGAACTGGCTCAGCCAAATAAAATAAATAAAATTTTTTAAAGGTGAAGTTCCTTAAGACTAGTTAAATAAAGCTCTCTCTCTTTTTTTAAGTCTATACTCTCTCTCTAGCCATTCATCAATACCCTCTACTTCAAATATCATCTACAGTTTTTTGTTTGCTTGTTTATTTAGTCACTGAGTTGTGTCCAACTCTTGTGCCCTCATGGACTGAAGTCCACCAGGCTTCTCTGTCCACGAAATTCTCTAATACTGGAGTTGGTTGCCACTTCCTTCTCTAGGGGATTGTCCCAACCCAGAAATCAAATTTATATCCCTGTGTTGCAAGCAGATTCTTTACCACTGAGCCACCAGAGTGTTTTTACTCCAATGTGTATAGTCATCTCAGACCTCTTCTCTAAACCTAATAATATATATACACAACTGTCTATTTGACATCTCCAACTAGAGATGTTTTACAGGAACTTCAATTTCAAGATTTCCAAAACTGAATGCCTAATCTTCAAAACCACAAAAGGTCACACTCATTTGTCTCCCTCCAATCTATAGAGCAACAACATTGATTTCCTGTTTACGGTTCTTCAGTTGCTTCCCACTGCTTGTAGGATAAACTTTAAATCCCTTCACAGAGCCTGAAATCCCTGATGTCCTGCCCTCTCCTCCCTCTGTAGGCTCTTCTTATGCATTCTCCAACTCTTGAACTCTAGATATGTTGACTTAATCTCACACACTCCATCGTGCCAAGCTTCGTCCTGATTCCTCTGCCTGGAAAATACACCCTCCTTGTCCCCTTTGGTCAATTCTTACTTCTTCAGAGTTCAATTCAATCAGTATTTTCTTAAAGACATTCCTGATTCCTTGCACTAAGTCAAAACCTCAAAGAATATATTTCAGAACATTACCACAATTACAAATAAATAAGACCAAACATTTATTAGTGTTAGTCACTCAGTTGCATCCAACTCTGAGACGCTATGGACTGTAGCCTGCCAGGCTCTTCTGTCCATGGGATTCTCCAGACAAGAATACTAGAATGGGTTGCCATTCCCTTCTCCAGGGGATCTTCCTGATCCAGGGATTGAATCCAGCTCTCCTGCATTGCAGGCAGACTCTTTACCATCTGAGCCATCATGTAGTACAGAAAAACATTTATTAAGTACCTACTATTAGACCAAACACTATTCTAGGTGACGAAGATTTAGTTAACAGAAAAGACAAGCAAGGTGTGCACTCTTTTGGAGTGATACACCTATGAAGGGAGACAGACAACAAACAAATAGACCCCACAAAGCATGATAATTTCAGATAATAACATGGGGACAATAAAACTCATGATGTGAGAGAGTGGCTGAGTTAGGAACAAGGCCAAAGGAGAAAGCACTGATCTATTGTTCACTGTCTGCTTTTCCTGGAGGAATGTAAACTTCAAAGGGCAGAGGCTTTGTCTTCTGCTATATTCCATGAGCCTGGACATAACAGATGCTCAATGAATATTTAAGGAATAAATTATGAAATATATTGCTTTCTAAATAGGGCTATTTTCCAATATGCCACAGAATAGCTGCAATCTCCAGGAAGTCACATTTTTATACTACAAATTACATCACCAAAATACTTGCTCAAAATCCTCATTGCATAGATAAATAAATGAAACAAAAACATTCACATCTATAGGTCCCCAGGCATTTATAAGGTTCTTCATGGACCAGAATGCCTTACATAATCTGCCTCTCCAAGCTGCTGATTCTTGAGCTCTGAACCCAACAAGAGTCAAACAGATGACAAGGCAGTGACTCTGGTGGCTGATAACCTCTCTGCTTACTAAAGCACTCTTAGTAAGTCAACACTGCGCTCTCACCCAAGATGGATGGACCTTAATCTTATCAGACAGGACTAAGGGAAATAAACAATCTATATAGCAAACTGCACAATTCCATTCAGAAAATCCCAACAGCCAGTGCTTAACAAACAGTATATAATCAAATAGAAGGCAACTTAAAAGTTTTATGGCTTACTTAAAAGAAAGAAAATATTGATTCCATGTCCATTCTCGTATTTCTTAAGATGTGGAATAATAAACCAGCTTATCTTGTGGATACGAAGCATTCACTTACTCATTTATTAACTCATTCATTCACTCAGCATTTACTGAGCATCAACCACTTCGGGTACTGTGTAAGACGCTGGGTATGGGATTTTACGATGTGAGGAAGCAAAGCCTGTGCAGCATGAGGGGCAGTGTTTGGCAAACTGACAACATGGCTTAGAAAGATGGCGTATGTCTGGCCAAACTTAGATGGCAAGGAGATATTTTCTATCACCTTTGCCAGAAAAATATATATAATCAAGTCTCATTATTCATGGTAGTTATATTCTATAAAGTCACCACAAGCACTGGACTATAGAATACTAAACTGAGGCTCCTAGGGAAATATAGGGTTAGGTTCCTTGTCCTCTGGTTACAAGGTTTTGGGCAACTTATCAATACCTAACTTTGTTTCCTGTGTGTTTCTTTTAAAGACACCATATACAACACTTGCTGCTGCTGCTGCTGCTAAGTCGCTTCAGTCGTGTCCGACCCTGTGTGATCCCATAGACAGAAGCCCACCAGGCTCCCCCGTCCCTGGGATTCTCCAGGCAAGAACACTGGAGTGGGTTGCCATTTCCTTCTCCAATGCATGAAAGTGAAGTGAAAGGGAAGTCGCTCAGTCCTGTCCGACTCTTAGTGACCCCATGGACTGTAGCCTACCAGGCTCCTCCATCCATGGGATTTCCCAGGCAAGTGATACATTAACATCTAACCTACTGCCAATAGCACTATAACTCACACCTGAACAAAGCGTATCTAACAAAGCTTATCTGTCCTTGCCCTTCATGTAAGGCACATCACAGCCTTCTTGTACTTGGAATGCTGGACAGCACTTCAGCACTATATTTGAGGGCCAGTTTATACACTGTAATCACCCCCAAAAAGCACAAAAATGTGAAGAAAAAAAAAAAGTGGCACAAAAGAGACCACAAAAACGACACTTGTTTACCGTATGAGTGAAGAGAGAAGGGAAGGGAGGGAAAGGGGAGGAATCGACACTTCGCAGGCAGAAGGAGTCTTCTTATTAACTGGGCAGCCTTGCCCTTCCCCTGGCAACAAGGGCCTAGAGCCGCTCCATCAGTTTTCAGTGGGTCACAAGGAATCTAGGCTCCAGGCAAAGTAAAGACAGAGATGAGGAGCCAGGTGGGGTGGCAGTGCCAAAGCGGGGCCTTCTCAAAGCAAACCTCCCGCTGCTGCATGCTGAGCTGGGAGAAGAGGGGAGGAAGCCTGGGTCAGGGCCAGTGAGTACAAGGGAAGAGATACAGTGACCATCACCTGAACCAAAGTTCCTCGGATGGGGGAGAAGGAATCGGTCAGGAGCAAAGGCACTCAAGCCAGCCCCAAGTGGCAGGGCTTTGGCTGGCAGCATAAAAATCCTCTCTGCCAAGGTTGCCGAGGAACGCGCTCCCGAGGCTGAAAGCATGTCATTCAGAGCGTTTTCCCAGTGAAACGTGTGTGGCACATTTGGAGGCTGACAGAAGCCCTGCCTCGGGTCTCTTGTTTGGAGCTTCCTCGTGTATCTGATCAGGACAAGAGACCCTTTTTTCATGGTTTTCATAGAATTAGATTCCAGTTAGATATGTTTAAACTTGCAAATCAAGCAGGAAAATGCTTTGAAACTGTTACTGCTTTCATTGAAAAAGAAAGTTTGGGATTTAGAAAACATCAAATACTTAGCAGATTTGACAGGTCTAACTGCGGCAATGACAGGTGACAGCTACACTGGCCATTAGTCCTTGACTTATCACATCTGTCTCGAGTTACAGTAATAATCACTCCCCCTTTCAAGGATCCATGCTGTAGCCAGCCCACTAGACACTTCCTAGAACTTGTTTCATTTAATCTTCCCTCAAATCCCTGGGAGGTTTTTGCTATAACCCATCCGCATTTCACAGTTAAGGAAACTGTACAGAAAGTAATTTGCCAGAAATCATGTGGAAAGTAAGTGGCTGAGCAAGGACTCAAACCCAAGTCAGCCTGAGTTTAATATCTGTATCCTTTCTACTCTATTGCCTATAACCGGGTAATTGTATGGTCTGCATTCAATGAAACACGAACTTGAAATGGTTTTATTTTTCCCCAGTCCTTCCTGTGAGTTGTGCTACAAAGCACCGTATACCTTCTCATCCCTTAGTAACATCTGGACAGACTCCAGAATTTTCGGATCATTTTCAGTTATTAGAAGAGTTTCAGTGCAGTTTTTAAGATACAAACCCATTTATTTCCTGGACTCGCTGTTGCTCACCCAGTTTCAAGCTCCCCTCCTTCCATCTCCCAGGGGTAGCCCTGCTTCAGGGCAGGTCTGGACTTGGAGGGGCAGGGGCCCTGGTCTGCTCCTCTCCCCTCCTCACCCTCCAGGTGGAGAGGAGACCTGCTCAGCGCCCAGGGCACCTCCTCCCTTCCCCGCCTTTCAGGCTCCGGCCGGCCAGTGCTCTGGAGCAGAGAGAGTGAGATCTGTGAGGTGACAGGGCTCGAGATCTCAGGCCAGCTGCCGGCGAGAGGCGGGCGGTCATCCGCGTCTATCCGTGTGTCCACTCTGGCTGAGTCCGGTTCTCTCAGCCACTGGAGGTCATCATGGATTTGGCGGTTTTTACCCAGGAGGTGCGCGTGGTTTACCTGGGGAGACGCCCTGCTTCGTCTCCGTCTGTGACAGAGAATGCTCTCAGAGAGCTGGGCAGCGTGTCTCCATGTTGTCTCTGCCGTCAGTCCATGCCCCCCAGGATCTGCCCCAGCCCCTGACTAGATGTCACTTGATCATCCCAAAACTCAGGCCTCCCTGTCTGCATTCTCTGCTTCCTCTGCGGAGCCACAGGAACCATGGAAATCCCCTTCAGGGCCTTCCAGGTGGGGCGGGAGATCCCCTCTGCCTTCTTAGACACGTTCCCTGCGGTGCCTCCTTTATCATTTTGGCAGACTCCCGGACCAGGCAAGAAGCAGCCACCAGTTTCCAAATTCATATTCAGCCCTATACTCCAGACAGCCGTGTCAGTCTCTCTCCTTCCTTCCCCACGCTTAGCTCCACTCCATGCTAATGGCAGCCTCTGCTGCCGCATGTCATCCACCATCTAACGACCAGCGAGAGAAGCCAGGCTCCCGGGACACTGCCAGGCTCTCATCCGGCAGCTCCCCTCCACAGGCCGTGGAGGTCCGCAGGAAGGCCCCGTGGGGGAGGGAGGGAAACACTGCCACACTTGGACTTCTGGTCAGCATCTCACAACTGTGACAATGCCTTCTTTCTCCTCTCTACCCCATGCTTTCTTCCATCAGCTGAGAAAGGATGGGGAAGGTATGAGGTGACAGTTCAGAATGAGAACAGGCTGGCCACCTCTTACTGAGTTCTGGGAGAAATGTCGGATGCAAATGTTATTTGCATCTCACTTTACAATAAGGGGTGCTTGATATATGGGCCTTTGTTATCAGTTTCAAGTAACAGGAAAAGTGACATAGAATTCCACTCAATACAATGCAACAGAAATTCTGCCCAATTGCCCCATAGCCACCAGGCCTTTTAAATTTTAACTGAACTTAGTGGAGTACAAATATGAAGCTGTGGTTATAGATTCTTTTAAAGGATGCTGAGAGTCTAGTGCCTCAGTGAATACTGTTTTTAAATGTTGCCCGTCTGTCAGTGGAGTCAAAAAAATGCCACTCAATTGAAATTGATGAAGAAACATGTCCCTACTCTCCATCGTTAAGTGGTGGTCCCAAATAAAAGCCAGCCATCAAAAAACCAAAAGTGCCACACCAAAGGCTTCCTCAGCCCTCATTTAACAGGGCTGACAAACTGGTGGCCAAGGGCCCAAAACTGCCAACGGGCATTTTGGTTTGAGTCACACAGCCTTATTTTTTTTTTTAAATTGGAAACAAGTGCCAGTTCATCCAGAGGTCTCACGTAAACTCCAGATCTCCCAAGACGGGCAATGCCGGCCATGTACCCCACACGGTGACAGCTGCAGAGGCCGGGCAGCGGTCCCCCGCTCCCCCGGAGCCTGGGCAGGAGCTCTCGAGTCCACGACCTGCTGCCTTCAGTCACTCGTGCCTTCCTGGCCCCCAGAGATGCTTGTTTATACGTCATGGCCTGCCTCTTCTGCCTGTTCCCTCTGCAGATGCTTTTTTTTTTTTAACTCAATTAATCTTGCATCAAAACTTTAGTAATCAAATAAATTCACCCCATATTTTCCCTTAGTCTCTTCCCTAGCTCCTATTCTCTACCAGAACCACAGCTCACAAAAATTAAACCCCTTCCATACAGTGGAGCCCAGAAGACCCTGACCCCGTACTTCACTGATTCTGGAGGTCAGGGCTCTGCTCTCCCTTCTCTGGAATTCTCACTAACAGAAGCACCCCCTGAAGGAGACACCCAGAGGCAGAATGTCCCTCTTCTTGTCAATTACACTTAGCGCTACTTGTCCAGATCCTGTCCACCTTGGCCAATTTCATGGGGTCGCTCACTCTTACATTTCTAGTCCCTGTCTCTAAGCTCTTTCCTTCCAATCTCCTACCTGGTGCTAAAGTCCTCTCAGCCTGGTAACAGAGTTATCTGACTGGACCACCTGCTTGGATTGCCACTCATTCTGTTCCTTCCGTTCATTACCAGTATGGCTCCATTTCCTCACCACCCCCCTCCTCCTAACTCTCTGCCACATGCCTCTCAGCGCCCTCTATCCAGCCTCACGCCCACCCTGCTGAGATGTGTTATTACACAGCAGGAACTCCAAATTGCCAAAAGGCTCTTCTCCGTGACCTCTCTCGGCTGTGGGATTTTGTAGGTAAGTCATGCTTCTCAAAATTTTCTCCTACTTGAGCCCCAGTGACACCAACCTATGCTGGTTTTCCCATCTCTAGTGGCTCCCTCTCTGTATTTTTGACAGACTCCTCTGTCTCCTTCCTTCCCTCAATCCACCCTTTTGAACCCTATTAAGGCCAAGTCTCACAACAAAATGAATGGTGGATCTCACCGTGAAGTACAGTAAAAAAAAGAAAAAAAAAACAACTCACAGGCTATGGCAGGCTCACCCTTTACTAAGAACTACAACTTTAGCACTTCCTTGGTGGTCCAGGGGTTAGGACTCCATGCCTCCACTGCAGGGGGTGTGGGCTTGATCCCTGGTGGAGGAACTAGGATCCCACAGGGCATAGAGAGGAAAAAAAGAAAGGAAAAAATACAGCTTTATTCAGGACAGTCCTTATATTCATTTACACGCAAATCTGCAATCTTGCACTCCCACTGAAAGCCTGAAGGAATCCAGCCAGAGCAGACCATTCATGTGTTGTTTCAAGCCTGTCTTAGGTACATCCCTGCCTTTACCAATGTCACAGTCGCCGACGGAATGCTCTCCTTGTCGGTCACATTGCACCCAGTCTTTCAGATTCACTTCAAGATCCATTTCCCAGAGACAACTCAAACCACAGAGTCCTTGCCCTTCTCCAAAACTACAGGACTTATTAAGAGCATCACTGTCTTGAATTTAATCATATGCAAGTGTGTGTTTTTATAAATCCCAGCTCCTTTACTGGTTTCCAAAGGAAATGCACTCAACAAACTTTTATTGTGATTTTTATGGTTATTACTGATGTATGTAGAGAATAAGAAAGGATCACATTTCAGAAAACAGAAAATTTCACATGAAAAAAATCCCCTTTTGGCTTTCCTCTCCCTAAAGCCATCTCTCATACCACCATCGATGGCCCTCTTGATCCTCCTGCTTCTAAATTCGTTCTTGCAGAAACTTGAGGACCTGCCAGGCCTTGGAGCCTAATTCTTGCCCAAACTTATCGAAGCATCATCTCAAAAAAGGCATTTCTCCAAGTAAAGTAATTCTTATACTAGTTACCAAAATGTTCCACTTTTTAAATTAACTTTTAAAACTTGTATCATTGTTCAAATGTAGTTCTTAAGTCCTCAATCAAATTATAAACATTTTGAGGAATACTGGTAACTAGTAGTAAGTAAGTAAGTGTTAGTTGCTCAGTTGTGCCTGACTCTTTGCGACCCCATGGACTGCAGCCCTCCAGGCTCCTCTGTCCCTGAGATTTTCCAGGCAAGGATACTGGAGTGGTTGCCATTTCCTTCTCCAGGGGATCTTCCCGACCCAGGGATTAAACCCGGGTCTCCTGCACCGCAGGCAGATTCTTTACCGGCTGAGCCACCAGGGAAGCCCTGGTAACTAGTAGTAGTACTATGCTAATGATACTATTAATAACAGTAAACACTCTGAAACCCCTAGAACTCCTAGAACCTCTGAACCCCTAACCCTAACCCTAGAACACAGTTATTCACAAAGGCAGTGCTCTGTAGAGGTCTGCTGAAAGCAAGAAGGAAAGTGATACAAAAAGAAACACCAGTGTAGTGGACTGAATGGTGGTGGTCTCCAGGAAGCTGCGTACATCTATGTACATACCTGAACACCCAGAACTTAACCGGGACCTGACGTGGAAAAAGGCCCTTTGTAAATATAAAGTTAAGGATCCTGAGACGAAATCATCCTGAATTACTTGGTGGGCCTTAGATTTAATGGCAAGTGTTCTCAAAAAAAAAAAAAAAAAAATAGGATAAGAGAAGATGCAGAACACAAAGCATAAGGCTACGTGAAGATGGATGATCGAGGTGGAGAATTGCGTGGCCACAAGCTAAGGAATGCCTGGAGCCACCAGAAGCGGGTAAATGCAGAAGGATTCTCCTCTAGAATCTCGAGAGGGAGCACAATCCTGCCCACACCTTGACCTGAAATTTCTGCCCTCCCGAACTGTGAAGGCAGAATTCCTGTTCTTTTGAGTTACTGACTCTGTGCTAATTCAGCAGCTTCAGGAAACTAATACAACCAGCTTCTAGAGAATAGCACTGAAACAAGTATACTATCAAGGGTGAAACAGATCACCAGCCCAGGTTGGATGCATGAGTCAAGTGCTCAGGGCTGGTGCACTGGGAAGACCCAGAGGGATGGATGAAGAGGGAGGCAGGAGGGGGGATTGGGATGGGGAGCATATGTAAATCCATGGCTGATTCATGTCAATGTATGGCAAAAACCATTACAATATTGTAAAGTAATTAGCCTCCAACTAATAAAAAATAAATGAAAAAAAAGAAAAATACTCAAGAGATTGTTACATACAAAATAGATACTGCACTAGAATTTTATATACATAAAGATGTCTTACACATGGATCTTGCCTTGGGAAAATTTATATTCCTAAAGCAGTTATCATTACCTCTTGAGTTTAGGGAGTCAGTTACCAGTAGGACATGTTACTTTGTGTTTCATAAAAGACCACAGGTGCAGTCATATGTTTATGTCAAGAGAATGGGATGTAGGAAGAGTACCCTAGGTCAGCTTTTCCTAATCCCCACCATTATCAGGAGAGACCGCGAGAGTCTGAACAAGTCAACAACTATAGCGTTCGCATTTCCCTTGCGTTAGATACATAAATCTGTGTCACAGCTCAAACAGGGCTGCACGAAGCTGTCAGAAGAGAGCACTGGTGGCTACTGATCTGAGAAAACACCAGCAGAGGACGGTTTTCCAGACTGCCCAACCTGAAGGAAAAGAGGAACAACCCCTTGTTTGAAATGATGATAGTAGAGACATGAAGTAGCAGCAGATTTTCTGGACCCAAGTTAGCAAAGAAGAAAGCAGGCAGCTGGGAAGAGACAACAAATCAAATGTACAAGCCATATTTTCAGAAAGCTGGCGATGAAGGATTGAGGAAGAAAGTAAAAGCTAAAAAACCATACTCTCCAATAAAATCCCATGTCACAAGGACATCTGCTATTAGCCTGGAACACAGCAGTAGTCCCTCTCCCTTATAAACCTTACACAAATAACTGATACAGAAAGAACATGCCTCATTTAAAGATGGCTATAAAAAATGAGGGAAGGGAAACCTCTGGTGGTCCAGGGGTTAGGACTCTGAGCTTTCACTGCCAAGGTACAGGTTCGATCCTGGTCAGGAAACCTAATACCCAGCAAGCCACGCAGCACAGCAACATAAAAAAAAAAAAAAAAAAAAAAAATTTACATAAAAGTCACAAAGGAGAAAAAAAGTGACATAAAAAAATATTGCCACAAAACAGATAAAAATTGTGGCCAGATATAATTTCACAAAATCAAAATTAAGAAAATGCCTCTATAAAACAAAAACTCAATGTAAATATACAAGAGCTTAAGTTAAATAAACCAAGTCAATAGAAAGAGATTAATTATGTATTGATATGGAATTAATAAACAGAAGAGAAAAATAAAATCATCAGGGAAATGAAAATCATTCTAGAGACAGCCCAAAGAGACTGCTAAAAAAAGTAAGGATCAGGAAGGACGCAAATGAGAACAGTGATCAGAATGAAATGCAAATGCAAGTTTACAATATTTACAACAAAATAAAAATTTTCAAATGATTACAGCAAAAATGAAATATATGGAATTCAAAAAATGGAATTAAACATGTGCATAGATAGTGTCTCCAAAGCACATAATCAAAACAATGAAACAGACAGGATTCAATCCATATTTATTTCCTGATCTGGAGAAAAATTCTCAAGGAAATACATCAAGACCAAGTATTTTGTATCCAAAAGAACTGTTGCTGAAGTATAATGACAGTTGACAAACATGTTTTGAGCATGGAAGGACCCAAATTGATTCTCTCCCTCCTCTTCACCATCCCTAGAAGAAATTGCTAGTGTATATTAACTTCAGCTAATCAAGAAATAAATGGAAAAAAATCTGGCAAAAAATGACTAACAGCAGTACTGAATTCACTGTAACTAAGAACAAAACAAATATAGAGGTTATGATGATAGGATAGAATTAATACATTATAAGCCATAACATGTAGAAAAGTATATTAACAAGTAAAGCAGAAAAGCAACAAGAAAACTAGTGATAATCTATTTCTGCTGGTTTCCTCATCTTAAGGAAGCAGGATACCAAGGAAGCTGACACCAATGTATAGGTCCTACCTGCACAATCTATTCTCCCCAGCTGCTTCTTCAGCAGAGCTAGGAGGGGCTCTCCTCAGTTTTGAGGAGTGGTCTAAGCCAGGCTTTGTAAGTCTGTTTGCCCTAACAGTAATGCCTTAGCATGAACACATGGTTCAGTTCTGGCCAATGATGAATGAGGAAACATTTGTTTCTTTGCTCTTATGAAGAAATGTGAGAAGGCAAAACAGCACTGTTTCTCTGTCTCTTGGCTCAGCTTTGTAGCTACTCCATCCCTGTAATGGGACAAGAAAGAGATAACCATGAAGGTAAAGCCTACATGCTAAGGAATGCAAAATGGAAAGATGCAAAAGCCCAAGGTCCTAAAGACACTACTGAGATACTACAACTATCCTATCTCTGGACATTTGTTATTGAGATAACATGTCTTTATTGATTAAGTAATCATTAGGTTTGCTGACAGTTTTCAGTTATTCACAGATGAAAATATTCTGATATACTAGAGGTCAAGAGATATCTTTTAAAACTGACAAACCAAGCTTTAGAATTAAATGTTTTCAATGTATATAACATATTTAAATGTAGAATTATATTTAAAGAGACACAAAGAAATATAACACTATGAATTTGGCAGTGAAGGTAGCAGAAAGAAGTGGAAATAGTCAAGTTCATCAATGTTCATAGGGAGAAGAGTGAGAACTATGTAAAGATGATCATAAGGGTAACTACTAGAACAAAAATACAAATCTTCCAAATTATCATAAAGCACACACACAACCCAACAAAGCAGTTCACCCCACTAAACTGCATTTAATTCATACTGTAAATTTAAAAACAAACAAAAAGATGATAGAACTAAAAGCAAACATTTATTTCCATAAATACATATAACTTAAACATAACTATTAAAAGAAAAAAGAGACTGTTAGACTGAATCTCAAAGCAAAATCCAACTATCTGCTGCATATAAGAGGAGAGTTTTGGATTCAGTGAAAAAAGATTGAAGATAAAAGGAAGAGCAAAGGCTCTAAAAAGCAATAGGAAATAAAAAGAAAACAAGGTTCATGATATTAATATCAGATGAGTTTGAATGCAAAGTAAAATGAATTAACAAAAAAAAAAGCTTTATAATGTTACATAGTACAATCCAAAATGAAGATTAATTGCTACAAATATCTAAGTATCCATCAACATAGCATTGCTATCCATAAAGAAAAATCTATTAAAAAAAATACAAGTTTTAAACTAGAAAATATAATCTCAGCAACAGGAAACTTTGATTCTTTTTCTTTCAGTACATGACAGAACAGACAAAATATATCTCAGAATTTAGAAAACATAAATAAAATAATGTACTGCTAAGTGATATGCTCAGAAAATAGAGAACACACCTTCTTTCAAGTTCCCGAGACACATTTACAAAACAGACTATCTGGAAACAAAGAAAACTTTAGCAAGTTCCAAAAAAAGTAGAAACAGTATAGATATTTGTGACCACAATGCAATAAAACTTTAAAATAACAAAACTAGAACATAAAAAATATTCTACCATGAGATATCTTAAAATTCTGTTAACTTTTAGAACCCTCTTATACTGTAGGTGGGAACGTAAGTTGGTATAGCCACTATGGAAAACACATTGAAAGTTTCTCAGAACAATAAAAATAGAATTACCATATGATTCAGCACTCCAACTACTGGGAATATACCTAGATAAACTATAATTCAAAAACATACATGCGTCCCAATGTTCATAGCAGCACTGTTCACAAACATGAAAACAACTAAATGTCCACCTACATATAAACAGATAAAGAAATGTGGTACATATATTCAATGGAATACTACTTATCCACAAAAAAAAAAATAATAATGCCGTCTGCAGCAACATGGATGAAACTAGAGATTATCATACTAAGTGAAGTAAGTCAGAAAAAGACAAATATCATATGATATCAGTTATATATGGAATCTAAACTATGGTATGAATGAATCTATCTACAAATAGACTTACAGAGAAATAGACTCATAGAGAACAGATTTCTGGTGCCAAGGGGAAGGGAGGGGTGGGGGATGGATCGGGAGTCTGGGGTTGTAGACACAAACTATCACAAGTCAGAATGCATAAGCAACAAGGTTCTAATGCATAGCACAGGGAACTACATTCAACATCCTGTGATAAATCATAATGGAAAAAAATATTAAAAACTGTATATATGTGGATAAATGAGTCATTTTGCTATACAGCAGATATTGGTACAACATTGTGAGTCAATTATACTTCAATATAAATAAATAAAATTTTATTGCTGAAGTTTTCTTGCTTCCAAATATGATGTAACTTATATCATATTTCAAAGATGATACCAAAATTGAAGCTGTTGAGGGACTTCCCCGGTGGTCCAGTGGTTCAGAATCTGCCTTGCAATGCAGGGGATGCAAGTGGTTGAGGAATTACAGTCCCAGTGCCTCGAAGCAACGAAGCCCGGCCCCACAGCTGCTGAGGCCTGTGTGTTCCGGAGCCAGCGAGCCACAGCTAGTGAGGCACGTGACACAACGAGAGTCCACACACTGCAGCGAAAGATCCAGCGTGACTCAGCGAAGATTCCCGCATGCTGCAGCTAAGACCCGATGCAACCAAACAAATAAAGCGAGTAATTTTTAAAAAACAGAAGATGTAGGATATCTAGAAAATAATGATAAAGAAAGAACTATGTGGATTGAAAACACTGTTTAGAAAAACAGGGTAACTAGATTATCTAGACAATACAGCCAAAATATTAAGAAACAAGGATGAATGAAAAAGATGATTTAAGCACCCAAGAAGGCAAAAGAAAAGACAGCAGAAAGAAATTAATAAAAATAAATGTTGAAATTAATAAATTAGAAAAACAGAACATGATAGAATTAATAAGGAAATCCAAGAACGGTTTCTTGGGTGAAGAGGGAGTGGCGAATACAAAAGAAAACCTTTAATTTGCCTAATTTTCGTTTTTTTTTTTTTTTTAGTTAGAAGGAAAGAAACAATGATGAGAAAATAACAAAGCATAAGAAATTAAAATCCTAAAATACCATTTTAGTCACTCAATGTGAGTAAATTTGAGAACTAAGATGAAACAGATATTTACTAAGAAATCTACCCCAGATAGAAATGAAAATTTAACAGATTAATGTCCATAGAAAAAGTAGGACAAATTGTCAAACATTCACTCCTACAAAAATAGCTCATCACACAGTTTGTTTCACAAGAGAAATTCTGCCAAATCCTTAAGAAGCAGATAAGTCCATGCCATTTAAAGTGTTTCAGAGCATAGAAAAAGAAGAAAAGCCTCAAAATTATGTTTATGAAGATATAAAACTCTAATAAAGATAGTGTAGAAAAAACAAAACTACAGTTCAAATTCATTTTATGAATATTGATGAAAATGTTAGACAAATATTGCAAACAGAATCCAGGATCACATTAAAATATATTATGCCATTACCAAGGAGAGTTTTTTCCCAAAATAAAAGAGTAATTTTATAATTAAAATTGATTAAATAATTTTGCATATTAATAATATAATAAAGAAAATTAAATGACCACCTATAGACCACAGAAAGCTTTTACTGAGGGGCTGGTGTTCATTCAAATGGTGGCACAAAGGCAGAATGGCTTGAGCCAGATCCTTGGCAAGAACCCCAAGACAAGAAAGTTTGGTGTAGTCAATCAGAATTGGTGACAGTGTGTGTGTTCATCACTCAGTCGTGTCTGACTCTTTGGGACCCCATGGACTGCAGCCCACCAGGCTCCTCTGTCAGTGGAATTCTCCAGACAAGAATATTGGAGTGGGTTGCCATTTCCTCCTCCAATTGGTGGCATTCAGAACAATAAGAAACACAGGAATGGTACAGTGAGAACCCTTTTGAGATCACAGTTTTATGACCAGTTTGTAGGGCTACTGAACCAAGGTGGCCCTGCAACACCTGCTGTCAGAAGCTAGAAAAAGACCCTAGTGGTGCCACAGCTCCTGCACCCGAGGCCACTGGTGTCCCCGCACACGTGGAGCCGCCAGCGTCCCCACTATCCAAGCAGCTGTGTCACCTCCATACTCAATCCTCACTGGGGCAGAGGTGCCAGAGGCTACAGAAAATTCTAAGAGGGCCAAATCTCCTGTGCCCATGGCTACCAGGTCCCTTGTGTACCTGGCAGTGCCAGGGTCCCCATGATCCAAGAAGCTGCACCACGCCCACACCTGGTCCCCACCGAGGCAGACCCAAGTCCTCCAGGGCAGCCTTGGGAGCAAACTCCTGTGGATAACCCACTTGCAGAAAGTGAAAGTGTTAGTCGATTACAAGCATGCATGCTAAGTCGCTTCAGTCGTGTCCGACTCTGTGTGACCCCATGGACAGCAGCCCACCAAGCTCCTCCGTCCACGGGATTCTCTAGGCAAGAACACTGGAGTGGGTTGTCATTTCCTTCTCCAATGCATGCCTGCATGCTAAGTCGCTTCAGTCATGTCTGATTCTTTGTGACCCCATGGACCGCAACCCACCAGGCTCCTCTGTCCATGGGATTCTCCAGGTAAGAATACTGGAGCTGGTTGCCATTTCCTCCTCCAGGGGATCTTCCCAACCCAGGGATCAAACCCCGGTCTCCTACATTGCAGGCAGGTTCTTGACCGCAGTTCAGTTCCGTTCCGTTCAGTCGCTCAGTCGTGTCCCACTCTTTGCGACCCCATGAATCGCAGCACGCCAGGCCTCCCTGTTCATCACTAACTCCCAGAGTTTACTCAAATTCATGTCCATCAAGTCAGTGATGCCATCCAGCCATCTCATCCTCTGTCGTCCCCTTCTCCTCCTGCCCCCAATCCCTCCCAGCATCAGGGTCTTTTCCAATGAGTCAACTCTTTGCATGAGGCGGCCAAAGTATTGGAGTTTCTGTTTCAGCATCAGTCCTTCCAATGAATACCCAGGACTTATCTCCTTTAGCATGGACTGGTTGGATCTCCTTGCAGTCCAAGGGACTCTCAAGAGTCTTCTCCAACACCACAGTTCAAAAGCATCAATTCTTCGGTGCTCAGCTTTCTTCACAGTCCAACTCTCACATCCATACTTGACCATTGGAGAAACCATAGCCATGACTCTTTTTCAGAATTTTCCACAGTTTATTGTGATCCACACAGTGAAAGGCTTTGGCATAGTCAATAAAGCAGAAATAGATGTTTTTCTGGAACTCTCTTGCTTTTTTGATCATTCAGTGGATGTTGGCAATTTGATCTCTGGTTCCTCTGCCTTTTCTAAAACCATCTTGAACACCTGGAAGTTCACGGTTCACGTATTGCTAAAGCCTGGCTTGGAGAATTTTGAGCATTACTTCACTAGCACGTGAGATGAGCGCAATTGTGCAGTAGTATGAGCATTCTTTGGGATTGCCTTTCTTTGGGATTGGAATGAAAACTGACCTTTTCCAGTCCTGTGGCCACTGCTGAATTTTCCAAATTTGCTGGCATATTGAGTGCAGCACTTTCACAGCATCATCTTTCAGGATTTGAAATAGCTCAACTGGAATTCCATCACCTCCACTAGCTTTGTTCATAGTGATGCTTTCTAAGGCCCACTTGACTTCACATTCCAGGATGTCTGGCTCTAGGTGAGTGATCACACCATCGTGACTATCTGGGTCGTGAAGATTTTTTTGTACAGTTCTTCTGTGTATTCTTGCCACCTCTTCTTAATATCTTCTGCTTCTGCTGAAGATATGGTCCATACCATTTCTGTCTTTTATCGAGCCCATCTTTGCATGAAATGTCCCTTGATATCTCTAATTTTCTTGAAGAGATCTCTAGTCTTTCCCATTCTGTTGTTTTCCTCTATTTCTTTGCAATGATCGCTGAGGAAGGCTTTCTTGTCTCTCCTTGCTATTCTTTGCTACTCTGCATTCAATCGGGAATATCTTTCCTTTTCTTACTGCAGAGGTGGGGGTAAAACCACAGTTGAACTCCAGGGTCAGGGAGGTTGAGGAAGAGGATCGAAAACCTTTTTAACAGTTATGCGAGCAGCAGATTAAATCCATGCAACCAACTAGGTGTCCATGGAACATATAAAAGGACAATGAGAGTTACCACAGAAGAAAACACCCTAGCTCTGGCAGCAGTGGACACTGCAGGCAAGAACACGCAGGGGATGGGCCAGATTAGAGTCTGAGCTGTCCCCACAGCAGGTATAGAGACCAGCCCAGTACTGGAGGGCAATCTAGGGAGGTGAAGGTAGACTGTGACTCAACACTGAGGGAAAGGAAGCTGAGAGCTGAGATCCGAGAAGAACATTTATTATTATTATTGTCTTTTGATTCATTCTGTAGTTGTTTTTGGATTCTTGTTCTTCTTTTTTTCCCTCTGTTGCTATAGTTGTTGATTTTATTATTATTCCTAACTTTAAGTTTTTATTTCCTTTATATACTTCTACCTCTAAGTTGGATTTTTGAAGTTCTGTGCAGTTTTTTATCTTTATTATTATTTTTGCTTGTTTTTCTTGTTGCTCTTTTCCTGCTGTAGGTATTCTTTAATATATGTACATCTTTTTTATATACTTCTACTTAACTTTGCTTTTCTATATTTTTTTCCTCCTTTTCTGTCTTTATCTCGCCATGTTTGTTAGTTTGTTTTGTTTTCCTTGCTTTACTCCCCAGTTGGCACTCTGCTTTGGCCTTGTTTTCTGGTTTATGTTTTAGTTTGTTTTGACTTTAACTGGTCGATAAAGTTTTTGCTTTCCTTTGCTCACCAGGTCACTCTCTTGCACTTTCCTTTCTTTCGATTACTTTGATTTTGTTTCTGTGTGTGTGTGTGTTCCTTTGTTTTTGTTATTATTTATCTGATTTTGTATTTATCATTTGTCTGGGGTTCATTTTTTCTTTCTTGTTTTATTTTTTATTTTTGTGTATTTGCTTTAAACCCCTTTATTGCCATAACAAACAGCTTGTGGAATCTTGGTTCCTCTGCCACAGACTGGCCTGAGCCTTTGGAGTAGGAGTGCTGAGTCTAGGACACTAGACTGCCAGAGAACGCCTGATCCCAGGGAGTATTAATTAGTGAGAACTCCCACGAAGGCCTCCACCTGTACCCAAGACCAGGCATCACCCAACTGTCAGCAACACCCACTGCAGAATGTCTCAACCAAACAACAAGCAAGACAAAAACAGAAACCCAGTCATCAGCAGACAGGCTTCCCATAGACACCCCAAAACATACCAACTGACACAGCACTGTCCCTCAGAGGGAAAAAAAACCTTACCTCCTCCCACCGGGAGCACAGGTACAAGTCCGCCCCCCCCCCCACACGAAGCTTACACAATTCACCAGAGCAATCTCAGCTGCTGAGGGCAGAAACCAAAAGGAAGAAGGAATACGATACAACAGCCTGAGAAAAGGAGACCACAAACACAGAAAAAGTTGAAAAAACAGAGAAATACTGAACAAATGAAGGAACAGGGTAAAAACTTACAAGACCAAATAAATGAACAGGAAATAAGCAAAACTATCTGAAAATTATTCAGAGTAATGATAGTAAAGATGATCTAAAACCTCAAAGACAGAATGGAGAAAACAGAAGAATCAATTAACATATTTAACAAGGACCTAGAAGAAATAAAGAATAAACAAACTGAGACGAACAACATAATTACTGAAATTAATTATACTCTACAAGGAATCAATAGCAAAACAACTGAGGAAGAAGAATGATAAGTCTGCTGAAAGATAGAATGGTGGAAATAATAGCTGAAGAGCAGAATAAATGAAAAAGAATGAGAAGAACTGAGGACATTCTCAGAGACCTCTGGACAATATTAACTCACCAACATCTGAACCCCAGAAGAAGAGAAAAAGAAAGGGTTTGAGAAAATTTTTGAAGAAATTATAGTTGAAAACTTCCCCAATAAGGGAAAGGAAATAGTCAATCAAGTCCAAGAAGTGCAGAGAGTCCCATACAGGATAAATCCAAGAAGAAACATGCTGAGACATACTAACAAAGATTAAACACAAAGAAAGAATATTAAAATCAGCAAGGAAAAACAACAAGCAGCATACAAGGGAAACCCCTTAAGATTAATAGCTGATCTTTCGGCAGAAACTCTGCAGGCCAAAATGGAATGGTAAGATATATTTAAAGTTCTGAAAGGGAAAAATCTAAAACCAAGATTACTCTACCTGGCAAGGATCTCATTCAAAATTAATTGAGAAATCAAAAGCTTTTCAGACAAGTGATAGAACAAGATAGAAAGCCTAGGGTTAAACCCATGTACCTATGGGCACGTTATCTTTGACAAAGGAGGAAATAATATACAATGGAGAAAAGATAGTCTCTTCAATAAGTGGTGCTGGGAAAACTGGATAGCTACATGTAAAAGAATGAAATTAGAACACTTTCTAACACCATACACAAGGATAAACTCAAAATGGATTAAAGACCTAAAAGGAAGACCAGAAACTATAAAACTCTTAGAGAAAACCTAGTCATAGAGGAAAGATTCTTTGACTAATCTCTGAGAGTAATGGAAATAAAACAAAAATAAACATATGGGACCTAATTAAACTTAAAAGTTCTTGCACAGCAAAGGAAACTATAAACAAGGTGAAAAGGCATCCCTCAGAATGGGAAAAAACAATAGCAAATGAAACAACTGACATAGGATTAATTTCCAAAATATACAAGCAGCTCAGGCAACTCAATACCAGAAAAACAAACAGCCCAATCAAAAAGTGGACAGAAGACAGACAAAAAGTAGGCAGAAGACCTAAACATACATTTCTCCAAAGACATACAGATGATTAATAAACACATGAAAAAATGTTCAACATCACTCATTGTTAGAGAAATGCAACTCAAAATTACAGTGAGCTATCACTTCACACCAGTCAGAACAGCCATTATCAAAAAGTCTATAAACAGTAAAAGCTGGAGAGTGGTGTGGAGAAAAGGGAACCCTCTTGCATTGTTGGTGGAAATGCAAATTGATACAGCCACTGTGGAGAACAGTATGGAGATTTCTTTAAAAACTAGGACCAAAACCCACTACTGGGCATATAACCTGAGGAAACCATAATTGAAAAAGACACACGTATCCCAATGTTCACTGCAGCACTTTTTACAATAGCTAGGACATGGAAGCAACCTAGATGTCCATCAATAGATGAATGGATAAAGAAGTTGTAGTACATATATACAATGGAATATTACTCAGCTATAAAAAGGAATGCATTTGAGTTGGTTCATAAGAGGTGGATGAATCTAGAGCCTATTGTACAAAGTGAAGTAAGTCAGAAAAACAAAACAAATATCATATATTAGTACATATATATGGACTCCAGAAAGATGGTACTGATGAACGTATTTGTAGGGCAGCAATGGAGATGCAGACATCGATAACAGACTTGTCGACATGGAGGGGTAAGGAGAGGGTGCGGTGAATGGAGAGAACAGTGTGGAAACACACACACGACAGTGTGTAAAATCGAGAGCCTGTGGGAGTTTGCTGTGTGACTCAGGGGGCTCAGACCGGTGCTCCGTGCCAGCCTAGAGGGGGTGGGCGTGATGGGGAGGGGCTCAAGGGGAGGGGACCTGTGTGTGCCTGTGACTGATCATGTCGGTGTTTGGCAGAAGCCAACGTAATATTGGAAAGCAACTCAATTGCATGATCAATTAAAAATAAATAGATTTTTTAGAAGGATAAATTCCAGATAGATCAAATATTGGAGCATAAAAACCATTAAAGTATTATAAGAAAACAAGAGGATTAAAAAATATGCTCAGACTGGTGAAAGATTTTCTAATTATGTCACAGAATTCAGAGTCCATAGATAATTTATGTTTGGCTAATAAAAATGGAAATTAAAACACAGTTTTTCAAAAGAGCAAAATGTCAAAAGACAATTTACTAAGAAACTAAGGAAAATATTTATACACCATAAAACATTGGGCTAACTTCATAAATTCATTAAGGATTGTCACAAGTCAATAAGAAAAGGCCAATAAAGCTTTTTCAAAATATTTAACTTTATTGGAGTACAGTTGATTCGCAATACTGTGTTAGTTTCAGATGTGTAGCAAAGTGATTCAGTTATATATATACATATATTCACTTTTTTAGATTCTTTTCTCATATACAGAATAATGAGTAGAGTTCTGCACTATATAGCAGGTCCTTGTAGGTTATTTATCTTATATACAGTAGTATGTGTGTGTTCGTCCCAAGCTCCTGATTTATCCCTCCCCTCCACTTTTCCCCTTTGATAACCACTAAGTTTATTTTCAGTATCTGCAAGTCTGTTTCTGTTTTGTAAATAAGTTCATTTGTATCTTTTTTCTTTAATTAGATTCCATATATGAGTGATATCATATGGTATTTGTCTTTCTCTGACTTACTTCACTTAGTATGATAATCTTTAGGTCCATCCATGTTGCTATAAATGGCATTATTTCATTCTTTTTTATGGCTGAGAAATGTGTACCACATCTTTTTTTATCTATCCCTCTGATGACAGACATTTAGACTGCTTTCATGTCTTGGCTATTGTAAATAGTGCTGCAATAAACACTGGGGTTCATGTATTCTTTTGGATCATGGCTTTCTCCAGATAAATACCCAGCAATAGGGTTACTGGATCATATGGTAGTTCTGTTTTTAGTTTTTTAAGGAAATTCTGTTCCTTTTTAAGGAACCATTCTATTCTCCACAATGGTTGTACCAATTTTCATTCCTACTAAAAATAAAGGAAGGTTCCCTTTTCTCCACACCCTCTCCAGCATTTACTGTTTGTAGATTTTTTGATGATGGCCATTCAGACCAGTGTGAGGTGATACCCCACTGTCATTTTGACTTGCATTTCTCTAATACATAGTGATGCTGAGTATTTTTTCATGTGCTTTTTGGCCATGTACATATCTTCTTTGGAGAAATGTCTATTCAAATCTTCTGCCTGTTTTTTTACTGGATTGTTTGCTCTTTTTGACAGAGTTGTATGAGCTGTTTGAATATTTTGGAGATTCATCCTTTGACAGTCACGCTATTTGCAAATATTGTCGCTCATTCTGTGGACTGTCTTTTCATTTTGTTTATAATAATGCTTTTAAAAAGAATTAAAAGACATGAATGGACAGGCCACAGAAAATACAAATCGCTCTTAAATTTAGGAGAAAATGCTCAACATCATTCACAATGAGATAAAAACCAAAACAGTACACAATTTCCCTTCATCAGACTGCCAAATATCTTAAGGTTTATACATGGTGGTGACAAGGGAATAGGGAAACAGGCACAGTTACCTATTGCTGCTGGGAGTGTACAATTTCTACAGAGAGCATGCAGTTTTTAACATAAGAATTCCTCTACTAGAAGTTATCCTACAGGTATACTCAAGCAAAAAGGTCTACACACAAGGATGTGTGTGTGTGTGTGTGTGTGTGTGTGTGTGTGTGTGTGTGTGTGTTAGTCACTCAGTCGTGTCTGATTCTTTGCGACCCTATGGGCTCCTACGTCCGTGGAGTTCTCTAGACGAGAATACTGGAGTGGGTTGCCATTTCCTTCTCCAAGGAATCTTCCAGACTCAGGGATCGAACTTGGGTCTCCTGCATTGAAGGAGATTCTTTACCATCTGAGCCACCAGGCAAGTCCACAAGGATATTTACTGTTATATCGTTTATAATAGTAAAAGTGTAGAAAAGCCTAAATGCCTGTGTATAGGAGACTAAGTACATTATGGTACATCTGTTCAGGTAAAACATGAAACTATGAAAAAGAATGAAGTGCTCTCTCTGAACAGACACTGATCAGCCTGAAGATGAAATGTCAGAAAAACAAAATAAGGCACAGAATAAAATGCATAATAAACTACCATTTAACTATCAAAAAAAAAAAAAAAAGAGAGAGAGAGAGAGAGAACGTGCTGTCTCCTGAAGAATACCCAAGACATGATGACAAGGGGTTCCTCTGAGAGCAGGGGTTGCCTCTGTGAAGAGTAATCCAGTAACTCAGGGCAGAAGGAAGAGGGAAACTGACATTTCACTACATACCCTTTTTGAGTGGTGTTCCACTTGCACATATTGCCTCAAACACTATAAAAATTTAAAGCCTTTTTCATATGCTTTCTTTTATCTGTCATGTCTCTTCTCAAATTCTCAACAAATATGCACTTAGTGTCTGTCTATTCTTCTAAAGAGGGTGTCACCTTTGTGGGTATTCTTGCTTTGTTCCAGGGACAGGCCAGATAAATTGCACCCTTAAGGGTATCAGTGTTTCAATTTTCAATCTGATTATGATAACCAGGAGGAAAAAAAAAAAGTAGACAATACTGGTTCTTTTTAAAAAGCCCTCTAAACCATTTCTGTTCTTAAGCAAATCTGTTGCCAAACATCAAAAGGTGTTTCTCCACCTTTGCATCTGAAGATAAACTGTGTTCAAAGGCACTCCTTATTTTACTAGAAACAAAATAAAAATCAATATTCCCACTTTTGTGGGATGTAGTTATATCAGGATACAAAGGGAATGTCTCCTCTTCAAACAAAAGTAAGATTTTGTTCGCGTTTTGTTTGAATCTCTTTTTCCTTTATAACTGCCATGCCAAGTTTCAACCTGAAAATATGTGCCTGTCATGGACATGCTGACAGATTTTTATCTAGAGAAATGTGAATCCAATGCAATAATTCTTAGCCAAGTAAGACAGGTAGTTTTTCATTATCTTAGTCTCCACAAATATTTCTTCAGGAAACTTACAGCTTTAGTACCACTAATTTAGGGTAATATAAAAATTTACTTAGGTCATGAAGTCTTACACATTAGAGACTACAAAACAATACTATTCAGCCACTTAGATCTTTTTTTTTCAACTTGGCTGCACCGTGTCTTAGTTGTGGCAGGTGGGATCTCGATTTTTGCAGCATGCAGGATCTTTAGTTGCAGCATGCAAACTCTCAACTGTGGCATGTGGGATCTATTTCCCAGACCAGGGATCAAACCCAGGTCCCCTGCATTGGGAGCTTGGAGTCTTAGCCAGTGGACCCCCAGGGAAGTCCCAGCCATGTAGATCTGACTTTAATGAGGTATAAAGGAGTAAGTTGATTAAACAATAAACATAAAACCACAAAAGTGTATTAAAGATAACATCATTAAAGAAAGGAGAAAAAGTTCAGAAAATTCATGCATTTTGGGCCCTTCTACTTCTCAGGCTCCTTCCTCTTCAAAACCTTTTCTGTTTTCAACAGGTTTTTCAAGTGGGAGGAATCCAAGCTGTAACAGGTATTTGGGGTATTTTGCAATGTTGAAAATTTTAAGATACTGTGGTAATGGTTGGCATACTATTGCACTACCTACTAAAACAGGGCTTCCCTGGTAGCTCAGATGTTAAAGCGTCTGCCTACAATGTGGGAGACCTGGGTTCGATCCCTGGTTTGGGACGATCCCCTGGAGAAGGAAATGGCAACCCACTCCAGTATTCATGCCTGGAAAATCCCATGGACCGAGGAGCCTGGTGGACCACAGTCCATGGGGTCACAAAGAGTCAGACCTGACTGAGCAACTTCACTTCACTTCACTTCACCTACTAAAATAGATCTGTGATCAGTTTTATTGTTTCTAGCCCAACAATTATTTGAGATATAAGATTGTTTTTATTACAAGACTATCTCCAATTCCTCCACCTCCACTATCTTAAGAGTAATAGAAAAGTCTCGTCTTTTTTATTAAAAGGAAAAAGGGGTTTTCCTTTTTATCAGTCTAACCACCCTTTTCCCCAGTTGCAGCCCTAACAGCATTTTATGGCTAAATTGCTTCACTGTGGTATTTGAGCGGCTTCCTTACTAGCAAGGCAATATGGTACTCAAGCCAAGGCTAGCTGTCAAACAGGATGTCGTTCCCCTGCTTAAAGCCCTCAAATTGCTCCCCATCTCGCTCAGATACCTGCAGGCCCCTGCTACTTTCAGACCTCCTCTCTCCCACTCCCTCCCCAGCTCCAATCCCTCTGGTCTCCTTGCTAAAATACAAAGTCCACACCTCAGAACTTCTGTACTAACTGTTCTCACTGTTTGGAACACTCTTACCCAGAAGGAACACAGTACCTTCCAGGCTGTGCTCAAAATTCACTTTTTCCTTGACTACCAGATTCAAAATTCCAATGCCTCCCTGACCCTACCAGTCCTTCTCTTCCTCCCTCAATTTTATTTTCTGCATAGAACATGTCACTTCTAAACATAGTATAAAATTAACTTATCCATTTAGCTTATGGTCCATATTCCCAGTCTAGAATGGAAACTCTTTGAGGGCAGATATTTCACCTGTTTAGTTCACTGCTGTATCCCCACTACCTAGAAGAGTATCAGGCACATGGTAGGTGTTAGGGCTGCTACACAGAACTGAGCTGATTGTGTAATATGTGACCCCAGAGGACATCATCACAAGGTCTAGGAGTGACACAGTGGTGTAGTCCTGACAAGGATCCAGAGTTGGTTAACTAGCTGCTTTGTGATATTTAATATAGCAGCTTTCACAAATGGTTTCAGATGTCCATGAAGCTTTATTTTGCCTCGTTTTTGACTTTTGGTTTCATTTTTATTACATAGTAAGCTGATGTTGGATATTGAGCAAACTCCGGGAGACAGTGGAGGACAGAGGAGGCTGGCATGCTACAGTCCACAAGGTCGCAAAGAGTTGGACACAACTTAGCAACTGATCAACAACAGCTGGACACTGAATAGAAAGACAATTATCTGGTTCTATTAAAGCAAAAATCTATTACACCTAAATTTGTAAGAATTCCTCTAAACCATAAGATGTGATTGAATCTATTTTTCTGCCAGCTTCCTAAATATCATAGTAGTGAATTACCACTCTAGTTAAAACTTAGTTGTTTTAACTAGATCAGACAAATTAACTGATAATTAGGAGAGCATATAAAATGCTAAACTTCCATATACTCCATAAAGACAAATCAAGGAAAGTTGGCAAGACCTTTATTTTCTTTATTCTTCCAGTTTTTGGAAATGAGTTGTAGATTTTTCATTCATTTCAAGCACTTAGAATTACTTTTAAATGCAATCCATTATAACAAACTTCAAATTGATAGGTTCCTTGCCACAGCTGCCAAACCTTAGCTAGACCATTTGTTTATCTTTTGTTTTGCATAATTCACATGGATATGACAAAACAGTGGTTAGTTGTATAGTGAAGCTATATATCCTGAGAGAGGATATTCTTCTTGGCAATTTAAGGACTAAAAATATTACAAATGCCACATTAACACTACTGTATAGCTCTCACAATTTATAACAAAACATTAGAAATACTGAAAAAGAAGAATTACGTCTACTCTGCTAAAACATTCTTGCATATGCTTTTCACCAACACACTCACACTTCAGGTTTGCACATACTGTAAATTGTATGCTTCTATAATTGTATTCCTAATAGTTCCAGTCATCACAGTGCTGATTGATTTTCAAATACTGAATCAGCCTTGCATCCTTGGAATAAAGTTCTTTTTCTGTGTTGCTGAATTCTAATTGCTAATGCTGTGTTAAGGATTTTGTGTCTATATGCAGGAGGGACATTTGTCTGTAGTTCTCTTTTTTTTAGACTGTTTCTGCCATTTTGGTACTGAGCAACTAGACACACAGTGCAGCGTGTCCGAGTAACACTGTGTCTGACTGGCCTCACTTGGGCCCTCCTGTCTCCACAGTTTGGGTGTATCCTCCCGCATGTGCCGTTTGTTTTTTCCCTGGCATCTCCTTACCCTGGAAGCTCCTGAAATATTGCTTTATTTTCCATCCCATATCATCTAAATGACAAAATAATAATAATAATAATAATCTCCCTTTAGAGGTGAGGTGACTGTCAAGACTGTTGGAACCAGGCTGGTCATTCCTTGAAAGTGAAAGTCTGTCGCTCAGTCATGTCCAACTCTTTGCAACGTCGTGGACTTTAGCCTGCCAGGCTCCTCTGTCCATGGAATTCTTCAGGCAAGAATACTGGAGTGGGCTGCCTTTTCCTTCTCCAGGGGATCTTACTGACTCAGTGATTGAACACAGGTCTCCTGCATTACAGGCAGATTCTTTACCATTTGAGCCACCAGGGCTGGATATTTTTTAAACCTTTTAACTGTTTTGTCTTTTTTTCCTGATACTACATCAGTAGAAGGGGATTGGAGATGCTGCAGCCCAATACTGCCATTGGAGATAGCAGTCCAGGTTTCCCACTTGGCCTCCACTGACACTCAGAGAGGGGTCTCCTTATAAATTCTGAATGAGGATGGGCGTTTCAGATTTTCCACATAGTCTTCACTACATAGTGAGATGGTCTCATTACTGCTGGCAGTGGTGAAAGCACTGACCCTTCAGAATATCTCCTCTGATACCATGCCAGCAGAGAAGGGGAGGAGTACATTATTGCCAAATGGGTCACATCCCCGGCTCCTCACATGGTCTCTACTTACTCTACAGATGGAGTTGAGGGTGGGGAGGCTCATTAGTCGCTGGTGGGCATGAAAGTCCTGGTTCCCTGTTTGGTTTTCCATGACACCACCTGGTAGGTATGTTGGGATATCCCGTAACAGTCTTAGGAGGGCAGAAGCCTAAGCTATCCACTCGGTCTTTGTCGGCATGGCTCCCAACGGGCTACATTTTGTTCCTGTGATGTTTGACTAGGATAGAGCGACTACTTTCTAAAAGCTTTCTGTCTTATTAGATTCTCCTTTTCCTGATTCTTCAACTAGAGAGAGCAGTTTTGTGGGGTTTTTTCTGTTAGTTAGTTAGTTTGTTTTCTGTACTCACTGGCATTTACAAGTTGCCAGCTTTTTCAGCTCCAAGTCTGAGATACGTGAGACCAAAAGAAAACCCGAGGAACTCAGGTCCCAACATCTGCAGCTGGTCTACCGTCTGTCCACCTTTCAAAGTCTTATTATGTTGGAGTAGGTAGGTAGATAGACAGACAGACAGATAGGTTTTTTAGTGGTAGTTAGTGAGATAAATAGAAAAAAGTACATCTACTCCATCTTCCCGGAAGTGGAAACTCCCAGCATGCTAATTTTTAACAACACACTGTGTCAAGTACAAAACTGTCACAAAGCAAATCAAAGCTACCTCCCTGCCCACTTCATTTTTTTTCCTGAATGTTTTCACCTCTGTGAATCCTTTCCTGAACTATTCAAGTCAGAATGAGTTGCTCCCTTCTTGGGTCCATAGCATATTATTTACTTTTCTAAAATGAATTACAGTCATCCAACAGTGTCATCACTGGTCACTGAAGTAAAGCAAATTGATGATGAGGACCATGTCAGATTCATGCTTGGATTCTCAATGTCTGAATGTCTAATAGTTTACATGTATTACAATAACTCACACAGTGTGGGGAAATAGTAGATACTCAACAAATATTTGTTGACTGAATAAGTGAACAAATGAACATTTATTCAGCACTTGCCATATGTTCCAGAACTCAATAAGGGTTTGTTAAGTTGGGCTAAGCTGTTTCTGCATCTGTCAGTCTAATCAATCCACAATTATTTCTTCCTATGGGGAAAAGAGAAGCTCACTAAGCATATCCAAAGTGCAATTATTGCACACCAGCACTTTCTCCCAATTAACAATTATCAGTCATTTATTTAAAACTATATGACCAGAGCTATGCATGGTACCAAAGTAGTTAAAGTTAGGATTCCTGCCCTCAGAAGTATAAAACACATTATATAGACTAAAAGATAAGCAAAAATTAAAGAGTAAATGATCAATAGTGAAAAATGAAGTATAAGAAAAAAAAAAGAGAATATGGGTGACCTGAATATTAAAAAGGACTTCATAAAAGAGGCAGGACTTTAGCCAGGTCTTTAAAAAAAAAAAAAATGGTTAAGACTTAGTTGTCAGAAGAGCAAAGAGAAGAGCATTTCAGGTTTAGCAACAGTATAGAAAGATAAACCTAAATGTGGGCTAAATGTGGAGACAGAGAGGAATTCACTTAAAAATAAGAGGAGAAAAGGCTGAAAATTAGAGTTTGGAAAAGACTTAGAATTCACACAGCACAGAAAGAGAAAGAAAGAAACCACTATCATCTGAACATTACAGTTTATAAAGATTTTTCAAGCAAGCATTTTCTCATTTAAGCCATAAAATATCTTTGATGAAATGCAGAGAAGGTGACTTGAATTTCAGTCTTCAGACATTCACCCTTGTGCTGTGTTCAAACCATTCTCTCTATATAATTTTCAAGTAACTTGCTGGGGGTGGGGGTGGATTATCCTCAGGAGTAGGAGCTAATTTTCCCCCAGTGAGATAAATCTGACAATATGAAGAAAGATGGACTAAAAAGAAGAGACTAGAAAACTGATGAAGACCCTAACTAGGAAGTTGGCAGCAAAATATGCATAAGAAAGGGATAAATCTAGGAGAGATTCAGAAGGAGATAGATGACTTGAGAGAGGGGAAATGAAAGGTGTCAAGGAGAAAAAGCTAAGATTCTGTTGTAAGCATTGAGGAGAACACTGGTAACTAGTCAAAGGGACTGGAAAACATACATGTACTCACTGAGTTTCAGGAACTCTATAGACTTCCAGAAGCGCAAGATAAAGGAAAGGCCTCAAGCCTGGGAACAGTGCATGTTGTGCAATGAGAGCTGCTGAGACAAAGACAAACCCCTAACCTGTCTGAAGTCTGGAAGCCCAGAGCCATATTTGAACTACAACCTGCTCAGCTCAACCACAGTGGCCACAGGCACCTTGTAGGGTACTACAGTAACTATAGTTTTTGGCTTCCCAATAGAGCTTCCTCCTTTCTGTTTCCTTTTGCTTTAAGTTTATCCTCTAGTCTAGACTGGCTGTCAATCACAGTACCATTCTTATCCACAATCCATGCCCAAACTATAGAGATAGGATGACCCAAGCAAGGCCAATCAGAACCTTCATTGATATTGATATTGTAAAATAACAACTATATTTTCTTATTGTCTATATTCTTGAAGCTCTGGCATCTTGGACTTCACAGACTGGGAGAACTACCCCTCCCATGGTAAGTGAATTCTTAATGAACATTCCTTTCATATACAGTCAACTAATCTAAAACCCATACTGTTCAATCACTTCCTTTATCTAACTCTCACAGGCCAAACCAATTTTTCCCTGCCCTAATCAACCCAGGGCCAGGTACCAAACAACTTGGGACAGTTCCAATACCTGAGAGTCCATTGAAATTATTCATATTAGCCAACACTAAGCCTGCTTACCCAGTCTAACACATTCTTTCCTGCCAAAAGCACAATAAAGTCTTTTGCCCATGTTTCCCCATCATTCCTTTTACCTCTTAACCAATCCTGATGCTTCCCTATGTGACCCTGCATGGCATGGCATGCCCTTCCTCCTGGAAATCGTGAGCAGCATTGACAGATTCACTCCTGGGAACTGTGAGCAACATGATTCACTGGCAATCATTTCCTAATCTGTTGGCCTCACCACACCTGAATAACAATAAAACGGATTTTAAAACATACAGATGTTGCAAATAAAATTATTACTGGGGGTCCTACTTACAGAAACTAGGCAAGAAAAAGAAATAAAAAGCATTCAAATTAGGAAAAAAAGTAGTAAAACTGTCACTCTTTGTAGATATATAGAAAACCCTGAAGACTCCATCAAACTAACTAATAGAATAAACAAACACAGTAAATTTGCAAAATAATAAATCAACACACACAAATCTACTGCATTTCTATACATTAATAATGAAATATCAGAAAGATAATTCACGAAGACAATCCCACTTACAACTGCATCAAAAAGAATAAAATACCTAGGAACAAATCTAACCAAGGATATGAAAGATATGAGCACTGAAAATATAAGACATTAATGAAAGAAACTAAGAAAGATACAAATAAATAGATATTCTGTGTTCATGCAATCGAAGAATTAATTCTATTAGAACGTTCATGCTACCAAAAGCAATAAACAGATTCAATGCAATCCCTACCAAAATTTCAATGGTATCTTTCACAGAAATAGAACAAATGATCCTAAAATTTGTACAGAACCACAAAAGATGCCAAATAGCCACAGAAATCTTGAGAATGAAGAACAAAGCTGGCATCATGCTCTTTTATTTCAAACCATACTATAAAACTATAGTAATTAAAACAGTGTGGCATTTTCATAAAAACAGGCACATAGATCAATGGAACAGAATAGAGAGCTCAGAAATCAACCCAGGCATACATGATCATTAATTTATAACAGAGTCAAAAATATACAGTGAAGAAAGGACAGTCTCTTCAATGAATGGTATTGGGAAAATAGGACAGCCACATGCAAAAGAATGAAACTGAACCACTATCTTCACCACACACAAAAAATAACACAAAATAAATTAAAAACTTGTATATAATACTTGAAACCATAAAATCCTAAAGGAAAACATAAACAGTAAGCTCTTAGCAATGATTTTTCGAATCTGACACCAAAGCAAAAATGAACAAGTGGGACTATATCAAACTGAAACACTTCTATACAGCAAAGTACAGATGCACATTGGTGCGTCCACTATGGAAAACAGTCTCCTCAAAAAATTAAAACTAGAGCTATCATCAACAAAATGAAAAGGCTATCTACTGAATAGGAGAAAATATCTGCAAATCATAGGGCTAAATATCCAAAATATATAAATAACTCATATAACCTAATAACAAAAAAAAAAGATTCCAATTAAAAATAGGCATAAGATCTGATAAATATTTTCCAAATAAGACATACAGGAAGCCTATAGGTACACAAAAAGATGCTCTACATTATCCATCATCAGTTCAGTTCAGTCACTTAGTCATGTCCAACTCTTCGAGACCCCATAGACTGTAGCATACCAGGCTCCTCCATCCATGGGATTTTCCAGGCAAGAATACTGGAGTGGGTTGCCATTTCCTTCTCCATAGAGCAATGTACTACTGATATAATCAAATTCCATCCCCCCATCCCCCCAGGGCAGACCCATAAACTGGGGAATAATTATACCACAGAAGTTCTCCCACAGGAGTGTGAGCTCTGAGTCCCATGACAGGCACCCCTGTCAGGGGGTCTGGCATCAGAAGGAGGAGCCCCCAAACCATTTGGTGTTGAAGGCCAGCAGGGAGTGAGTACAAGAGATCCACAGGACTGGGGGAAATAGAGACTCCACTCTTGGAGGGCGCACACAAGGTCTCATGTGCACCAGGACCCAGGACTTCATACAAGCCTAGGCCAGACCTACCTGCTGGTCTTAGTAGGTCTCCTGGGGAGGCAGGGGATGGCTATGACTCACTTATGGACAAGAACACTGGTGGTGGAGGTATCAGGAGGCCAGCATTTTGGCGCCAAGACCTGGCCCCAATGAATACCTGTAGGTTCCAGGGCTGGGATGCCTCAGGCCAAACAACCAACAGAGCTGGAACACAGACCCATTCATCAGCAGACAGGCAAACAAAAGACTTTCTGAACTCACAGTCACCTCTAGACACACCCCTTGATGTGGCCCTGTCCACCAGAGCACCCAGGCCCAGGTCTTCCCACAAGTGGGCAAGGACTGGCCCCTCCCACCAGGAAGCCAGACACCAGAAGCAAGAAAGCTACAATTCAGCATGCTAGAGAACCGAATTCACAAACACAGATAAAAACCTACCCTGGGACCAGTTGGCCCCTGGCCTTTGGGCTGAGAGAGGAGTATACTGCTAGAACACATAGGACATCCCCTACAGACAGCCACTTCTCCAGGGTGAGAAACATAACAGAAAAATACAAATAGAAATTCAGACAAAAATGAGGGCATTATGCCAAGTGAAATAAGTCAGACAAAGATAAATGGCATTCCACTTATTTTTTTAATTTTTTAAGTGGAATCTTCAAAAATTAAACTAAAAAGAAAACAAGCTCATAGATATAGAGAACAGACTGGTGGCTGCCACAGGAAAGGGTTTAAGGCTGGGAGAAAAGGGTGAACAATTTGTTTAAGTATAAAAAGAAAGGAAGGGAGGGAGGGAGGGAGGAAGAGCCTCTCCTTGCAATTAAAAGATATGAACTCAGACACGCATCTATCACTGGTATTTGTTTTCTAAATGTTCCTTTTGTGCTGACATTAGATCCCTCTAAGATCTACTGAGTTTTCTGCTATTATTCTCCTACCCAAATACTTTTCTCACCCAACTTAACCAAACCCTGTGTTTGTTTTCTTGGACCAGACCTACATTCTCAAATGCACCTGGGAGGCATCTCAACTTGTGGATACCTTCAAAGCCTAACTAAATTCATAACCCCTTCCCCTTAACATCTTTCTTTTCTAGATTCCCATTCGTGATAGAACACACTATCCTTCCACATATAAATTCTCAGAACTTGGTAGGCAGCCTTCCCTTCTTCTTTCTCCCTCAAAATCCTGCACATTGATTGGCCCCTTCATTGCTTCAGCCCTATCTTTGTGCAGCCCCTGGGGCCTCCCTCTTGGAACAGAAGCAAGTCTCTCTATTCTGTGGGCATCAGAGCCCTCTGCTCATTTTCCTCCTGAGGATCACTGCTGATCATCTGAGTGTTATGTTTGTCTCTGATGCTAGACCGTGACTATCTTGAAAACAGAGAGCTTTGTTTTATATAACTATGTATTTTGATTTCCTCCATATTTCAGTCTAAAATCAAAAAGATGCTCAAATAATATTGGTTGAATTACTTTTTAATTGCATTGATTGCAATAAATGCAATGACAAATGACAAAGTAAATGCAATGACAAATGACAAAGTAAATGCAATTACTTTAAAGGGAGGATTTTCTTGAGTCTTCTGATTAGAAAAAATAAACAGAAAAATCTGATGTGAGGTGTAATTAGAACAGCATAAATAAATAAAGGGGTAAAAATTCAATAAACTTGGTAGAAAGATGTTTAAAAGTTTCCTAGATTGATAGAAATAAAATAAATTTGGAAAATACAAATGTCTTTAACTTCAAATGATTGGAAGACAATTATAGCTGTCCCTCAATCAGACTACACTGAATACTGAACATTTGAAATAATTTACATTTTTAAAATTATAATTGAGAAAAAGTAAAATAAAGTCTTCATGTATAAAATTGAGAAAAAAGAAATGTTGTGTCCACTGGGATTGCCAGGATGGGCATCTGTAGCTATAGTTACCCATTTTGCCTATTGTATACTGAGAACCTGTCTGCAAAATGAAACTAAATCGGACAAGCTAAGCCAAGAGATAGAGACAACAGGGCTAGAGATCGGTCCATATCACATCATTTGTAACCTCAATCCTGCCATGCCTAACACCATGTATCAGAGATACCAAAAGTATCTCTGAACTTTCCAGTTACAAAAGTTACAGATCTCCCTTTTTGGTTTAGTATCATTTTAGTTAGATTGCTTTCACTTCTAACCAGATGTTCTGATTCAAAATCTCCAAACTCATCACCTTCCCCAGAATCTCCTCTAACCCAGAAAGAGGATTTGCCTCTTTCTATTAATGCAAACATAATGGTCCTATCATTCAGTCTCATCTATTCATTTCCCCACATATTCAATGTCACTAAATCTTATCACTCTATCCTTTTACATCCCTTCCTTTTCTCCCTGCCAACAAAATTGTCACCACTGCAATTCTGGTCTTTTATTTTTCTACCTTAGCAGTAGTATCATACATCACACATCTCAAAGATCACCTTCTCTCTGAAACTTCTTATCTGCAAACCCCTCGCTCTGCTTTTTCTCCACCTCCACTCTCGTTCAATCTTTCTGAGTCAACCCAGGCAGTTTTTTCCTGGGTGCTTTTCCTGACCTGGTTCCTCTTCTCACAGAATGTGTTGCATGTATTCTTCTACAATTTTCTAGCATCCTCTGCTTATCTCTTTTAAAGTTTACCATTTCTGAATCAAAATTCTGAATCAAAATTATCTAGATTATGTCACCAGTCTTAAAGCTTTTCAAGGGAAAGATCAATGTCCTATGTATGATCTGCCAGGTATATAGCAGAAGCTCAATAAATGCTTTTGAGGTTTTAAAGCGAATTGTGTTTTCTTCATCCTTGTGTCCCCTCCACTCAGCACATGTGTGGCAAAGAGTAGAAGCTAGGTTGATGCCAGCTAAGTGAAGAGCCTCCTGCAATAGACTGAATGTGTCGCCATAAAATGTGCATAATACCATCATAATAATGTGACAGTATTAGCAGGTGGGGCCTTTGATAGTTAATTAGGTCATGAAGATATAGTCCTCATGAATGGGGTTAGTGCCCTTGTAAGAGGGGCACCTTCTATTTTTGCCACGTGAGGATACTATGAGAAAGTGGCAGTCGACAGCTCAGAAGAGGGTCCTCAGCAGAACCTGACCATGTTGGCACCTTGATCTCAGACTTCTAGCCTCCAGACAGCAGAAGTAAATTTCTGCCATGCATAAGCCACCCTCTCTATGGCACTTTGTTACAGCAGCTGGAGCTAACTAAGACACTTTCTTGCGTCCAGTCTGATTGTATTTCTGTCCACCCAACTCACCATTTCAGATTAATCTTGGCTCACAACATCACCTTGTGGTTAATGATTCCAAGAATGCTTTCATTAGCACCTTAGAACACCTTTGCCTTTCCTCTTCACCTAAGCTGCCAATTCTTCAAAATTGTACGTGCTCCATGATATTATCATCAACATTTTCTTAACCATGGCAAATATCTCCACTATGAACTAAGGCTGTCTGATCTCAGCTGGGTCCCTTTCATTGCTCAGCAACCCTTATATTTATCTTCAACTGACTCCTATCAAATTCCCCAGAGCAGCTGCTACAAAGTTTTTCCACTCTCCTTAAGCCCTAGATTCAACCTCTACTCCCCTCATGCTCAGCAAAAGCTCTTCTCTTCTACATAACTGAAAAAATGATATTATGACCATGAGATGACTTGGCTTTCTCCATCCTCAACCCAAAACTTCTCTATCCCTTTATCTACACAATTCTTCTCAGCTCCCATCTCAGTGAAAGAACTGTGCACCTTCCTTTCCAAATGCAAATTCTCTATCTATACTGCAGCAATTATTGAGAGGCAGAGACACTGAAGAATATCCTCCAAACTGACCAGGAACTTTGAGACCAGAAAACAAAGCAGGCAATTCCATTAAGTGCAATTATGAATTTACTGTGGATAACCTACACACAGGCAGATGGGATGATCTGGAGGCATTTGCAGTTGCACTTTGCACCACAGAAAGGGGTACCGGGGGTCTAAAGGGGCCAAAGCTAAAAACAGAATCCAACTATCGAGTGTGAAGCATGACCACACCGATGGGGACAGGGGATTTTTTCCCTCCCCAGGGATCTCATGACCAGTAGCCATCTGTGTAAGCATATCAGATGCTTCCCGTTTTCATATCAGAAGACATGGGTAAATGTTGATGGGGAACATATCTGGTTTGGGCAAATTCCTTGTCAATTAAGCTAAAGCTCAGTCTCACAGAAAGAGGGGTAGGGGTTGGAACTGTGGACCTAAATAAAGCTGACAAGATGGAGTCAGTGTGGTACAGCCACACACCAACTATCCAGTTTTTTCCCTCTTCTTGGCTCCTTCCCTTTACCATACAGGAATGCTTAAATCTCCTCTGTCCAAAAAGTCATTAATATTTCATCATTACCTAATGTTGATTGTTAGCACTCACAATGTGGCAAGTGCCACTGTAGGCAGTTTGCATACGTGCTCAGTTGCTTCAGTGTGTCTGACTCTTTGCAACCCCATGAACTATAAACCACGAGGCTCCTCTGTCCATGGAATTTTCTAGCCAAGAATACTGGAGTGGGTTGCCATTTCCTCCTCCAAGGGATCTTCCTGACTCAGGGATTGAACCCATGTCTCCTGCATTTGGAGAAGGATTCTTTACCAATGAGCCACCTGAGAAGCCTGTAAGCAGTTTATACAGATCATTTTTAATTAATCCTGACAATAAACTTTGATGTTCTTGATATTATATTCCCTATTTTACAGACTAGGAAACTGAAGCCAGTAGCACTGAAAAATTTACTCAAGGTCACTTGCTTTTCACTTCCTTATACATGCCCACTTTTCTAAAGAATAATCTAAATTTGATTCTTCTCTCTTATTTCCTTCCTCTCTCCCTTTGTGCATCTACGTCGTGTGTCCAAAAGCTTCATTGCTATACCAATCACAATTTGAGCAGTTCCACATCTGTCAGCACAGACAAAGAAATGCATACGCTACAGACACACATACTTACACACCATTAACACTCATTCAATATATATTTGCTGAAATGTTGAAAAACTGAATTATATATAGCTCTCTTATAGTTCTCAAGAGAATAATATTTTAAAAATAAATCAGCACTGCCCTTTTCCACTTTCTCAGCTACTATTATAACTTTTATAATTTTTCAAGCTCAAAGGAACAAAACAACTAAAGCACTGAGTAGGTTTTCTTGAGTTTGAAAAGCACTCACTGCCTCAGTGTTTTCCTCCAGTGACCTGACCTAATCCCATGGCCCACAGGTTGGCACAGTTTCCACAGCTTTAAAGAAGACCTTTTATTTATTTATTTTTTTTGGCTGCACCTCTCGGCTTGTGCATCTTAGCTCCCCGATCAGGGATAGAACCCAGGCCAAGGCAATGAAAGCACTGAGTCCTAACCACCAGAAGGACATGACTGGGTCCAGAAACGAAGAGCATTCAACAGTATCAGCTGCAACTCCTTCCCCATCAGAAAGGCCAGGCTGACATCAGGTCAACTGAGGAAGCAAACATGTCTTTTATTGAAAAGTGTTTAATTGGACATTTTGAGAATCTAATGTCATGTATGCAGATGCAAACGTCTGAAGAGTTGTTTTCAGTGTAGTTTGTGTCAGACAGGCTCCCATGCCAAGCCAGCACACAGCCTCCCATTATTCAGCTGGGCTCAGCTTGTAAAGATGTTTCAGCGCTCTCTGAGTCTTGTAAATTTCCACATCCAAAGGCTCATCTGTTTTTTCAAGGCAGAGTCATTTCTCCCCTCATGCATAGACATCAATCCTTCCCCTGCCAATCCCTGTTACTGCCTGCTCTGGTTCAGAAAAGGTTTTGGAGCTATTATTTAAGAGGCGATTACTCTATCTATAGAAGTTTTAGTAGTCTTGAGAAGACTGACAAAGGATAAGTCGGACTCTTGATCCCTACTCGGAAACTGAGTCTTAGCTGATGTAATTATTTCAAGAACTGTTTCTGTTATTCACTGACCCAGAAAAACACAGCTTATTATTAGCTCAGCTAATAGATTTCCACCTTAACATATCCCCCCCTAAAAGGAATCAGTTCTTGATTGGGAGGATAAACAAGGATATACAAGTGGATGCTGTGAAATCCATTCATCTTTAAGAATTGAATCATCCACACTCTGCCTTGAAAATGCAATGCAAAAAGAAAAATTTGTCATTATCACAAATTGTTATGATGCCTTCACTATATTCTCTTCCTATTATCAAACACCTTCTACAGGAAAAATTTTTACATATTTAAAGTTCTAAGTGGGAAATACACATGAAAAATATTGTTCTTGAATCAGGTTCAGTTCAGTTCAGCCGCTCAGTCATGTCCGACTCTTTGTGACCCCATGAATCACACCATTCCAGGCCTCCCTGTCCATCACAACCCCCCGGAGTTTACTCAAACTCATGCCCATCGAGTCGGTGATGCCATCCAGCCATCTCATCCTCTGTCGTCCCCTTCTCCTCCTGCCCCCAACCCCTCCCAGCATCAGGGTCTTTTCCAATGGGTCAACACTTCGCATGAGGTGGCCAAAGTATTGGAGTTTCAGCTTCAGCATCAGTCCTTCCAGTGAACACCCAGGACTGATCTCCTTTAGGATGGACTGGTTGGATCTCCTTGCAGTCCAAGGGACTCTCAAGAGTCTTCTCTAACACCATAGTTCAAAAGCATCGGATACCCAATTCAAGAATAAAATCTGCTACTAGTTTACATTGTAAAACATTGCCACTAGTTTTACACTGTAAAGCTAATAACATTCTTATGACTTTTTATCCAGTGGAGAGCATTGGATAAAACAAGTAAGTTTATCAAATTGTAAAGCAACAATAGCCCAATTTTTAAAAACCCACTTAAAGAAAAAGAAAATTATTAGCATTTATTAATGAGTTCATTTATTCATACTACAGACAGTGACTGGTTACCTACTGTGCTCAGAGCAACTGCAACTGTTTCAGATATACAGAAATAAAGACTATGTCATCCTAGGCCTGGGCCTTAGGAAGCTAGTGAAAGATGAAGGCAAATGACTAGGACACACACACAAAATAGGAAACCGATTCTCAAGTACTAACAATAAAGTACAGTTGACCCTTGAACAACATGGGTTTGAACACGGTGCGTCCACTCACATCTGGATTTTTTTTTTTAATAAATACCACAGTACTACAGGATCAAATGTTGGTTGAATCTGAGGACTACAGATAGGTGGGGCTAGCTATACAGTTATTCTCAGATTTCTGACTGCTAAGGGGTTGGTGCCTCTAATCCCCAAGTTGTTCAAGGGTCAACTGTAATAATAAAGTTGTGCAGGATTATCACAGGAGAGAACACGGAAGTAATAACAGAGAGGATGGTATTTCAGCTCAGCATTGCAGGATAGACAAATTTTCACAGTTGTATAGTAGGAAGGGTCTTTCTAGTTAAAGAACAACCGTGAGCAAAGATGTGAACATTTATAACATGTTCTCCAGAACTTACTTATTTTAAAAAGTCTGGGGTATAAAAAGCTGCAGTATTATAAAGCACTAGGGGGAAATTGAAACATACACATGCATACAACAAATGTATTCCCAGTCCCATTTCAGACATAGTGGTTCAGAACCCACAGAGTTAGGTGGGACCCAGGAATCAGTATCTTTCAAATCCTCCCATGTCAAGATGTGCACCCATGATGCAATCCAATATACACATATAGAATAATATGTGGAGGGGTCTTATAGGTGTTATGGGCTGAACTGTGCCACACCCCAGTTCATACGCTTAGGCCCTACAACCCAGTGCCTCAGAATGTGACGATATTTGGAGATGGGGACTTTAAAGAGGTAATTAAGTTAAAATGAGGGCACTGGGGGAGGTGGGCTAATACAACCTCATTGAAGAGGAAATTTGGACATATAGAGACCCCAGGGGTGCACATGAACAGAGAAAAATGACCATATGAGGAAACAGCAAGAAGATGAACATCTGCAAGCCAAGGAGAGAAGCCTCAGAAGAAACCAAACCAGTTGACACATTGATCTTGGACTTTCAACTTCTGTTAACTATGAGAAAATAAATTACTGCTTAACCTACACAGTCAGTGGTATTTTGTTATGACAGGCCTAGAGAACTAACACAGTAAGTGAAGGCACTAGGAATGCATGGAGAAATATATTTTAATGCCAAATCTTTAAGAACCTTAAATGTCATATTAGGAGTTTATACTTTATTTCACAGGTAATTTCTCAAAATGTAGGTCTTCTGAGAAGGAAAATAATATGATCTGGCCTATGATACAACTCTTGAAGCAGTGTGGAAGATTAAATGATTTAAAAGATTCTGCCTGTCCAAGGCAAGAAACAATAAAGGATATGACTAGAGCCATGATAGGATTGCTGTTCTTGTTCAGTCGCTAAGTCGCATCCAAATCTTTGCAACTCTATGAACTGCACCACATCACATTCCTCTGTCATCTACTATCTCCCAGAATTTGCTCAAATTCATGTCTACTGAGTTGATGATGCTATCTAACCATCTCATCTTCTGTTGCCCTCTTCTCCTCCTGCCCTCAATCTTTCCCAACATCAGTGTCTTTTCCAATGAGTCAGTTCTTAGCTCAGGTGGCCAAAGTATAGGCGCTTCAGCTTCAGCATCAGTCCTTCCAATGAATATTCAGGGTTGATTTCCTTTAGGATGGACTAGTTTGATCTCCTTGAAGTCCAAGGGTCTCTCAAAAGTCTTCTCTGGGACCACAATTCAAAAGCATCAAAAAACTCTTTTCTTTTTGTTATTAGTTCTAGAAGGTATTGTAGGTCTTCACAGAACTGGTCAACTCCATCTTCTTCAGCATCAGTGACTGGGATATAGACTTGGATTACTGTGATACTGAATGGTTTGCCTTGGAAACAAACCAAGATCATTCTGTTGTTTTTGAGGTTGCACCCAAGTACTGCCTTTCAGATTCTTCTGTTGACTATGAGGCATACTCCTTTCTTCTAAGGGATTCTTGCCCTTATATATATATATAAGGATCATCTTATACATGGATATATATATATATATCCATATATATATAATGATATATGATATAGATATATATATATAATGATCATCTGAATTAAATTTGCCCATTCTGTCCATTTTAGTTCACTGATTCCTGAAATGTCAATATTCAATCTTGCCATCTCCTGCTTGATCACATCCAATTTACCTTAATTCATGGACCTAACATTCCAGGTTCCTATGCAATATTATTCTTTAGAGCATCGGACTTTACTTTTACCACCACATCACCACATCCACAGCTCACCATCATTTCTGCTTTGGCTCAGCCATTCATCCTTTCTGGAGCTGTTAGTAATTGCCCTCTGCTCTTCCCCAGCAGCACACTAGACACCTTCTGACCTGGTGGGCTTATCTTCCAGTGTCATATCTTTTTGCCTTTTCATACTGTTCATGGGGTTCTCCAGGCAAGAATACTGGAGTAGGCTGCCATTTCCTTCTCCTGTGGACCGTGTTTTGTCAGAACTCTTCACTGTGACTCCATCTGTCCTGGGTGGCCCTGCATGGCACAGCACATAGCTTCAGTGAGTTTACCTAATCCCTTCACCCCAACAAGGCTGTGATCCATGAAGGGGATAGAAAGGACAGGGACGATTAAAAAGCAGAAAATTTCAGGTACTGTCAAAGGTAGACACAACAGCTTTTGGTGACTTAAAATCTGGGAGGATGAGGAATAGGGAAGAGTTAAGGCTAACCTCCCCAAGTTTTGAGCCTGTTTGTGCCCTGTATTTCAGACACATCACAGAATCCTTTCTGGGTTTTCTATTTTGGTTAATGGCATCTCAATCTATAAGAAAACCCACAAAGCATTCTTTGGAATGAAACTGAGGTGAAAACTAAAGAAAGGAAATAGATCCAGTGTAGAGATGGAGATTCTTAAGAACAGAGGAGCTCATTATAGCTATAGGGTACTGAGAACACTGTTTTCACTTCCGTCAGTACTCCTGTCCTTATAGAAAGAAACAACACTGAACAAGCTGACAACCACTCTCCTTAGAGCAGGGAAGCAAGGGTAAAAAGCAAACCACCACCCTAAAATCTAGAGAGACAGGTAAATCCAGAGAGTCACAGCCCAGATCTGGCTTATCTGGAGCAGACACCACTGAATCCATAAAACGTAGGAATTCCTAAACGGTAATTCTAACAAATTGCTGAAGACTGAATACTGGCTACCCCAGGAGTGAGGATCTCCTAAGGTCACAGTCTCAGGGAAGGAGGGGAGTGATTTCCAACTATCTGGGGTAACCACAGGACAGCTGTTACGAAAAGGCAAAGACAGAAGAGAAAGTACCAATGAAAAAAATAATAATGACAGTAGCTAATAATGACTGGGAAGGCCTTTCCTAAATGCTTACATTTCTTAACCCTACAGCAAATCTATAGGATAATGCATTGGTTTTCTACTGCTGGCTGTAACACATGACCACAAAACTTGGTGGCTTAAACAAAACAAATGCTTATAGTTCTGTAGGTCAGAAATCCAACACTGGACTTACCAGCTAAAATCAACGTGTTGGCAGGGCTGCATTTCTTCTGGGGGGCTCTAGGGAAGGATCTTTGCCTTTACCAGATCCTGGTGGCCATTAACATGCCACTTAATTAAAGGGTTATTTGCCTCTTGGAAGATTTAATCATAAAGTTGTTTTATATTGTAGACTCTCCTGTTACATTTTAAGTATTGTTTGATTTCCACAGATATTCTCTAGAGACTTCATGACCATCCCTACTGCATGTAGCACAGCCGGCGGTAAGGAGCCTTTCCATCACTGCCTCTCTCCCCAATCTTGGTTTTCTTGACCTTCAAATATCACCTGCTTTATTCTTATTTTTACATGATGGACATGGTAGGAGTGGAAGGGATACACTGAAACACATCAAGGTTCCCAGGCAAGCAAGATTCCAAAACAATTGATAGAGCAGTGGGCTGAAGTTCAGAAGGCCTGGAGTGCTTGCCAGTTACAGGATCTGAGACAAACTACAGCCTCTTTCATATCAAGATTTTTATTTTATAAAAGCAAGATAATAGTGCCTGGCTGCACATGCTTCTGAGGGTTCATGTAACAATCAAATGTAAAAATTCTTTTTAATATATAAGGTTCTATGTTAATATATCCTTTTTCCAAGCAAGTCTAATGCCATGACCCTAAGAGAACACTACATCAATCTAACTTTTTCTTTGTTAGCAACTATTTCTCATAGAATTCATTAAATGTTCTGAAAATTCCTCCTAATTATTACCCTTTCCTTTTATCTTACTCTGTTATTCTTCTCTTAGTTCAAGGTCTTCCAACACTTTATCTGCAAAATAAGAACGAACCCTCTGCACAGTACTTCTAAACAATCACCTGTTTGTCTCTCCCTAATAAGTTTAATTAAAAGACGCTTGCTCCCTGGAAAAAAAGCTATGACCAACCTAGAAAGCATATTAAAAAGCAGAGATGTTACTTTGCCAACAAAGGTCCATCTAGTCAAAGCTATGGTTTTTCCAGTAGTCATGTATGGATGTGAGAGTTGGACTATAAAGAAAGCTGAGTGCCGAAGAATTGATGCTTTTGAACTGTGGTGTTGGAGAAGACTCTTGAGAGTCCCTTGGACTGCAAGGAGATCAAACCAGTCAATCCTAAAGGAAATCAATCCTGAGTAAGGATTGATGTTGAAGTTGAAACTCCAATCCTTTGGCCACCTGATGCAAAGAATTGACTCCTTGGAAAAGACCCTGATGCTGAGAAAGATTGCAGGTTGGGGAAGAAGGGGACAAGAGGATGAGATGGCTGGATGGCATCACTGACTCGATGGACGTGAGTCTGAGCAAGCTCTGGGAGTTGGTGAAGGACAGGGAAGCCTGGTGCGCTGCAGTCCCTGGGGTTGCAAAGAGTCAGACATGACTGAGCGACTGAACTGAACTGAACAAGTTGAATTAGATGAGAACCAAATATCACAACCAAAGCTTGTGATATTCTTACCACTAAAGAAATACATTATTTGGAAGAGCCAGCTCAAATACCATCTCTGTATTCCAAATCTGCCTATACCTGTGTCTTGAGCAATCAGTCCTCTCTGCTATAGTACTACCATTTGCTTATCTTTGTTCATTTCAACCACTCCCCTCTGTGTCACTCTGGTTTTCTTGGCGATTTTTAATAACCCCTCATTGTTTGAGTATCTTTTTTTTTTTTTTTTTCAGTAGAACTTACATAAGAATTAGAGTTCTAAGAAAAACTCACCTGAAATATAATGGTCATTAGTAAAATCTAGTGTGATTTCTTCCTTCTTTTTACATGATTTATTGAATTGATTTGTCTATTTAGACTGCAGATCTGTCATTTGTCCTGTCTTGGCTACATGATGTCACAGTACAACTATAGTCACTAGTCAAGGGTATGCATCAAGGATCTCCCGTGGACGTTCCACAGTTGTCTCTACTCACTGTCTTCCTCCCCAAACCTCTTCCTCATCTGATGTTTATTACCCTCATTCGTGGCATCTCCATCTACCTAGGTAAGCAATACCAAAACCTCAGAATTATTGTTAACCTTACTTACCATACCCAGTTAGTCATTAAACCCTGCTCTCCCTATCTTCTGAATATCTCTCAAACCTATGCTAGTTTAGACTCTTATCCTATTTCCTTTGGACTATAGCACCAGCATCCTCATTTTCCTCTGGCCTCCCAGCTTTCCGTCTCTAGTTTCCCCAAAATGTTATTGCTGGAGCTATTTTCTAGAGAAAGTCCAATTATAGCACTCCTCCTATTTAAAAATTAGCTTTAAAACTCTTAAATAAAATTTTCTAGGCTGTGATAAAGATGAAATAACATGACATTCAAGGACCTTCTCTCTCTGGCCCCAACCTCACAAGACCCACCCAATCCGGGTCTCTCTCTGGCAGTGCCATGCTCAAGCTGCCTCCTTTTCTTTGCCCATCCTCTTCTCTGTGCTCAGAACACTCTTCTCCCTCCTTTTGGCCTTTAGGCTTCGAAATCCAGTTCAAAATTCACCTGCTCTATGAAATCTTCCTAAATTCTGACCAAACCTCTCTCCTGGGAGAATGAGTGGCTGCTACTTCCACATGACCCTGTGCTGCAGTTGTTTGCGGATGGACCACTTCCCTCCACAAACTCGGCCTCTCGTGCATCTTTATCTGGCACACAGTATGCACTCAATAAACGGTTACTGAAATTAACACGCACAGAAGAAAATAATAACTAAAGAAAAATTCCACAGGAGCACACCAGTCCTTCATCTTAGCTACACTAAAGAGACAGGGCCCGAGAATAAAGGAAAGGACTAATAATCTGATGCAGCAAACACATGAATGGGTTGTTTGTTTTAAAAAACCTAAGTGGTTTAGGGAGGGCAGGGGGAGAAGAAAGTACATTTTAAAGCTCTAGCTCCAGGGCAAGTAATAAAAATTGTTGCTTTAATGTTTTTTTCATAATATTGTGAGCAATGGGAAGGTCTATTCCATCACACCAGCCTTCAGGGCGGAAAGTTTCAGCCTCCTGAGCTAAATCAAACTGGCATCACTCTCAGTTTTTCAAGCAGCTGCAACTGGTCTCTGCCTTCTATGAAACTCAACTTGACTGACAAAGAAGAAACAAAATAATTTACCACTTACTTCATGGGCCTCTCTTTTCCTCTTTTGCTCTTGTCAATTAATTATAAGAGTTCTGGAAATTCATCCTGCATTCCTGCCCCTAGATTACAGCAAGGTAGGCACTGTATTTTGCATTAAGAGTTGTCACTCTTATAAAGAAGGAGGTTGGGAGGTAGCAACTTATCAAGGATCGGAAGCTAACCCAAGAAACAACATTGTACTCAGTTCGATGTCCAAACGTGCCACTCACCCATATATCTCTTGATGTGATTGATCCTTTTTATACTCCCTGGATTGTTAAATCTGAGCACATTTAACATTAGGATGCATCTGCACCTATGTAAAAATGTCAGAGTCTTCCAGAGTACCAATGGAACTCAATAATTTTCAAAATGCTATACCAATTCTCTGTAATTCAGTCTTAATTATCCCCCTCCTGAGCTCCCATTCTAAATGCACTTATCCACAACGCCCCAGAGTTTAATATATATCCTGGAACACACACAGAGACCACATTCTCCAATGTTACACAGATTTTCCTAGCAGGGATTGTCTGTGTTTTGAATACCTGACCTTCCCATTTTCCAAGCACTGTTTCTATTTTTGGAAGGTAGAATAGGGATTACAAGGTATGCAGCACTGAAGTTTACAGCAAGGATGAAATGGGGCAAAACAAGTAAAAAGGTTAAATGTAACAGTGCTTGGTGAGTGGCCATTGCCCCATAAATATCATCTCTGTTACATTCCATGTCGGAACCACATGTGACCCAACAAGTGGATCTTTGAGAACAGAGTCACAAAAAGTTGTTTTTTTTTTTCCACCAAGCACCACATCTGACTTCACTTCTCCCAAGAGACTGGAAAGAACTGAAGTGGGTAACATTAATTTTATTTTACTTAACACGTTTGGGACTTCGTGAAATGTAGCATGCAAGAAATATTTTAATATGTATGTAAAATGATTTTTTAAGTGCCTTTTAAAAATCTCTAAGGTCCTCCCATTTCCAAAATGTTGTGATCTATGATAACTAATCTCAAATGCAGGCAAATTAATAGTGATAATTCCCTAGATATACTGAAAATATATGGCATTGTCAGGCTGGTTGCATTGAAAACAAGTTAGACCCAGGATGGGGAGCCTGTGGCAATGCACAAAACATTCTTGCCCTCCTTTCTCCCCTCCTGCCCAGAATCTATAATTCTCATTTTAAACTCCCAGGTCTTCCTGTAGCAGATGTGAAGAAGATGAGGAATGAGTTGTAATTTGCAGATAAGACAGTGGGGCCAAGATTCTACAGAATCCCAAGCAGAGCAGTTGAAGTGAGTTAAGCTTTCATAAAATCACCTGCAATTTTACCTTTTACCTAATAAAAGAGAATCCTGGGAGTCTACCTCAGGAAGGGGCCCTATCCAACCTCTTGCATTTCGAAGATTAAGAAACAGACCTAAAGAGATCAAGGAACAAGTCTAAAGTCACCCAGGTTTTCTGAAACCCGGGCCTGGAAACCTGGAACTGAAGCAGTGACCAACTGAATTAAAGCAGTCTCCACCTGTGTCACTTCCAAAGTGTCTGCACACAGATAAATGTCTCTCTTTTCCTCTCTGAACTATAGTCAGCCTTCTTCAGTCACCCATAAGCCAGCCAGCACCTGTCTCGGGAAAGCAAACAAGACCCTCCACAATCCTGAATTCAAAGAAATGTCTGGTTTTACAAATTACTAAAAGCAGAGTCACGTGGTACTGCCTTCAGATTTACTCTTATCTTTCATAAATACATTAAATGATATTATAGTGACACTGATTCTGCAAAGTCAGAAAACAAAATACAAGCAAAAGAAAAAGAAGACGAAGAAGCCTAGACGTACTTCACTTGAAGCAATACATAAAGGAAAATCTACCTAAAATGAAAATATGAGGGGGTGCTTCTGTGGATCATTTAAATACAGCATTGAACTTTTAAATAGCCACAATCAGAATGACTGTGTTTATGAGTGCCACATCTATAGAGCTTCTGGAAAACTACCAGAAGATAAGGGTTGTAAGCCTCTGTCTCCACTGCCTCCACGTTGTGTGTATTTATATCCATTCATGTATTCCTTCATTCAGCTCTATTTCAAGTGTATTCATTCACTGACGTTAATTCACCAGTTCTCCTCCATAGGAACTCACTTATCACGCAACTCCTCAGTACTACTGAAAGAAAAAGAAAGTGAAGTTGCTCAGTCCCATTCTTTGCGACCCCATGGACTGCAGCCTACCAGGCTCCTCCGTCCATGGGATTTTCCAGGCAAGAATACTGGAGTGGGTTGCCATTTCCTTCTCCGGGTGATCTTCCCAACCCAGGAATCGAACCTGAGTCTCCCGCATTGCAGGCAGCCGCTTTACCGTCTGAACCACACTGAGGACCTGACAAGTCCAACAGGGGCTCTGTCCCGCGCAACTTAAGGGCCGGCGTGGAGCCTGGACTTGCACACCAAAAATGAAAGTACAAGATAAAAGGTGAAAAGAACCACAAAGGAGCTCCCGATAAAGGGGGGACTAGGAATTGCTTCCAGATGCGGGCGAGGGAAGCATTTGGCAGCTTGGGGCCGGAGCTCCCCCTCCCACGTCCCAGGACGAGAGGGAAACGGAGCCATGATGCCTGAGCCCAGCATCCTCCTCCATCCCGGCGCCCTCATTCGATGTCCTCATTTCTGGCCCTTTGCTGCGGAAGCCACAGGCCAGGCCGGTCTCCCGGCGGCTTCCCCACCCCCGTATGTCAGTCGCTCCCACGAGCGAGCTACT